>NW_020171815.1:1466298-1606234 GCF_003031525.2 Neophocaena asiaeorientalis asiaeorientalis
TCAGGAAATACTTTGAGTTTTTTTTTTTTTTTGAAGTGAGAGTTTTTTTTTTTTTTTTTGGTAGAGGAGGGGCTTTGGGCCATTCCCTTGGCCACATTTGTACAAACTTTGGATCATCTTTTATTCTCTTTTTCTTTCCTTTGCTTGTCAGAATTATATAGTCAGTAAATCGTGACCTTTCTACCTTTTTCTTTTTTCTCTTATTCAGCCCTTGCTTCCCATTCCCACTGGCATTCAGACCTTTATCTTTTCACTTGGATTTCTGTTTGTTTGTTTTTAACCTCTAATGTAGACTTTGAAGGGCCTTTCTCATAGCTATTCTTTTAAAACACCTCTTTAAGCCAGAATAATTTTTGTTGTCCATTAAAAAATCTAAATCTTCTCATATGACATTCAGTGCTCTTTATGCTCCAGTCCCATTTTACCTCTGTTAAGTGAACTTTCAGATTTGGAAGGGAATTTTAAAATTAACTGGTTTAAATATCCTCCTTTTTTTAACCTCCTAGATATATTATTGCCCAACACACTGATTTTTGCCCAATATCATATTTGCTTTTTGTATTGTGCTAAAATGTTCCAGAGTATGTCTTACATTATCAGGTTCCTGAAAGCAGAATCTGCTTTAAATACCTGTTCACTAAAGGAATAATTCAGTTCATTGGTTCAGTCATTCATTCAGCAAACATTTTTCAAGAGGCTTCTCTGTGCCACACACTGTACAAAGTACTGGAGATGCAAAGCCAGATAAGACCTGTCTCTTGTCCTCCAGCAGTATGCCAGCAAGTGGGTAGCAAGTCAATCAGCTACTTCAGTTCATTGTGATACTGGCTATGGCAGACTGTGCACAGGAAACTGAGAAGCCTAGAGGTGATACGTTTAAATAAGAGTTGAATGTAAGGAGGCTCCTGGAAGAAGTATACTTGCCAGGAGTTTTATCTTTCTCCCCTGTTTGCTATACACTTTCTCCTGTACCCCTACAGTGGCTCCTAATATTAATACATTGCTAAGTAGACAATAGTCTTTAAATCAGTATTTTAAAATCTGTTTGTTGAATTTAATGGATAGTATTTTAAAAAGAGGATTGTGTTCTTCACCAGCCTTAGGCTCTTGCCAAACTGAAATATTTGGTGTTATTCATATATATTCAGAGCTTCTCTCTTTCTCTCTCCTCTTTTGCTCATGCTGTACTCTGTCTGAAATGCTCTTCCTTCCTTTTCTGTGAATGAAAATTAGGTCTGGAAGCCTCCCTGCTCCTCATTCAGATCTTGCCTGACATAGCTGTCAGTAACAACTCCTTCTTCTCAATTCACAGAGTAATTTTTCACTGCTTTCCATAAGCACTATTCATGCTTTCACTGATATGACATTTCTTGTTTTTCTCCTTGACTAGGCTAAATGTTCCTTGATAGCAGGGATTTTGTATCCCCTGAAGTGCCTAGCATTGTATCTTGCTGAAAGTAGATGTTTAACAAGATCTTAATGAAGGAATGAAAAGTTTATGAGGAAACCTTCTATTTTGTTATTGGCATCTTCCAATGAAAATGATTCTCCCAGGCATAATCAAGAATGCTTTAACTATAACTGGAATGAATGTAGTAATGCTCTGTATCCAGAGCCTCCAATTCTAGTAGAGTTCTGCAGGTTAAGTATCAAAGTTCCCAAATCTCCTGGTACACTTTGAGGTGACAACTATTTTTCATTTGAAAATAAATGATTTTGGAGGGTTTACTTTTGTGTTCGGTGACACCTCAATCCATATTTTAGTTACTTGCTGCTGTTTTTATGATGTGATACAGAGGAGCACTAAATTATACGGTTGAGTTTGTCATTGGTGTTCCACAGGACCTGTTAAGCGTTTGTGGCTATTGGTTCAAAAAGTACCAGTGTTCACCTGGACTTGCTGTATCTGTGATTAGTGCCCTTTCTGTTCTGAAAAACACATGTGACACTCTTTCATTAAATCTTTTTACATTGGACCTGATTATTCTTTCAGCAGTTCCAACAAGGGAATTTTATTCTTTAGCTTATATCACGGAACACTTGAGTGATAAGAAAAAAAAATCTAAGTGTTTTCTTTATTTCAGAAATTCCAAGTCTGCTTGGAATTGTTTGGTTTTGGAAACAGATTTCCATGTACATTATTGGTCACAGTTAAGAGAATTTAAGGAAGAATCATAAAGTAAATGCTGTTGTAAGTTTGTCATCATCTAAATTTACTGTCAGTTACGTTTAGTAATAAAATACTCTTCTGAGTTGTCTTCTGGGAAGAGAATTGGTCTGGATTTAGAAATCAGGAGTCAATTTTGGCTGTGTCTGTGCCTGCTGTTTGGATGTTAATGAGGCCACTTTAGGGGTTCACTTATGCCTCACATGAAATAATAACTCTTTTTAGTTATATAAGAAGCTTCAAACAGCTCAAAATCTTTGGATATAGCAACAATCTCATTAATATCCATATCATCCTCTGGTAGGTTGATGTCTGCAGGAAATGAATGGCCTATGTAATTAATAGCCGAAGGTTAGATCCATTTGCAGGACCAGCTCTGGACTGATGTTCTAGTCACTAGTGCATACTAATTTATGTTACCATGAACCAGAGAGAGTAAAGCAATCTTATTTGGAGGTTGGACTATGAGGTCTAATTTTTTGGAGAGTTAGGGATTTTGAAGGTCAGTCTCAGAGGGTGTTGAGATATTTGCTGCAGCTACCTACGGGATTTTTTAGCATGATTTTACAAGGCCGAGATCTTCAGCCTCCTACCCTTTTTTGTCTCATTTCCCATGACTCATTCCTCTCCGCCACGCATCTCTCCTAAACTCCTGCCATGGCCTTTCATGTCTCTTTTACTGCTGCATGCCTTTGCATGTGCTGTTTGCTTTGCCATAATGCCTTTTACCTCTTTAACAGCATGATGAGTTTTCACTCATTTTTCAAAACCTAGCTTTCTCCTCCTGAACTGATACCAAGAACATATATATTTCCTCCACCCCAATTACCTGTTCCTGCGATCATATTCCCTTGGTACTTATATGCATACCTTCTATTAGCACAGGGCACTCTGAGTTACACTTATTTGTTTGTATATGAATCTTCACAACTACTTTGGAAGGTCCTGGTGGATATAGGTCATGTAGTAGTTTTCCCCCTTGTTAATGCTTATATGAGATCCCTACTATATGTTTATTGAATGAATGAACTTTATATACATTAAGCTTTCTTATTAACTGTAATTTTCATGAATGCATTGCAAAATCGATCTTAATTCATAGTCATTCTGCAGTCACTGGAAATTGGAGGCTTTTTACGAATTAAGTATTGCTGATTGAGATAGAAGGCTTTAAGAGTTGGTATATGGGCCTCCCTGGTGGCGCAGTGGTTGAGAGTCCGCCTGCCGATGCAGGGGACACGGGTTCATGCCCCGGTCCGGGAGGATCCCACATGCCGCGGAGCGGCTAGGCCCATGAGCCATGGCCGCTGAGCCTGCGCATCCGGAGCCTGTGCTCCGCAACGGGAGAGGCCACAACAGTGAGAGGCCCGCGTACTGCAAAAAAAAAAAAGAGTTGGTATATGACATTTGAATACCAGTGTAAATTTCAGTACTTGTTGAGATATTCTGCATTGCCTTTATTTATTCAGGTCCCTGATGTTTACACTATCAGACATCTTTCTTTAGACAATATGAGATGTCTGAATATATCTACCTACTAATTTTCCTCTTAGCTATCAAAGAGCAATGTAAGAAGTTTTGATTCAATAAGAGGGAAAGGCTTAATTATTTGTTGAGATGTTTTTGTTAACCTTCTAATACCTTTTCTCTGCTAAGTGTTACCTTTTGGAGAGCCTTCCCTATCTCCCCTATGTAACTAGATATGCACCAACAATAAAAGTAAGAAACTTAAAAAAAAAAAAAAAAGAGGGAAAGGAATCTATGAGCCTAAAATTTCTTCATTTTGAGTAGGATTGTTACTCTAACAATACACCATAAATTAATGTGAGTAAGGGAATTTAAACTTTATTGTCTGAATCATTTCTAAATTGAATGATATTTATAAATTGTTTTTAAGAATGATTTGAGCTAAATGTTACTATTTTTTAATTTTTAACTTTAAAAAAATTTATTTTATTGAAGTATAATTGATTTACAATGTTGTGTTAAATGTTACTATTGAAATAAAATCTTTAAAATACTTATAGAAAGTTATAATGTCCATTATTGAGAACTTATTACATACCAGATAAATTACTATGTGATTTATCTCTATGTATATATAAATCTGTATCTATGTGTTTGTCAATCTGTTAATCAATAATTGGGCACCTAGTGTATACTAGATACTGTACTAGGCACTAAATTATTTTTTAATTCTTTTAACAATGCTTCAGTTTGAGATTATTATTCCCATTTTATAGATAAGACAGAGTGATTAATTAAAAAATTTTTTCTCAACTAGTTAATGGTTTAGCTGGGAATTAAACCCAGGTGTTCTGGGGTCCATAAATTATCTATTAATAATTTCTACTATTTCTACTACTACTTTTTTTGGGGGTTTGCAACAAGTCGTCTGGTTGCTTTGCATTATTTGTATTTTTTTCTATTTTGTGTTTTGGTGCTGGATCTTTCTTGAGTATTGTTTTTGTCACATAAACTTCTAATGGAAATGCTTTGATATGTGGCAGAGCTATTTTTCCAACATTGAATTTTGGGACATATGGTTATAATTTCTTTACCATCGCAGTTTTACATAGTCTTAAGCCACAGTATCATTCAGTATGAATTCATTACTAAATTTTACAATTTTTAAAATCAAGGGGAAGGTTATTCGTAAGGTTTGTAGATAATGTGCATTTAAAAATTTTAGCTATACTGAGATTAGCATGTGCTGTTTGCTTTGCCATAATGCCTTTTACCTCTTTAACAGCATGATGAGTTTTCACTCATTTTTCAAAACCTAGCTTTCTCCTCCTGAACTGATACCAAGAACATATATATTTCCTCCACCCCAATTACCTGTTCCTGCGATCATATTCCCTTGGTACTTATATGCATACCTTCTATTAGCACAGGGCACTCTGAGTTACACTTATTTGTTTGTATATGAATCTTCACAACTACTTTGGAAGGTCCTGGTGGATATAGGTCATGTAGTAGTTTTCCCCCTTGTTAATGCTTATATGAGATCCCTACTATATGTTTATTGAATGAATGAACTTTATATACATTAAGCTTTCTTATTAACTGTAATTTTCATGAATGCATTGCAAAATCGATCTTAATTCATAGTCATTCTGCAGTCACTGGAAATTGGAGGCTTTTTACGAATTAAGTATTGCTGATTGAGATAGAAGGCTTTAAGAGTTGGTATATGGGCCTCCCTGGTGGCGCAGTGGTTGAGAGTCCGCCTGCCGATGCAGGGGACACGGGTTCATGCCCCGGTCCGGGAGGATCCCACATGCCGCGGAGCGGCTAGGCCCATGAGCCATGGCCGCTGAGCCTGCGCATCCGGAGCCTGTGCTCCGCAACGGGAGAGGCCACAACAGTGAGAGGCCCGCGTACTGCAAAAAAAAAAAAGAGTTGGTATATGACATTTGAATACCAGTGTAAATTTCAGTACTTGTTGAGATATTCTGCATTGCCTTTATTTATTCAGGTCCCTGATGTTTACACTATCAGACATCTTTCTTTAGACAATATGAGATGTCTGAATATATCTACCTACTAATTTTCCTCTTAGCTATCAAAGAGCAATGTAAGAAGTTTTGATTCAATAAGAGGGAAAGGCTTAATTATTTGTTGAGATGTTTTTGTTAACCTTCTAATACCTTTTCTCTGCTAAGTGTTACCTTTTGGAGAGCCTTCCCTATCTCCCCTATGTAACTAGATATGCACCAACAATAAAAGTAAGAAACTTAAAAAAAAAAAAAAAAGAGGGAAAGGAATCTATGAGCCTAAAATTTCTTCATTTTGAGTAGGATTGTTACTCTAACAATACACCATAAATTAATGTGAGTAAGGGAATTTAAACTTTATTGTCTGAATCATTTCTAAATTGAATGATATTTATAAATTGTTTTTAAGAATGATTTGAGCTAAATGTTACTATTTTTTAATTTTTAACTTTAAAAAAATTTATTTTATTGAAGTATAATTGATTTACAATGTTGTGTTAAATGTTACTATTGAAATAAAATCTTTAAAATACTTATAGAAAGTTATAATGTCCATTATTGAGAACTTATTACATACCAGATAAATTACTATGTGATTTATCTCTATGTATATATAAATCTGTATCTATGTGTTTGTCAATCTGTTAATCAATAATTGGGCACCTAGTGTATACTAGATACTGTACTAGGCACTAAATTATTTTTTAATTCTTTTAACAATGCTTCAGTTTGAGATTATTATTCCCATTTTATAGATAAGACAGAGTGATTAATTAAAAAATTTTTTCTCAACTAGTTAATGGTTTAGCTGGGAATTAAACCCAGGTGTTCTGGGGTCCATAAATTATCTATTAATAATTTCTACTATTTCTACTACTACTTTTTTTGGGGGTTTGCAACAAGTCGTCTGGTTGCTTTGCATTATTTGTATTTTTTTCTATTTTGTGTTTTGGTGCTGGATCTTTCTTGAGTATTGTTTTTGTCACATAAACTTCTAATGGAAATGCTTTGATATGTGGCAGAGCTATTTTTCCAACATTGAATTTTGGGACATATGGTTATAATTTCTTTACCATCGCAGTTTTACATAGTCTTAAGCCACAGTATCATTCAGTATGAATTCATTACTAAATTTTACAATTTTTAAAATCAAGGGGAAGGTTATTCGTAAGGTTTGTAGATAATGTGCATTTAAAAATTTTAGCTATACTGAGATTATGTGTTTTTAAAGTTTAAAATAATTTACACTTTTTAACTATAAAGTCACTTACAATTATTCCATATCTTTTAAACAGATACCAAGTACTTGCTTTTGCAACGGATGCAGATAAAAGACAAGAGACTGAACAGCAAAAACTTGGTTCTGGAAAAAGACTAGTTGTAAGGCCTTTTAAAAATATATGAAAATTTTAGTAATGTTATATCTAATTATAGATGTTCATTTAGAATAAGAATTTCTGGGAATAAAAATTTAAAAAACATATATTTTAGCTATTTCTCTTTTCTGTGTTAAAGTTATGTCAATGATCAAAGAATTTAGTTGACTATTATTGAGCAATGGAGATACATGCCTAGTCATAGTCATTATATAGCAGATTATAGAGTTGTACCACTAGAATGATAGATATCCAGATGTGGTCACTTTTCACTGAAGTGATTATAAACTAACAAAATAAAAATAGAAAAATTAAAAATTCCTTTAATAGGCAAAAAAGTTGCTACTAATAGGCATGTGATGAAATATATAAGTAAAAGATGAAAAAATGTTCACAGTCTACAAAGATAAAGTTAGCTCAAAGACAAACGTGGACGTTTGATAACTTGAAAAAGTAGTTTGAAGAAAAATTGTTTGAATTTTATTGTTTCTGGTCTTTAATCCACTCTGAGTATATTTTTTCTATAAGGTGTGGCAAAATGTTCTAATCTCATTCTTTCACATGTAGCTGCTCAGTTTTCCCAGCACCACTTACTGAAGAGACTGTCTTTTCTCCATGGTATATTCTTGCCTCTTTTGTCATAGATTAATTGACCATAGGTGTGTGGGTTTATATCTGGGCTCTCTATTCTGTTCCATTGATCTATGTGTCTGTTTTTGTGCCAGTACCACGCTGTTTTGATTACAACAGCTTTGTAATGTAGTCTGAACTCAGGGACTTACTTCCAGCTTTGTTCTTTTTCTCAGGATTTCTTTGGCAATTCAGAGTCTTTTGTAGTTCCATATAAATTTTAGGATTATTTGTTCTAGTTCTGTGAAATATATCATGGGCATTTTAATAGGGATTACATTAAATCTGTAGATTGCTTTGGGTAGTATGGACATTTTAACAATATTAATTCTTCTAATCCAAGAACATAGGATATCTTTCTATTTCTTTGTACCATTTTCAAATTCCTTCATCGATGTTTTATAGTTTTTAGAGCATAGGTCTTTAACCTCCTTGGTTAAGTTTATTCCTAGGTATTTTATTCTTCTTGATGCGATTTTAAACAAGATTGTTTTCTTGCTTTCTCTTTCTGATAGTTCATTATTTATAGGAAAACAACAGACTGTCTATATTGATCTTGTATTCTGCAACTTTCTGAATTCATTTATTAGTTCCAATAGTTTTTTGGTGGAGACTTTAGGGTTTTCTATATATAAAATACCATGTCATCTGCAAAGAGTGATAGTTTTACTTCTTCCCTTTCAATTTGGATATGTTTTATCTTTTTTTCTTGTTGGATTGCTGTGGCTAGGGCTTCCAATACTATGTTAAACAAGTGTGAGAGTGGGCATCCTTGTTTTGTTCCTGATTTTAGCAGAAATGCTTTTGGGTTTTCATCATTGAGTATGATGTTAGCTATGGGTTTGTCATAAATGGCCTTTATTATGTTGAGATATGCTCTCTCTATACCATCTTTGATGAGAGTTTTTATCATGAGTAGATGTGGAATTTTGTCAAATGCCTTTTCTGTGTCTATTGAGAGGATCATGTGATTTTTATCTTTCCTTTTGTTAATGTGGTGTGTCACATTGATTGATTTGCAAATATTGAACCATCCTTGCATCCCTGGAATAAATCCAACTTGATCATGGTGTATGATTCTATTTTTTATGTTGTAGGATTCAGTTTGCTAATATTTCACTGAGGATTTTTGCATCTATATTCATCAAAAGTATTAACCTGTAATTTTCCTTTTGTGTAGTGTTTTTGTCTGGTTTTGGTATCAAGGTAAAGGTGGCCTCATAGTATGGATTTGGGAGTTTACTGTCCTCTTTAATTTCTTGGAAAAGTTTGAGAAAGATAGGTAAAATTCTTCTTTATATTTTTGGTAGAATTCCCCTGTGAACCTGTCTGGTCTTGGACTTTTGTTTGCTGGAAATTTTTTTAAAATTGCAAATTCAATTTCACTGCTAGCGATCCATTTATGCAGATTGTCTATTTCTTCCTGATTCAATCTTGTCAGGTTGTATGTTTCTAGAAATTTGTCCATTTCTTCTAGGTTGTCCAATTTGTTGACATATAGCTGTGGTATTCTCTCATGATTTTTTGTATCTTGTGGTATTGGTTGTTATTTCTCCTCTTTCATTTCTTATTTTGTTTATTTGGGTCCTCTCTTCTTCTTGGTGAGCCTGGCTAAAGGTTTATCAATTTTGTTTATCTTTTCAAAAAAGTAGCTCTTGCTTTCATTGATCTTCTCTCTTATATTTTTTGTCTCTATTTTATTTATTTCCTCTCTGATCTTTATTGTTTCCTTCCTTATGCTGACTCTGGGCTTTGTTTGTTCTTCTTTTTCTAATTGCTTTAGATGGTAGGTTAGGTTGTATATTTGAGATTTATCTTGTTTCTTGAGGTGGGCCTGTGTCTATAAACTTCCCTCTCAGAATGGCTTTTGCTGCATTGCATAGATTTTGGAAAGTTGTGTTTCCATTTTCATTTGTTTTGAGGTGTTTTCTGATTTCCTCTTTGATTTCCTCATTGACCAATTGGTTTTTTAGTAGTATGTTGTTTAACTTCCACATGTTTGTGCTTTTCCCATTTTTCTTTCGGTAATTGATTTCTAGTTTCATACTATTGTGTTTGGAAAAAATGCTTGGTATAATTTCTATCCTCTTAAATTTGCTGATACTTGTTTTGTGGCCCAGCATGTGATCTGTTCTGGAGACTGTTCCATGTACACTTGAAAAGAATGTGTATTCTGATGGTTTTGGATGGAATGCCCTGTAGGTATTTATTAAGTCCAACTGGTTTATTGTGTCATTTAAGACCACTGTTGTGTTACTGATTTTCTGTCTTGATGATCTGTCCATTGATGTAAGTGGGGTTTTAAAGTCTTCTACTATTATTGTATTCTTGTCAATTTTCCCCTTTATGTCTGTTACTATTTGCTTTATATATTTAGGTGCTCCTGTACTGGGTGCATATATGTTAATGATTGTAATATCCTCTTCTTGTATTGATCCTTTTATAATGATATAGTGATATTATTATACGATATCATGTATTATATTACTATGATATTATAATGATATAATGCACTTCTTTGTCTTTTGTTATAGGCTTTGTTTTAAAGTCCATTTTGTCTGATATGAATGTTGCTATCCTTGCTGTCTTGTCGTTTCTGTTTGCATGAATGAAATATCTTTCTCCATCTCCTCACTTTTAGTCTGTGTGTGTCTTTGGCTCTGAAGTGAGTCTCTTGTAAGCAGCCTACAGATGGGTCTTGTTTTTTTAATCCAATCAGACACCCTATGTCTTAAAAAATATTTTTTATTGAGGTATAGTTGATTTACACCCTATGTCTTTTGATTGGAGCATTTAGTCCACTGATATTTAAGAAAATATTGATAGGTATGTACTTATTGCCATTTTATTACTTGTTTTCCAGTTGTTTTTGTAGCTCTTCTCTGTTCATTTCTTCTTCTTTTTGTTTCTTCTCCGTGGTTTGATGATTTTCTTTAGTGGTATGCTTGTGTTCCTTTCTCTCTAATTTTTGTGTATCTGTTGTAGATTTTTGATTTGTGGTTACCATGGGTTTCATATATGTTGACCTACAACTGTATCTACTTGTTTTAAACTGGTGGTCATTTAAGTTCAAACACATTCTAAAGATCTACATTTTTTACTCCCCTCCCCCCATATTTCGTGTTTTTGATGTTATATTTTACGCCTTCATGTTTATCCCTTAACTGTTTATTATAGTTATAGTTGCTTTTATAATTTTTTTGTCTTTTAATCTTCATAGTAGCTTATTTAAGTGGTTGATCCTCAGTCCTTACTATATATTTGTCTTTCTTAGTGGGATTTTCCCTTTCCTGTAGATTTTTACTTCTTTCCCACTTAGAGAAGATGTTTTAGCATTTCTTTTAGGGTAGATTTAGTATTGATTGATGAATGCTTTTAATTTTTGCTTGTCTGAGAAGCTCTTTATCTCTCTTTCAATTATAACTGATAATCTTGCTTGGTGGAGTATCCTAGGTTGCAGGTTTTCCCCCTTTCAGCACTTGGAGTATATCATGCCACTTCCTTCTGGCCTGCAAAGTTTCTGCAGAAAAATCAGCTAGTAGTCTTATGGGGGTTCCCTTGTGTATAACTCTTTGGTTTTCTCTTGCTGCCCCTAGAACTCTGTCTTTATCTTTAATTTTTGCCAGTTTAATTATGATATGTCTTGCTGTGGATCTGTTTGGATTCACCTTCTTTGGGACCCTCTGTGTTTCCTGTATCTGTATATCCATTTCCTTCTTTAGGTTTGGGAAGTTTTCAACCATAATTTCATCCAATACATTTTCAACCCCTTTCTCTCTCTCTCTTCTCCTTCTGGGGCTCCTGCGAATGTTGGTACATTTGATGTTATCTCTTAAACTGTTCTCATTTTTTAAATTTGTTTTTTTTTTTGCAGTTTCTTGTTAAAATTCTCACTTTGTTCATCTATTCCTTTCCCTAATTCAATTAGTAGTCTTATTACTAATGCTTTGAATTCTTTATCTGGTGACTTGTTTATTTTTAATTTTTTTTGTGGTACACGGGCCTCTCACTGTTGTGGCCTCTCCCGTTGCGGAGCACAGGCTCCAGATGCACAGGCTCAGCGGCCATGGCTCACGGGCCTAGCCACTCCACGGCACGTGGGATCTTCCCGGACCGGGGCGTGAACCCGTGTCCCCTGCATTAGCAGGCGGACTCTCAACCACTGCACCACCAGGGAAGCCCCATTTTTCTGTTTTTTTAGGTGTTTTCTCTTGCTCTTTCTATTGAGACCAATTCCTCTGTCTTCTCATTTTGCTTAACTTTCTCTCTTTCTATGAAATTAGGTGAAACAGTTATCTAATTCAGTGTCCTTATGTGGGAGCATCCTTGTATAGTTTGTATGTGCCCAAGGGTTTTGATGGGAGAGCTGGATTTGATGTGAACATAAGTCACATCTTTCCTCAGGGTGTGCTGGCAGCTATCACCTTGATAGGAAGTGGGCTGGAGAAGGAAGGGCTAAGGACAGAGCCAGGTATGAGCCAAGGATTCCCCTCTCTTCAGTGGCCATCACTACCCTATCAAAGGCGGAGTCAGGTCCCAAGTTGCTGGAGCAGAAGCCCTGAGGGTGGAGTCTTTCTGGCTCTGTTCCCTTTAAGTGTGAGCCCTCCCCATTTTCAGCACTGGCACCGTTGTCGCAGAGGGGAGCAGTGCTGGAGTAGGAGTGCCTGTGCAGGCTCTTGGTATTTGAATGGGTATAGGCTGTGGTGGTCCAGCCATAGACAGAGGTTAGGCTTCTTCTGGTGTGCTGCCTGTGCTGCCCCCTCCCTGGTTAGACAGTGCTTTTGGTCTTAGCTGCCTCTGTGTTTCCCTGCTGAGCTCTTTCCTCAGTCATGGCAGCCTTCACTACAGTGTGGAGCTGCAATGTGAAGTAAGCAGGGCTGGAGCACTCAGTCTGCTCAGGCTGGGGCACTCACGAGGCGGTTGCAGGAAACCAGTCAGCCACCCATGAAGTTCCGATCTGCACGTTCCGCCCTGTTTTGGGAGTGAACAAGCACGTGTGCACTGCTTCCGAGCTGGATCTGGGATTCCCCCAGCCTTCCTATTAGTCCCACCTGCCCTCCAACCAGCCAAGGGGGTTTGTCTTCTCTGTGCAGGACCCCAAAGCTAGGGTGCCCAACATGTAGTTCAAATTGCTCACTTCCCAGGGAGGATCTCTGCCTGTGAAGTCTCACTTTTCCTCTGAGCCCTGTCCCTCACACAGGTCCTGACCTGATCGCTTCTCTTCCCTTTCTACCTGATTATATGTGGATCTCTCTTCCAGCCTTGGTTGTACAGGAGTCTTTCTGCCAGTTTCCAGTTAATTTTTGGTGAGAATTGTTCTACATATGGACGTATTTTTGCTGTGTTTGATGCCGGAGGTGAGTTCTACATCCTGTGACTCTGCCATCTTGATTTCCTTCTCCAAGAGCAGAGGTCTCCTCTGTCTTCTAGCTTGCATTGTTCCCATGAGAAATCTTTCATCTTATCTTTGTCTCTTTGTATATAATGTCTTTTTTCTCTGGATGTTTTTCAGATTTTCTCTTATCACTTGTTTTGAGCAATTAGATTATGATGTGTTTTGTGTAGTTTTCCTTTCTTTCATTCCTTTTTCGATGCTTAAGATTTGTTGAACTTCGTGTATCAGTGAATTTATAATTTTTATGAAATTTAGAAAAATTTTAGCTATTAATTCTTCATATATATTTTTCTGTTCCCATCTTTTCTCCTCTCCTCTCAATTACACATACATTTAGGGTGCTTGAAGTTACCCTACAGGTCACAGATTTTCTTTTTCTTTTCAAAAATTCTTTTTTCTATTTCATTTTGGATAATTTCTACTGCTATGTTTTCAAGGTCACTAATATTCTTTCTACAGTGTCTAATCTGGTATTAATTCCCATCTGGTAGAGCTTCTACCTCTACAAGTTCACTTCGGGTGATTTAAAAAATATCTTCCATGTATCTACTTAACTTTTTAAAGATAAAGAATATAGTTATAATAATTGTTTTAATGTCCTTGTTTTCTAATTCTAACATCTATATCTTTTTTTTTTAAATGTCTGATCTTATTTATTTGTTACTCTTAGAACATCTCATTTTTGACTGGACTCAGACTTAGAAGTAGAACCTCTCAGAGAGGACAGCCTCCAACTCTTGGCAATCTGTTCCTGGTGTTTTTCTTTGGCCTCCTTCATCCTCCTGGCCCAAAGTTTAGCGTATTCTGCAGCCTCTTCCTTATTTTTCATAGTACACTGTTTCTTCAGAGCAATACACCAATGTTTGTCTTGCAGAACACGTGGAGTAACAAGATGCTGAATCTTGGGTGCTTTGGTCCTAGGTTTCTTATCTTCTTTGTTTAGGGGCTTTCTCACAACATATTGGTGGACATCATCTTCTTTAGAGAGATTGAAAATTTTGCGGATTCTGCTAGCTCTTTGGAGCCCCAGGCGATGAGTTACAGTAGTATCAGTGAGTCCAGGAATATCCTTCTCCCCTTTTTTATCGATGACCAAATTGAGAACTCTCAGATTGGCATCTACAATGCAACCCCGTGCAGATTTGCCCTATCTTTCTCCAGTCCTCCTTGGTCTGTAACAAGAATGCCCCTTACTCAGTAGCAGGTGGACTTGGCCATGGGTCAAGACACCCTGTTTCATGGGGAAACCCTGTTTGTCGTTTCCACCACTGATTCGGACCATGTAACCCTTCCATTCTTCTCCCAGAGCATCAGCACCAACTTCCGTGGCCATACGCTTCTCATAAAAGGTATGAAGTTTTCGTTCATCATCCACTTCAATGAGTTTCTGGCAGCCAGTGGCTGGGAAAGAGATGTTCAGCTTCATTCTGAAGTGGCCGACCGCCTCTGAGGCGCCACAAAAAAGAGTCTGTATCAATTTTGAGTGAATTTCAGTTTATTTATTTATCTCCACATCATGGATCACATTTTCCTTTTTCTTTACATGCTTGGTAATTTTTTATTAGATGCCAGGATATAGTCAATTTTACTTTGTTGGGTGCTAGATATTTTTGTGTTTCTATAAATCTTCTTGAGCTTAGGCCTGCGAGACAGTTAAGTTAGTTGGAAACAGTTTGATCTTTTTGGCTCTTGCTTTTAAGTCTTGTTAGGTGGGACCAGAGCAGTGCTCATTCTGGGGCTACTTATTCCCTACTCCTGAGGTAACACCCTTTGAGTGCTCTATCCACCTCCCTTTGAATTATGAGGTGTTCCAGTCTGGCTGGCGGGCACTGGCAGTATTCCAGGCCCTTTGTGAATGCTGGGCACTGTTACCGCTAATCCTTTTGGGTGGTTCTTACCCTGGCTTTGAGTAGTTTTCTACATGAATGTGCTGATAAGTACTCAGCTGAATACTTGAGAGGATTCTTTACAGATCTCAGAGTTCTGTCCCTGTGCTGCTCTCTTTCTTTGTCATGCTGTCTTATGCACTCTAGCTGCCTTGGTTTTTCTGAACTCTTATCATCCATCTCCTCAACTCAGGGAGTCTGTTGGGCTTTGCCTGGGTTGTTTCTCCCTGTGCCATGGCCTGAAAACTCTCTCATGGCAGGAGCAATTTTACCACTCACCTCATTTATTTTCTGTTTTTAAGCGGATTGCTGTCCTTTGTTTTCTGATATCCAGTGCCTTGCAAATGGTTGTTTCATACATTTTGTCTGTGTTGTGGTTGTTTCAGATGGATGGTAGATTTTTTTCCTGTTACTCTATGACGGCTGGAAATGGAAGAAATTTTAAATGATTGTTCTTAGTAAACTTCTGTGCATTTTGAGACTCATTAATTTAGAATGTGGTATATTTCCCTAAGGAGAGGTTACAAAGAGTGGCACTCAGTACCTAGTGAACTGAAAGTATTTAGTGGCAGGATCTTGGCCTGTGGCCTCAGAAACTTTGCCTATCCACTCTGAATGAATCGTCATCTCTCAGAGTCAGGGACAGATCAGCCTGAGTTACAAGCACTGAAAAGTAATGCTAGAATGCTAGCCTATTATATTGTAATGAGAAATGTTAACTGTCTTAGGACTGATGTTCATGTCTTGTGTCCAGTAGAATCTTTTCATATAGGTAAACTACACTTGAATTAAGTGGCAATTGAATGATTTCTTGGTGTTGAATCTGAATTTAGATGAAGATAATCTGATGCATCTACCTATATGCACTATGCTGTCTCCCTATTCCAGATTGTTCTTATATACACACTGATTATATTTGCCTCTCTGGCTAGCTCCATTTGGATTTCATACCTTCTTCAGATATTTTAATCCTAAAGTAGACAGATTAATACCTAAATCATTTCTGGATGGCATGAAATTTATATATATATATATTTAAAAATTTTATTTTTTGGCTGCTTTGGGTCTTTGTTGCTGCATGTGGGCTTTCTCTAGTTGTGGCAAGTGGGGGCTACTCTTTGTTGTGGTGCGCGGGCTTCTCATTGCAGTGGCTTCTCTTGTTGTGCAGCATGGGCTCTAGGTGCGCAGGCTTCAGTAGTTGCAGCATGAGGGCTCAGTAGTTGCGGCACGTGGGCCCTAGAGCATGCAGGCTTCAGTAGTTGCAGCACACAGGCTCAGTAGTTGTGGTGTGTGGGCTTAGTTGCTCTGCAGCATGTGGGATCTTCCCGGACCATGGATCAAAACCTTGCCCCATGCATTGGCAGGCGGATTCTTAACCACTGCGCCACCAGGGAAGTCCATCTATCTATCTATCTATCTATCTATCTACCTATCTTTAATGTGACTTTTCATATCTCTTCTTTGAACTTTTATTTGTTGATTCTTGCCTCAAAGCCTAACTTTGAGGGCAATCTTACTTCCTCTTTATCCACATACTTTTGTGCATTCCATCTCACATTGCATTTCCCTGATGATCAGTGGTGGTGAGCATTTTTTAATATACCTGTTGGCCATTTGTATGTCTTATTTTGAGAAATGTCTATTTAGGTCTTTTGCCCATTTTAAAATCAGATATTTGTTTTCTTGCTGTTGAGCTGTCTGAGTTTCTTATATATTTTTGTATATTAACTCCTTACTGGCTATATGGATATATTTTTTTCCATTTCATAGATTGTCTCTTCACATAATTGATTGTTTCCTTTGTTGTGCAGAGCTTTAAAAATATTTTTTTATTGAATAAAAGACTTTAAATTCTATAATGCTTTACAATTTTCAAAAGTTTCACACACGTGATTTCATATAATCCCATAATGACCTTTTTTTTTTTTTCCCTTGCAGAAGCTTTTTAGTTTGATGAAATCCCTTTTGTCTATTTTAATATTGTTGCCTGTGCTTTTGAGGTCATATCCAAAAAAATTGTTGAGCTTTTCCCTATGTTTTCTTCCAATAATTTTGCAGTTTCAGTTCTTATGTTTAAGTCTTTAGTCCATTTTGAATTGATTTTTGCGTATGGTATGAGATAGGGGTTCATTTTCATTTCTCTGTATGTGGATATCAAGTTTTCCTAACACCATTTTTTGAAGAGACTGTACCATCTTGCATTGTGTGTTCTTGGTACCTTTGTCAAAGATGAGTTGACTGTAAATGCAGAGTTTTATTTCTTGGCTCCCTGTTTGGTTCCACTGGTCTAGATGTTTGTTTTTTATGCCAGTTCCATGCTGTAGTTTTGTAGTATATTTTGAAATCAGGTAGTATGATGCTTACAGCTTTGTTCTTTTTGCTCAAGATTGCTTTGGCTATTTGGAGTCTTGTGGGTTCATATGAATTTACATTTTTTTTCTATTTCTGTGAAAAATGTCATTGGAATTTTGATAGGGATTTGAATCTATAGATCACCTTGGGTAGTAGGGACATTTTAATAATATTAATTCTTCTAATCCATGAACATGGAATATCTTTCCATTTATTTGTGCTCTTCAATTTCTTTCACCAATGTTTTATAGTTTTTGATGCACAGATCTTCACCTCCTTGATTAAACTTATATGAGTGTTTTTGAACCACTGAATAGCTAATATCATTTGGTAAAAGATGGGGCAAAAACTATTAGAGTCTACAAAATATCAGAAATAAGGTCATAGGAAAAAAAAAGTGAATGAAGTTTAGCCAATCTTTTTTTTTTAATTTTTTAAAAAATTTATTTATTTTGTTTATTTATTTTTGGCTCTGTTGTGTCTTTGTTGCTACACGTGGGCTTTTTGTAGTTGTGGTGAGTGGGGGCTACTCTTCGTTGAAGTGCGCAGGCTTCTCATTGTGGTGGCTTGTTTTGTTGAGGAGCACAGGCTCTAGGCACGTGGGCTTCAGTATTTGTGGTACACGGGTTCAGTAGTCGTGGCTCATGGGCCCTAGAGCGCAGGCTCAGTAGTTGTGGTGCACGGGCTTAGTTGCTCCATGGCATGTGGGATCTTCCTGGACCAGGACTTGAACCTGTGTCCTCTGCATTGGCAGGCAGATTCTTAACCACTGCGCCATCAAGGAAGCCCAAGGTTAGCCAATCTTTATGCCTGTGTTGTTGTAAAGCATTTCTTAATTGTATTGATATGACAGTGACTAAAATGTTCTTTTTTAGCAACTAAATTGATCATAAGTTTTCCTTTGCAGGTGGATTGGACTCTAAATATTGGAGAGCAAGCCCTTGATATATGTATTGTCTCTTTCAATCAGTCAGCATCTTCTGTTTTTGTTCTTGGTGAGAGAAACTTTTTTTGCCTTAAGGATAATGGACAAATTCGATTTATGAAGAAACTTGATTGTAGCCCAAGTTGTTTTCTCCCATATTGCTCAGGTGTGTAGAAAGATTTTCTTGTATCTCTTTCATATGTCATGACTATATTTTATACACCAAAAAAAGCCCAAATCACTCACATATATTTTAAACATTTAGGAAAATAGTTTTATACAGCACATGTAATGGAAATTTTAACTTTTAAAGTTTGAATAGAAGTGTGATATAAAGCACACATTTGGTTTTGTCAGTTATTTTACTTCATACAAAATGACTTGTAGAACTGTCCTCAGGTATGCATTAATGCTTTCCAAGATGTGGCTGTTCAAGATGCTTCTAAGAGAACATCAGACTCTTTTACAAGCAGAATGGAGCATAGTAATGCCTAATAGAATTATTTGTCTGTAGTGAATGTCTAGTAAATATTAGGTTAAATGTGTTAAATATTAATCAAGTTCATGCTTTCTAGATAAAATACAAAAATGTTGGCCACTATCTGGTTACAGTTTTTATAGTTATATATGTAGTTTTTATATACTTATAAAATGATTTTTTTCTTTTTGATATTGGTAGCTTGTAGTTGAAAAATAATGTTTTATTACTTAAAATCTTTATGCATTAAGTCAAGACATTAGAATTAATTTGTATCATAAATCCTCTAAAAGGGATATAATATACTGTTGGAAATGATTGTTTTCTTATTATCCTCTTTTTCTGTCTTCAACCCATAGTTTCTGAAGGAACAATAAATACTTTGATTGGAAACCATAATAACATGTTGCATGTTTATCAGGATGTGACATTGAAGTGGGCCACTCAACTTCCCCACATTCCTGTAGCAGTAAGAGTGGGCTGTTTACAGTAAGTGGTTTAATTTAACAGTTTTTTTAAAAGAGTATCTTAAGGAATTCACTAGAAGTTTTATGGCAAATGATTTTATTAAAAAATGACAAGTGACATTGAATGTCTGCAATGGAGATAATTTAAAATATAAATTTTATTGGTAAAGAAGGATATAAAAAACCCTTAATTAGCACCTTTAATCATTTTTATCTAGAATCTCTAACAAGATATTCTTTATAAATTCAAGATTTCAAGAAAATAGTTTACCTGATAGATTATCTTCTTTAAAATAGAAAAGGATTTCTTCAGGCACTTAATGGATCCCATTTAGATATCACTTATTGTTGACCGTGAGAATGTTACACTTCAAAATTTGTTTCAGAACTTATTATGTCAAACAGTGCAGAACTGCTAATGATTACGTGTTCAGGACAGTTTAGATTTTAAATAGAGCCTTTTTGCATTTAAATGAAAGACAAAATTCATGTGTTAACATTAACTTTACAAAATTTATCAAAAATGAGAGAAATAGATATCTAACTGTGTAATTTTTCTAGTTTGTCAGTATATGAGGCAAGATCTTGACAAACTCTTTAGCATCTCAGATTATGTTTAGGAATTGAAAATCTCAATAAATGTATAGAAAAACAACTTTCTATAAAGCTTCATGTATCCCCAGATCTATTCAATTCTGCTTATTTAGATCATTTTATTGAACATTTAAAAACCGTATGTAGAATTCTTCAGTGATGCCTATAGCATCTGATCAATGTGGCTAATCTCTCCAATTTAAGAGGTTGAATGTGGAATATTATTGTTGAGGCTCAATGAAAGGCATTCATATTTGCATTAATGGTTAATCTGAAGCTTAGATGTTGGAAAAATGAAAACAATGAATATTTTAAAAAGAAATTGCTTTTCATATTTATGAGAAAATACTATAATTACAATACTATAATTATAGTTGCTGGGCACTTAACACAAATTACAGTTACTTTGTATTTGAAGAAAAATTTTAAATTTTGAGTTAGTTTTTGCAAAGTCCACCAGATAGTCTTTTAAGTTCAACCAAACACTCAGACTCACCACACATTTTATATCAGATTTACTTATAAGGATTTAGAACAGGAAAAATATCTTGCCAGCAGGGCAACGTCAAGTAATTCTCTTTTGGGAGAGTAATTCTTGCAGCGGTCCATATATCCATCCAAGAGCTGTTCTCTTTGGCCCCCCAAGTGACAGCTTAGGTGCAAGAAGACAGATTCACACTGGTGGGTATGCAGCCCATCATGGCTTAGAGTCTTCATGCCCCTCAGGAGCCAGTATCTTTAAATACTAAAAAGTCATTGTGGTTTTTGTATGTATGTGGGGCATGGGAGAGTGATAGATAGAAAGAACTTACTGAGATCATTTAGTTGAAATACTTATATTACAGATATATTATTTACAAGGGATATGTCTATTTTAAGAGTCACCATACTCATAGAGAAGCTCAGAGATATGGCTTGCCAGAAGATATTTATGGTTAACTTATAGTTTCTGGTCCAGATGCAACTTACAAGTCAAGGGACAAATAGTAACTGAAAGTACCTTGAATAAAAAGTCAAATTTCTATATAGTGTGCAGCAAGATGCTTATATTCAAAATTAGCCCGACACACCTAAATTTAGGTACTTGTAAGTGAAACTTCCTATTTCTCATAAAGATCATAATTATAAATAAGTGCAAATATTACCATTAATGATTTCCACGGTTAACATATAGCAATAATTTCTAATTATTCATTGGAAGATTTTTCTTATTTTTATGCACTTTAACATAAAAATATAGGATTAGAGTGTTTGAAGGAATTTCATTGTAACTTTTAGTAGAATCAAAAAAATTTATTACTGACTTAACTATAGCATATTTGTATTTAGAAGTTACTATTTGAAGTTAGAGCACTGAAATAATGTCACTCCTGCTTTTTATTACCTTTAGGGTTAAACTTTTTTGGTAGAAGCTTCCTTGGCTGCATGTGTTTATTTGTAAAGGAAATTGCTGCTATTTTAATATGTTTCTTTTCAATGAATAAGAAATATTGGATTTGGATCAAGCTGGTGCAATTATACTTAATAGCAGCCTTTTCTTCAGAAACTACGATGCTTTATTTCCTCCCACTCCCTCCTAGTTGGCAGTCCTAGTCCTCTCTACCTTGTTTATTATAAACCAGTTTTAAATCTGTCTGGGTTTCCTTCTTTCTTTTCAGGGTAAACGGCATTCTTGATTAGAATTTTTTTAGTCTAATTATTTTAATTTTTGTGTGTTAGACTATAGGAATGTGAAATAAATATACAGTTTACAGAATCAGAAGATCCCGAATGTGATAATGTTCTTTAAATTCTTAGCTATTACTGTTTTCCTCTCATTGCACAAAGTAGCTATGGAAGCCTGGCGGAGTATCTTACCTCTGCTATAGTTAGTTTCCCAAACGGCAAATAAAGATCATTGTTTATCGGTAACGTTATTCTCTCTAGAGATATGAAATATACCTAAAAGTAGAAGTCTATTTGAATGGACATTCAAAGTGATGGGAGCCTTTCCAAACTTTAGCTGGCAGCCACAACCATTGTACTTTAAAATCTTGTTACAGCTCATTTTTTAGTATAAACAATTTGGTCTAGGACTACGGTGTTTTTCTTCCTAGGCTATATTCACTATAGTAACTTTTTATAACTGTCAGTATTTAATATTTTATTCTTTAGTCTTCATTGATATAGTATTCTTGACCAGAATGTTCTCCCCATTTCTTCTCTGGATTTTCAGATTTCTTCCATCTTCGAGTCCTAACAAGTCACATAAATAAGCCTTCCCTCTCTACCCTGATCTCCTTCTTTGAATTTCTATAATATTTATAGTATGTTGGTGACTGTTCTTTGCTTTTTCTAACTCCCCAATTTGATCATACACTGTTTTAATGTAAGTACCTGTTCTACTTTTGCATATCACATT
The DNA here is from genome assembly GCF_003031525.2 of Neophocaena asiaeorientalis asiaeorientalis. NCBI lineage: Eukaryota > Metazoa > Chordata > Mammalia > Artiodactyla > Phocoenidae > Neophocaena > Neophocaena asiaeorientalis. The sequence continues at coordinate 1,488,470 of NW_020171815.1, forward strand.
GAATAATCAGTCAGAAAGCTGAACATATGGTATATGCTCGGTAGATACATGAAAATCATTGTGGTTTGTGTGTGTCAGGGTGAGGGGTGGCTAGAAAGACCTCATAAGAGCCTTTAAAGTTTTTTTTAAATATGAAAAAATTGAGACTCATAGATAGAAGGGTATTGTTTCTTTGAAGACATATTTATTAGGAGAGTTTTTAAATTTCAAAGTGACTTTTTCTTTCTTTTTAGTTTAACGTTTGCTGTTAATTTGTCTTTTTTTTTTCCTTTGTGCTTTGTAGAAAGAGAATGTTGGCCTATATATACACTTTCTGCTATGTTATATTTTTAAGGGTTTCCTTTGTGGCTTAATACTCCCCATAATATTTGTAAATATTCTTGGAAGTAGGGTAGAACATAAATTATGATTTTCAGAGCTTGTGCATTGTTATTGATATTTTCCTCTGTTAATCTATTCATCAGCAGTGGAATGTTTGTCTTTCATTACTATATTTTTCTGTCAATTTTTTGTTGAATATCTAAGTATTTTTGATTTATATATTCTAGTTCTAATTATTCAACTTATGTTTATGATAGTTATTTATTTTTTTGGTTAGTTTAAAAAATGTTGCCAGTATAAAGTGACCTTTTCTTGTGCTTTCATTTAATGTTTTCTTGCTTCTTTGTTTTGTTTTGTTTGCTTTGAGTTCACTTTGTTATTAATTATTGGTATGCTATTGTCTATGCTTTTTTAACCTGTAACTTTATTTTGGGTGTATTTCTTATAAAAAGAATTTGATGGGATTTTTCAACCCATTTTGGAGACCCATTTAAAATTGTTACATTCGATGTATTTTGTCAATTTTCAGCTTCTTTGATATTCTCTACATTTTATACTATTTTCTTTGGTTTCCATTTCTTGTATGTGAGCTGTGGTTTCTTTGCACTTGGAATTCTTCCATGTATTAGATGTTACATACACATACATATCTCTTTTCTTTATTTTACCATACAATATAACACCCTATACCATTCTGGGGAACATTAAATCAGCCTACTGAGGGATGAAGCACAATTAATAAGTTAAAAAATTATAATTCATGATATAAAAAGATTCACAATCTTTAACAGATATAGAAAAATACATTAGAATCACTGTATGATCATATTGCCTAGATAAAAAGTGAATGCAAATTTTAGAAACATTCTTGAAAAAAGCATTAGAATAGTTTACAATAATAATTTATAGCTGATAAAAATACATGATAGAAAAATATTGTACAATGATAAATTTTTATCGTACTGCTGTGGGCCTGGGTTCAATCCCTGGTTGGGGGAACTAAGATCCTGTAAGCCACATGGCATGGCTGGAAAAAAAAAAAAAGATAAAACTCAAGCATAATTTAAAGTTACCTCAATCTTACCATCCAGAATTGACATTTGTTAGCACCTGTTAAACATCAAGCCTGATATTTTTGTCTACAGATATGCCAATTAGGCACAGAATAAAATTTACAAAGCAGAATCATATGTTTTTTATATATGTTTATTTTATTTTCTAAGAGAACAAAGAAATAGATAAAATGGAAGGAATAAATGAATTTTACATAGGTATTTATTCACAACAACATATTTCAGTTTCTAAAAGATCCCTCTAAGTATAGAAAAAAAGTAAAAGGTTGATATATTCAAGTTTTTAAAGTGGTATTTCAACTTTTGGCAGTGTCCATTGACTCCTGTTATAAAAGATAAGGAAAACAGCAACTTATGCTTTCTTCTTCTTCTCTTCTTACCAAGTTCTGACATTGTTGGTATCTTACTATTATTTATTTTGTCAAAGTTTAAAACATCTACATACATTTTAGTAATCACTATTTTTAGTCCTTTATTCTATCCTCTCAAAGCTCACTGCCAATTCTTTTACCGTTTCTGAATTATCTTGATTTACTTCTTGGTTAGTTGAATTCAATCATCCAGTAGATTTGAGGAAAGCCTTATAAGTCTTCTTACAATCTTGAGAGTTTATTGCTTTTATACTTGAAGGTTATCTTAGCTTCCCCCAGAATTTTGGAACCTCCATTTGGTGTTGATAGTTACTGTGGTAAAGTCTGAGGCTGGCTGAACTTTTCTTAAAACTTCTTATTGAATGAATTGCTTGTTCTTCCTGGATGCTCATATCTGACTTATTTTTTTTTTAATCCTTAAAAGACTGTAAATTCACTAGCATTATCATCAGTTGATTAATTTTGTATGTATTAGTTTGTTCTAGAACAAGGTGAGATTTGATAGATTCAAGTTTTTGTTCATTTCAGAAAAATTTTCTTCCATAAGACTTTGAATATTGGTTCTGGACTACCAGTTCAGTTTTCTTAATCAATATCATTATTATAAATATATTAAGCTTACATTGTCTTTCAAATCTAGCATCACCTCATTAACTGTCAATTTTTTTCTATTTTGATTTGTGTGATTTTTATCCATGTCTTTCTACCATGCTCTTATGTTTGTTTTTATTTTATTTTATTTTTTCTTGTTATTGCTCCTTGGATTTATCCTGTATGGGACTCTCTGTGCTTCCTGGACTTGATTAACTATTTCCTTTCCCATATTAGGGAAGTTAACTATAATCTCTTCAAATATTTTCTCAGTCCCTTTCTTTTTCTCTTCTTCTTCTGGAACCCCTATAATTCGAATGTTGGTGTGTTTGATGTTGTCCCAGAGGTCTCTGAGACTGTCCTCAATTCTCTTCATTCTTTTTTCTTTATTCTGCTCTGTGGTAGTTATTTCCACTCTTTTACCTTCCAGGTCACTTAGCTGTTCTTCTGTCTCAGTTATTCTGCTATTGATCCCTTCTAGAGTATTTTTAATTTCATTTATTGTGTTGTTCACCATTGGTTTCATCTTTAGTTCTTCTAGGTCCTTGTTAAATGTTTCTTGCATTTTCTCTATTCTATTTCCAAGATTTTGGATCATCTTTACTGTCATTATTCTGAATTCTTTTTCAGACTGTATTCCACAGATACAGGGTACATCAAGTTGATTGTGGAGTTTTAATCCGCTGCTTCTGAGGCTGCTGGGAGAGATTTCCCTTTCTCTTCTTTGTTCTCACAGCTCCCAGGTGCTCAGCTTTGGATTTGGCCCTGCCTCTGCGTGTAGGTCACCGGAGGGCGTCTGTTCTTCGTGCAGACAGGACGGGGTTAAAGGAGCCGCTGATGCGGGGGCTCTGGCTCACTCAGGCCGGGGGGAGGGAGGGGTATGGATGTGGGGCGAGCCTGCGGCGGCAGAGTCCGGCGTGACGTTGCAGCAGCCTGAGGCGCGCCGAGCGTTCTGGAAGGGAGGTATGGAGAGTGACCTGTGCTCGCACACAGGCTTCTTGGTGGCGGCAGCAGCAGCCTTAGCGTCTCCTGCCCGTCTCTGGGGTCCGCGCTGTTAGCCGTGGCTTGCGCCTGTCTCTGCAGCTCCTTTAAGCAGCGCTCTTAATCCCCTCTCCTCGCGCACCAGGAAACAAAGAGGCAAGAAAAAGTCTCTTGCCTCTTCGGCAGGTCCAGGCTTTTCCCTGGACTCCCTCCCGGCTAGCCGCGGTGCACTAACGCCCTGCAGGCTGTGTTCACGCCGCCAACGCCAGGCCTCTCCCGGCGCTCCGACTGAAGCCCGAGCCTCAGCTCCCAGCCCCGCTCGACCCGGCGGGTGAGCAGACAAGCCTCTCGGTCTGGTGAGTGCCGGTCGGCCCTGATCCTCTGTGCGGGAATCTCTCCGCTTTTCCCTCCCCACCCCTGTTGCTGTGCTCTCCTCCATGGCTTCGAAGCTTTCCCCCTCCGCCACCCGCAGTCTCCGCCTGCGAAGGGGCTTCTAGTGTGTGGAAACGTTTCCTCCTTCACAGCTCCCTCCCACTGGTGCAGGTCCCGTTCCTATTCTTTTGTCTCTGTTTATTCTTTTCTCTTTTGCCCTACCCAGGTACCTGGGGAGTTTCTTGCCTTTTGGGAGGTCTGAGGTCTTCTGCCAGTGTTCAGTAGGTGTTCCGTAGGAGTTGTTCCACGTGTAGATGTATCTGTGGGGAGGAAGGTGATCTCCGCGTCTTACTCTTCCGCCATCTTCCCCCTCTCCCCGTTATTGTTCGTAATGTGGCTTTCATCCCTCCAGTTTGTGTTTGTGCTTTTCAAACAAAGAAAAAATTATGTTTCTTTCATTTCATTGATACAGTAGTAGCTGTTTGTCTGATTTCTTCATTTATTTTCATAGAAAGTTCTTGCTATGGATTTTAATGCTTTTTGCTTATGTTCCAGTCTCCCTCATCTCTATCTCTTTTACTTTACTTGCAATTTCTGCACAAAGGTCCTTTGTTCATTACTTTGCAATTATTGCTTATTTTTAAAATGATGGCAGCAATTTACTTAAGAATCATGTGGGAAGTGATGGGAGAGAGTAATGAACTCGGACCACCTGAGTCTTTTACCTTCTCATTGTGTTTAATTTCTCCGTTGCCCTGGTGGTCCATCTCCCTCAGTTTTCAGGGTTTGAGAGGTGGATGAGTCTATCAGAAGTCCCTCTGTATCTCCAGTCACAGGCTGTTGGTGTTAAAAATCAGTGGCTGCTCCTTGTCCTCTTATCTTCATTGGTTAGGAAGCTAGCTGATTGATAAATGTATCTTATACGTCTAATGTATCTTTCTATTTTTAAAAAAATTTTATTGAAATATAGTTGATTTACAATGTTGTGTTAGTTTCAGGTGTAAGGAAAAGTGAATCCGTTATATATATGTATATTATATATATTTTATATATATTCTTTTTTAAGATATTTTTCCTTTATAGGTTATTAAAAGATTTTTTTGAATTTTATTTATTTTTTTATATAACAGGTTCTTATTAGTTATCTATTTTATACATATTAGTGTATATATGTCAATCCCAATCTCCCAATTCATCCCACCACCACCACCCCCGCCCATTACAAGATATTGAGTAAAGTTCCTTATGCTATCCAGTAGGTCCTTGTTGGTTATCATTACTGTGGTTTTCTATATTCCATTTCCTGCATTCCACCTGTACCCTTAGATCTCATTATGTTTGTCTAGGGCCTAACTCTGTATACCTCTGTGCTTGAGGTCTGAGAAGCATGTGTCAGCTCTTGGCATCCTATCTTATTATAGTACAGAATTTAAAATGTTCAGCCTCAATAAAACAGATAAACAACCAGGACCTACTGTATAGCACAGGGAACTCTATTTAATAGCTTGTAGTAGTCTATAATGGAAAAGAATCTGAAAAAGAATAGACATAAATATATATATGTGTATAACTGAATCACTTTGCTGTATACCTAGAACATTGTAAATCAGCTGTACTTCAATAAAAATAAATAAATAAGATGTTCGGCCTCCAAATTTGCTGATTGTGACTGTAGTGATGTCCTTCTTCAGTTTCCCCCTTTTTTGATTGGGGCACTGTTTGTTATTGTCATACTTTCTGCTGTTTTTTGGTGAGTTTTGAGGGGTTTTGCTGTGCCGTCTTTGGCTGGAAGTCATTTTTTTTTTTTTTTAATCAGTTGATGTTTATTGTTGCTGGGGAGAGAATTATGGAAAACTTGATTTTTGTTGTGTTGTAGGTAACTAGTTCTTTGTGTGTGGTTGCTTGAAGAATGTTTTTCATTTTTTTTCTGTAAATGCCACATTTGTCACTATATATTTGTATGACATTATTTTCCTTGATTTAGTTGGGAACGTGGTGGATTTAATCTGTTTAGACTATTTGTTTGGCTGCTGAAGAAAGCTTCCTTATATTGCATGTTTGATTATTCTTTCAGTTCTGTTTGATATAGTCCATCCTTCAGGGAAATGAATATTGTTTGGTTGGCTATTTATTTTCTGTTCCCCATGTCCACTATGTTCTTCTTCATAATTTTTATTTCTTTGTCATTTTTCTTCCTGTTTTCTGGGAGAGTGTCCGAATTTTGTGTTCTGTATCAGTGCTTCCACAGCATTTTCTCTGTCTACCATTGGAGATTCTTTTAGCCTACTGAAGTGATATCTTTCTCCCTTCCGCATGCCTCCCTCCTCCTGCATCTTCGCTATTATTAACCAGTGTAGTACATGGCAGGCTATAATTCCCATGATGTACTTGTGCCAGGTATGTCTTACCTTGAAACCTGGTTTTAGTGTTTATTTTGGGATTCTATCTCTGAGCATATAATATGCTACTATTAATTTCTGTCCTTTACTTAGCCAGTTGTTTTATAGAATTTGTTACCTCTGTATGGATATAGATAGTGTATAGAGGCCAAGGGCAGTGGCAGAAGTGGGAAAGGTTCCAATGGGTAGGGATAAAATACCTTGCTTCCATAATAGGTCAGGTTTGAGTAGAAAAAGATGTCAGCATAGTTTTATGGTTCCTATGGAACCTGGGTTTCTGAACCAGATTAGGGTAGGTGTTGAGATTAGGGAAGAAGAATAAAACATCTTCCTACCTTTGTTCAGTTGGTCTCTATGAAGTGAAGCTGGGGTGTGGCATAAGCTAAAGCTGCGTTTTTGGCTTTATCTACCTGATAATTGGTCTAAATTTCTTTTAGGTTCTGAACTTACAGTTTATGGGATTGTTTTCTACACTTTCCTCCCTTTTTCCAGTGATTTCATGTCTGTGTCTTTGTCTCTTTTCAACTCCTGCGTGGCTATTTTAGTTAGCTATTGGAGAGACTGCATGAGGACTGTTGCCATATTGAATCGAACATTTCAGAAGAGCCTTAGGATCATATCATTAAATTGCAGAGAAAAATCTAGTTGGAAATTAGATTTGAATACTACTGAATTTAGGGATTCTTTTGGAGAAATTGGCTTTTTTCCAGTTCTGACTAGCATTTAATTTCCAAAAATAATTTTGGTTCAGGCTAGAGATTGCGCAGAATAGTGAGTTTTTTGGGAAAAAAATTAAAAAATAAAATGGCAACCTTTTTAGAAAGATATGGTCCTTGAAATGTGGCTGAGCTCTAAATTTTACACAGAATATATCACTGTCTTTAATAATTGGGTATCCCACTGTACTTTCTGACTGGTTCATATTTGGTCTTGATTCGTGCAGTGTTCATTATAGATGAATTCTAGATCAATTGAAAGAATTTGCATACCCTCATAAAGTATAACATAGTGGGTTTTGACATAATTTGATTGTTTTCCTAATCTTCCATTTTTCTCACCATAATGTAGCATTTGTATTCTTTTGGTGAGTTTTAGAAATTTTGTAGTTGATTGTAATTGGTGCTTTTGGCATTGTAATTAAATTAAGCTTAATTTAACTCATTTTACTGTGATGAAGCTTACTGATTTTCAGTGTTTTCACTATTAGTTTTTCCTGAGAAGTCTAATTCCTTCCCCTATTTTTTATTTGCTTGTTTACTGTTTGTTTTGTTTTGCTTTTTCCTTTTATTTGGGAAGTAAAAAATATCTTTTCTGTATTAATAGTGATAAATCAGTTTTCAAGAAACCCATTGCAACTTAAGTGGCATAAGATGATAATTGGGTTGTTAACCAGAAATATTAATATTATATATTATGTGATAAATAAATATAAATATAAATAGGGCAAGAGAACCCCTATCAGAAAAGCGGAGTTTCAGTTTGGGACATGGTGGGCCTGCTAGTGTAATACAATAGATTATAACTTAATGTAAGGAGATATGGGGGAAGGAAGAGAAGGAAGAACAGAATTTATCATATTTGTTTTTTTTTTCTTTCTCTTATTGTTGATACCTCAGTAACCATGATTTAGACAAATTGTTTATGTCAATTCTATTGAAAAATTTTGGGAGTAAAATGAATTGCTTTACTTTTGATGGTCATCATTAATTGTATGCATATACAGTATTTCTATTGTGTATGGTCAAGGTCTTTAAAGAGGTGATTTCTAGATTTTATGTTGATTGGATTTTATATCATTTGAACAAGAATTGTGCTTGTAAAGTCCTTATAACCATGTAGCTAAACCATGGTTGACCTATGGCCTATCAATATGCTGCTTTATGAACTGTAGTATTGCTCCTTAGATAAGTATTTTATTCACATGGAAAAGACTTGCAGTAATCTTATAAATAAATTAAAAAGCCATACCTTTATTGTTATTTATCAGTTTAGGTTATAATCCTTAGAAAAACTTTCCTTATGAAAGTTAGAAATCTTTTGCTGTGATCTCATGTTTTCATTATCATTTTATTTTTTATGTAGTAATGTAAAACACAGCATCCTCCATTCTCATGAAAAGTTTAATAGTAATTACAGTTGCAGATTGTTTGACTTCGGTACATTCCATAGCAAATCTGTTTAATTTGTCTGCCAGAGGTTTTAGAAACACTCTACAGCCAAAGATAAGGAGTTGCACTTAGAATGCTAGTTGGGTTTATTCTTTTGTGTTTTATAAATTAAATGTTTTAATGGTAGAATTCGTCTTATTACCATGTATTTCCACTGCAAAATTTCTTTAGACATACTGTCATTGAGGCTGTGAACTTCTCTTAAAAGGAAGTGCTCAGTCTCAAAAAAAATAATCTATATGGAAAAGCCTTGTGTTTTGGTTTCTGATTCTCTGTCCCATACTGATATGAGAGTTAATTTCATAGTGGATGAGGGGGCTGGCAGAGGAGTTAGTTGTTCAATAGAGTGGTAGCAGCAGAAAAGTGTTTTGCTTTTCACTAGTTAGGGTGAGTTTTGTCTTTTAATAAATGCATAGCTCCTTGGCCCTTTGGTCTTGGAGATTATTTGTATCAGGTTGGTGACTTTGCTTTCATCTTTCTTGGAAATACGTGCATCTTTCTTGGAAATATATAATTTTACATTTTCCCTCCTCACTTGAAATACTCTGGTTTCAAAGATAGAATGAGGCTTTAAATTTATTTCTAAATTATTAAAAAATATTTATATTTCCAAGATAAAAAGTTACATTTTCTAAGTTGCTTACTGGAGAATATAAAAGAGAAACAAAGTTATTTTTGGGGGTAATATTAGGTTATATTCTGCTACTAATAACTTTGGAACTTTTAATGAACTTAGTTCTTTTAACTCGTTAACCGGTATATGGTCTATACTTTTGAACTAGCAATGGAGTGCATATCTGGGATATTGCCAAAATAAAAAAGGGTGTATGTAAATATATAAATCTTACTCTATAAGCTAAAGTTGGATGCCTTAAAATTAGAATCAACTGTTATCTGAAAGGAAATACAAGAATATAGCAGTACATATTTATTGCCTGGTGTGTACTGGCATCGTTGTATCATTAGGCTCTTAAATTCTAAAAAGAACTACGTTAGTAACTCATTCAAAACTTCTGAAGTGTTTAATAGTTTAGAAATCTTCACTAACTCCCTACATCTTTAAAAAACAGATTGGGGAGAGTGATGGTGCATTACTTCAAGAGACTGGAATACTAAATAAAATTACCAAAAAAAGGGCTTGAAAAATATAATATAGTCAAGCAATCATGTTATCATTTAAGTCCTCTTTATAACTTTAACTTGAAACTGGTAAGTAAATGAAATTTTGCCTGCTAAAATAGGGCTTTATCTCTCAATTATCTGACCTCCGTGACACACGGAATCTATCACTGAATAGACAGGAGGGTTCCCACATATTCTAAAATGGGGATCTGTATTCAGTGGTTTTCCTGCCTGTAGATAAAGTCTACTAACTTTTGTTCACTGAAATGCAGTTTACTATTTAAAATAAGTGTAAAATAGAAACAGAGTTACTACCTGCTTTATTGATACGCTAAAAAGAGAAAGATTCAGGTGCCCATATAATTTGTTTTGAGTGTGTAATACTTAAAACCATAGAGAAAACTGTACTAATTCAAAGTTAAAGTGTTTTTGTTTTAATTAAGTAGGTGACAGAATGCCATTATTGAATGTTAACTCATTAATGTAGAACATATGTTCTAATTAGAACTTATGTTCAAATCTTGATAAGCCTTGGCTATGTGAAAACTTTGCTTAGTGCAGAAAGATTTATTATACTTTTTCCCCTTGTAGTTCATCAAAAAGTCATCTTTAACTTTCCAATGTTTTTAGAGTGAGAGTATTTTAATATTTGTAGATAGCATGTATTACATATTATGAAGATGTTTTAGAGCATACATTGATTGTCTAATTAGTAATGTGTTTTTTCACCATAACACTGTTCCAAGAGTCCATATGATAAAAATAACTAATATTTATTTCACTTACTATGTACCAGGCAGTATTCTAAGTGCTTTATACATAGTAATTTATTTAATTCTTCTAAGAATTGCTATTATTATTAATATTATTACCATTCCCATTTTATAGGTGATAAAACTGAGGCATAGAAAAATCAGTAATATGCCGGAGCTCATAATCAAACATGTAAACAACTAATTATAGCATAAATGGGTTAATGTTCCAACATAGAAAAGCGGAAAGTGATAGGGCCCTTCAGAGTATTTAGTCTACCATGCTACTAGAAGTCAAAGTCCCAACTCTTTTTGTTTCTACTGAAAAACTCTCATACCTTTCTTTTCTCTAGAACAATTGCTTCCCTTTCATATTAGTGCTATCCAATATTCAATCTAATGACAGTATATTGTTGGAAATTAAAATGATAAACATTTGAAAAACCAGAAGGTAGAAGCCTAAAACAAAAGTGATTACTTTTGGAGTGTGGGACTGAGGGGTGGAAGAATCTGGATATGTTCTTTAAATAACATTTAGGAAGCCTAAGGTATTCTGAAAATCAACTTCAGTCTTTGGAAAAACAGTGATGCTGCCAAGGCTCTTTCATTTAAATCTAAAATAGTTTAGATGTATTAATATAGATATAAATATTTTGGAATGAATAAAATGAAAGATAAATTATTAAGTATTTTAATTAAGAAGAAGAGCGTAGAAAATTATTCCTTTTTTCTTTTTATTTAAAAGAAAAGTTATGGTTTGTAAATTAGAAATTACTAGTATTCACTTATCAAAATACAATGAAAAAAATAATACCTTTTATCTCTCACTTATACTTATTTCCAACAGCAAATTTCTCTCTTCTTATCCCATCTTGTTACCTTCGTATTTCAAATGAGTAGGAACAGTTCATTATTAATTGAACATTTAAAAATTTTTCTTGGAAGGAAAATTATTCTGATTTGGACCATATAACAATTTACCTTTAGCAATGAATTTTGCAATAACTCTGAACGTTTAGGAGTATAAAAATTCTACATTTCCCTTCTTTTAAAAAAAACTTTGTTAATGATGGAGAAAGCATATATGACATCTTTCAAGATCTGTAGTTGGAAAAAAAATTCTCTACTTTGCAAAGCCTCAGCTATGCCCATACTGTGTGAATGCAGCATGGAGCTAGTGTGTGAGTGATCAAGCAGCAGGAACAATTTCTATGGAAACAATATTCAGAGTACTTAAAGTTCAGCAGAAAAATATGAAAAATTAAAACACAATCACATTGGGAGTAATGGGCAGATGGAGATAAAAAAGTTATCTTGCCGCTTTTTAAAATTTCTACAGGCTTCCAGATGGTAGGAAATGCTTTGTTCTTCCCTCCTGCCCATCTGTTGTTCTTTAGTGTAACTGACATCACCACAACTACTGCAACCATTAAAGCATCACCATATAAAAATGGCAAAATTTAGAACGTATTGCATAGTTTTATGGAAAGAAGATTACAAGAATCAAAGTTATAGTTTGTTGAAAGATTTGCTATTTTATTTTTTGTTTTTTGGTGTGTGTGGCATAGTGATATGATAGAAGTAATGCCCAGGAATGATGTACTCTAAGATTAGAACAAATTTCCCATATTTGAGGTGGTGTAGAAAAATTTTCATGATTTAGAATTAAACATAGGGATTTCTTTATGTATCATTGAAATGAATTACTTTTTAAGTAAAGTATATAGTGTATGTGATCCACTAAACCTATGCATTTGTTTTATTTCTTTTTTCCCCAGACTATTAGTCTCTGCCAGAAATGGATATGTATTACTGTTTTCTACACAAAAATTACTTTAAAGAAAATAGTTATAATAATAATTATTTGTGCCAGTTTCAGTCCAGCAAATATTTAACTTGTAGTTTAAAAAAAGTTAAGCAAAATAAATTTCTATTTAAATACCAAAATATTATAAAATAATTTTTATTTATTGGTGTTTGCCTAAAGGCAGATCTCATAAATTTTATTTGTTGCTTTTTTGCCACTTTTATCAGACAGAATTTGTGTTTGCTATAATAGAATTTAGATAGTGAATTCTTTACTCTTAATCAACAAATTCATATCCTTAGAGTAACTTTGGATTGATTATTCATCTTAATTCTTTCCTTTTTTACTCCTTAATTACTTATGTCTAAAAACTAGTCTTTATGAAAAATTAAATGAAGTTTTGTTAAAATTAGAATAATTCTTGTCTAGGTTACTTTTGCCCATTTTTAAGTGCTATAATTTAAAAATACTTTAGAAAAATCAAGCAATAGTTATGTGTTGCTTTTAAGGAGATTCTTGTCACCTTTCTTGTGTTATTCCCCCCCAATACATATCTTTCTTCCAGCTTGTATATATTTCATGAGAATTCATATTTATTTTGAAAAAGTCTTTCAAGATTATGTCACATTTGAGTTCAGGAAATCCAGTTTTGACTAGAAGTATTGCTTTACCTTTAGCAATATGAAAATGAATTAATACAGTACCTTGAGTTTTGGCAAACTCATCTTTAAGCCATTTGAACCTCCCAAGTGATACTCAGATATGTAGTGAAATTCACTAGTTCCTAGAAGCCCAGTGAGTCTACAATGTTTGGTTTCTTAAAAACAAGCTAAACTGAATAGCAGTATTAGGTGAGTTTCATTCAGAATGCCATGTAGCACAGAAACAAGTCATTTGTCTTCCAGTGTGAATTCTAATACGTCTTAGTTCCCCAATCTAGGCTCTTTCTGTGGCTAGGACTGGGGTCCTATGATGTGTAGTCTTTAGGGACACTTTAGTTTCAAGTCTGGGGAGAATACCTTCTCCAGCTGAGATTTTTCTCTGGGGAGTTGGCTTACAGAATGGGCATCTCAGAGACTAGAATAGTGGTTATTAGGAGTGAGGGAGATGGAGTGATTCTGGTCAAATGGCACAAGGCTTCAGTTATAAGATTAATCAGCTCTGGGGATCTAATGTACAGCATGGTGACTATAGTTAATAATATTGTGTTGTATACTTGAAATTTGCCAAGAGAGTAGACCTTAAGCATTCTTATCACACACACACACACACACACACACACAATGGCAGCCATGTAAGGTGATGTATGTGTTAAATCTGGTTGTGATAATCATTTCATGAAGTGTATGTATGTCAGATCATCCCATTGTATACTTTAAATATATACAATTTTATTTGTCAATTATACTTCAATAAAACTGAAAAAAAAAAGAATGGGCATTTCTTCTTTTCACATAGGGACCACCCTGTTCAGTTTCTTCAAGCATGGCAGTTGGTATTCAATGAACATTGGTTGAATGACTGACTGACTAAAGGGATTAATGAAGCAATTGAAAACGAGTGACTCAGTTAGAAGGGACAAAGGCATACTGCTTCACAGCCTGAACGCTTTGCCTATGGGAAATTTAAAAAATATTAAGTTTGGCTGCTTAAAAATTTTTTTTTGACCATAATGCATTTGTTATAGGAGTGGATTAAAACTATGGCCTGAAAAAAGTGTTTTCAATTTTGTGGAAATTTAGTCTCAGTAATCCTGTCTTCCCTTCTGTGGATGATGGGAATTTGTTTATGGAACATTTATTTGTTTGTTCAGGTCAAACATTTTATTAACCTTTTTTATTCTGTCAGACATAGATGAATAACTCATGAAGAGTCTTAGATCCATATTCCATGCAGGGCATAATTGTGATTTGAATTCCTTATATGCATAGTTATTTATTATGCTAATGAGTATGCCTGTACTGTTAACTTTAGGTTGTAGAAAAGAAATTTTAAAAGAATTATGGTTTTATTGGCATTGACTTTATTTTATGTCAGCAGTCATGAGTTCATGTATTTTTATGTACAAAGTGTCTCATACCACTTCATAGAAAGCATATTTAGTGTTGTATGAAAGGAGAGGTTAGCACTCCCCTTGACAAGGATGGAAGAGGCCTTCAGGCCTAGCAACACGCATATGGTTAAGAAAGCATATTTAATTATCTTCTAATGGATTATGTCAAAATTTCTTTCTCTTACATATTTTACATGGAAATATTTTATATTCTTATCAAACTCATATATGTATGTATCAGTACTGGCCACTTGAAATATATAATTATAAGAGAGTGAAAATAGAACGGGTTATACCAGCAAAAATTTTTTGATAATCAGAAATTACACAACACTCTGATGCTCTTTGGGAGAAACCTCAGGTTTTTTTTCTTTAAAAAAATTCAACTTTATTGAGGTATAATTTACATATAATTAAATTCACCCACTGTAAGTGTTCATTGAGTTTTTTAATTTTTAATTTTTTCTTCCAGTTTTCTTGAGATATAATTGACATAGAGCATTGTATAAGTTTAAGGTGTATAGCATAATGATTTGACTCACATCTATCATGAAATGATTATCACAATAAGTTTAGTGAACATCTATCATCTTATATGCATAAAAATTAAAGAAATAGAAAAATTTTTTCTTGTGATGACAATTCTTAGGATTTACTCTCTTAACAACTTTCATATAAAATATAGAGCAGTGTTCATTATATTTGTCTTGTTGTACATTACATCTGCAGTACTTATTCATCCTATAACTGGAATTTTGTACCTTTTGACTTTTTTCATCCAATGATGAAATAGGCAAGCAGAGGACTCATGGGCAAAAGAAAAAAGGGATCTGTAATTTGTCACAAGAGAGGAGATGAGTCAATGTAGGTCAGAGTATATTTCTACCTAGGCACTGAACAACTTCATACCTTATAATGCAAACTTCTATTGTTTCTATTGAAATATTATTTATTATTTTTTTGGCCATGCTGCACAGCATGTGGGATCTTAGTTCCCCAACCAGGGATTGAACCCTCGCACCCTGCAGTGGAAGCACGGAGTGTTAACCACTGGACTGCCAGGGAAACCCGTGAAATATTGTTTCTTCAGGTCATATAATACCATCTAGGAAACAGTGTTAAGTAAAGAAAATTTACAATAAAATACACTGTCTTGTAGGATAGCAAAGACTGAGTGCCGTGTATTATCTATGTTTTTTTCCATTTTCTCTTTTCTGTGTTTAAATAATATTGTGTCTTGTTTAACCAATAGATAAAAACCTATGTCTGTAGACCACTGGGCCATTGTGATTCATATACTTTTAATTTCTGTAATTATTAATGAGTAATATACTTAATCCCCCCCAATAGCTACTTTTATTCTCTGTTAAGTACATCACCTTTTGTTTCTGGGAGACTTAAGTTTTTTCCTATATGAAGAGATTGAACAAACTTTTATGTGTGGCTTCAATGTAACTGCTAGAAATATTTTTATGCTACTTCATTTCTCAGTGGAGCATGAGTTACATTGCCCTAATGTTGGGGGTGTATTAAAGACATTTTCTCCCTTTCTTTCTGAGTGGCCTGAAACCTATGAACTAAAAGCACAGAAGCAGCAGACTGTGAATCTTAGTTTAATATATATATTTTTAGAAGCCACTACAGGTAAATTATTTATTCTGTATTATACGAGGCTGTTTAACTTTGATCTGGCCAGCTAGTAGCAATAAGACTACTTCTAAATATCTTTCCATTTGGAGATGTTTACTATTGTCATCAACAGCAATCCCCTCCCCTCCCACACACAAAACACTTTCATGTATGTATGTATATATGTATGTACATATTCACATTTTTATCTTTCCTCCCCTTCACATTTGGTGGGATGTGTGTGGCTTTCTGGAGAGGGGAGGGAGAAGCAGGCCTTGGCTGGAGGCTGCTATTGATTTAAGGCAGTGGGCATTAATGGGCAGCATCTGCCCTCTCACTTTCAGTAATGCAGCTGACCCTTTTAGCTGTTGGATACCCGAGCTGTAAGTGGCAACTTTAATGTGATACCTTCGAGTTATGTCCTTACTAAGTAAATCACATTTAGAAGCTTTTATGTTATCATAGTCATGCTTGTTTTAAAAAAGCCTAAACATGATGAACATTAAAAATGAATTTATATTCATGAAGCAAAATTTGATTTTCTAGGTAATTACCTATTCATCTAAAAACTCAGATGGTTGCTTTTAGTGTTCATCGATGTAAATGACACAATAAAAAAAGAAAGCTATTCTGTGATACTCTGTGCTTTATTTCAAATGATTTTCTTGATGATACATTTATTTTGTCCAAGACTTTTTCAAATAGTCTCTTCTTTCCTAAGTAGAGTTTGCTGTAGATGGAAATAACTTAATATGTCTATTGTTAGAATGAGACCAGTATAATCTTTTAGTCTTTTATTTAGGTACCACCTGAGTGGGCATATTGAATATTTGAAATATGGTTGTAGATTAAAGGATATACAAAGATGTTATGTAATCTACCTTTAAAGCAAGTAGTGTTGGGATTTGTACTTAAGTGATGTTGGATCTAAAGTCGAATCAAAGAGGCAGAAGTTCAGAGAGGTTTGTTTCTCCCTAATTAATAAGAGAGAGAGATGAATTGCCATTGATTTTTAAGAGTAAAATTCTTAACCATGATGGAGGATTTCCCCATATTTTTCTACTCATATCATTCTCTTAATGTTATTCATACACAGCTTTTGTTATTTAATTTTAGGTTTGAAATGGGAAATGATCAAAAAGCATTTTTATAATGGAAGCTTAAAGATTACAGACTATATAGTTAAATTTTTATTGTTTAAAAATGCAATAAAGTGGGCAAAATTAAGAAATATATATTTTAAAAGGACCAAAATTTTATGTGATACCTAAATTTTAACCATTAGTTTTGCTTTTACTTCTTTTTTTTTTTGGCCACACTGTGCAGAATGTGGGCTCTTAGTTCCCTGACCAGGGATCAAACCCGTGCCCCATGCATTGAGAGTGAGGAGGCTTAACCACTGGACTGCCAGGGAAGGCCCATTATATCCTTGTGGCTTACTTATTTTATACATAATAGTTAGCTCCTCTTAATCACCTACCCCATCTTGCCCTTCCCCCATTCTTCTCCTCACTGGTAACCACTAATTAGTTCTCTGTATCTGAGAGTTTGTTTCTGTTTTGTTATATTCATTCATTTGTTTTATTTTTCAGATTCTACATAAGTGGTAACATACAGTATTTGTCTCTTTGTTTTGAATTTTATTTAATTTATTTTTTTTTATATAGCAAGTTCTTATTAGTCATCAATTTCTTTTTTTTTTTTGTGATACGTGGGCCTCTCACTGTTGTGGCCTCTCCCGTTGTGGAGCACAGGCTCCGGACGCGTAGGTTCACGGGCCCAGCTGCTCTGCGGCATGTGGGATCTTCCCGGACCAGGGCATGAACCCGTGTCCCCTGCATTGGCAGGTGGACTCTCAACCACTGTGGCACCAGGGAAACCCTTAGTCATCAATTTTATACACATCAGTGTATATATGTCAATCCCAATCGCCCAATTTATCACACCACCATCCCCACCCGCTGCTGCTTTCCCCGCTTGGTGACCATAGGACTGTTCTCTACATCTGTGTCTCTGTTTCTGCCCTGCAAACTGGTTCATCTGTACCATTTTCCTAGGTTCCACATATATGCGTTAATATACGATATTTGTTTTTCTCTTTCTGACTCACTTCACTCTGTATGACAGTCTCTGGATCCATCCACGTCTCAAAAAATGAACCAATTTTGCTCCTTTTTATGGCTGAGTAATATTCCATTGTATATATGTACCACATCTTCTTTTTCCATTCGTCTGTCAATGCGCATGTAGGTTGCTTCCATGACCTGGCTATTGTAAATTGTGCTGCAGTGAACATTGGGGTGCATGTGTCTTTTTGAATTATGGTTTTCTCTGGGTATATGCCCAGTAGTGGGCTTGCTGGATCATCTGGTAATTCTATTTTTAGTTTTTTAAGGAACCTCCATACTGTTCTCCATAGTGGCTGTATCATTTTACATTCCCACCAACAGTGCAAGAGGGTTCCCTTTTCTCCACTCCTCTCCAGCATTTGTTGTTCGTAGATTTTCTGATGATGTTCATTCTAACTGGTGTGAGGTGAAGTATAGTATCATGTCATCAGCAAACAGTGACACCTTTACTTCTTCTTTTCCAGTTTGGCTTCCTTTCATTTCTTTTTCTTCTCTGATTGCCATGGCTAGGACTTCCAAAACTATGTTGAATAATAGTGGTGAGAGTGGACATCCTTGTTTTGTTCCTGATCTTAGAGGAAATGCTTTCAGTTTTTCACCATTGAGAATGATGTTTGCTGTGGGTTTGTCATATATGGCCTTTATTATGTTGAGGTATGTTCCCTATATGCCCACTTTCTGGAGAGTTTTTATCATAAATGGGTGTTGAATTTTGTCAAAAGCTTTTTCTATATCGAGGTGATAATATGGTATTTATTCTTCAATTTGTTAATATGGTGTATCACAGTGATTGATTTGCGTATATTGAAGAATCCTTGCATCTCTGGGATAAATCCCACTTGGTCATGGTGTATGATCCTTTTAATGTGTTGTTGGATTCTGAGGTCCTCCTATGTTGGGTGCATATATATTTATAATTGTTATATCTTCTTCTTGGATTGATCCCTTGATCTTTATGTAGTGTCCTTCCTTGTTTCTTGTGACATTCTTTATTTTAAAGTCTATTTTTTCTTATATGAATATTGCTACTCCAGCTTTCTTTTGATTTCCATTTGCATGGAATATCTTTTTCCATCCCCTCACTTTCAGTCTGTATGTGTCTCTAGGTCTGAAGTGGGTCTCTTGTAGACAGCATATATATGGGTCTTGTTTTTGTATCCATTTAGTGAGTCTGTGCCATTTGTTTGGAGCATTTAATCCATTCATGTTTAAGATCATTATCTATATGTATGTTCCTATCACCATTTTCTTAATTGTTTTGGGTTTGTTTTTGTAGGTCCTTTTCTTCTCTTTTGTTTCCCACTTAGAGAAGTTCCTTTACCATTTGTTATAGAGCTGGTTTGGTGGTGCTGAATCCTCTTAGCTTTTGCTTGTCTGTTAAGCTTTCAATTTCTCCATCGAATCTGAATGAGATCCTTGCCGGGTAGAGTAATCTTTGTTGTAGGTTCTTGCCTTTCATCACTTTAAGTATATCATGCCACTCCCTCTGGCTTGTAGAGTTTGTGCTAAGAAATCAGCTGTTAACCTTATGGGAATTCCCTTGTGTGTTATTTGTCGTTTTTTCCTTGCTGCTTTCAATAATTTTTCTTTGTCTTTATTTTTTTCCAGTTTGATTACTGTGTGTCTCGGCATGTTTCTCCTTGGGTTTATACTGTATGGGACTTTCTGTGCTTCCTGGACTTGGGTGGCTAATTCCTTTCCCATGTTAGGGAAGTTTTCGACTATAATCTCTTCAAATATTTTCTCGGGTCCTTTCTCTCTTTTCCTTCTGGGTCCCCTATAATGCAAATGTTGTTGCATTTAATGTTGTCCCAGCAGTCTCTTAGGCTTTCTTCATTTCTTTTCATTCCTTTTTCTTTATTCTGTTCTTCAGTTGTGAATTCCGCCATTCTGTCTTCCAGGTCACTTATCCGTTCTTCTGCCTCAGTTATTCTGCTATTGATTCCTTCTAGTGTATTTTTCATTTCAGTTATTGTATTGTTCATCTCTGTTTGTTTGTTCTTTAATTCTTTTAGGTCTTTGTTAAACATTTCTTGCATCTTCTTGATCTTTGCCTCCATTCTTTTTCCGAGGTCCTGGATCATCTTCAGTATCATTTTTCTGAATTCTTTTTCTGGAAGATTGCCTATCTTCACTTCACTTAGTTGTTTTTCTGGGGTTTTATCTTGTTCCTTCATCTTGTCCCTATCCCTCTGCCTTTTCATCTTGTCTGTCTTTCTGTGAATGTGGTTTTTGTTCCACAGGCTGCAGGATTGTAGTTCTTCTTGCTTCTGCTGTCTGCCCTCTGGTGGATGAGACAATCTAAGAGGCTTGAGCAAGTTTTCTGCTTTTACTTCTTAATTACATTTCTAATATTTCCTTGTCTTTTTGAATGTCTACATTTTCCTCCAGCACTTACAAGTTAAAAAGGAAAGTCTAGGGCTTCCCTGGTGGCGCAGTGGTTGAGAGTCCGAGTCTAGACTTTCTATTTCAGAAGACACTGACTTTGAAGAAAATATGTGAGTATTTAAAACCTGTAGTAGGCAGAGAAATGAAGAAAAAAATTTCTGGAAATACATTGCAATGTGATTTAATCACCACACCAATAAATGTTTAACCATACTGTTGACAAAATAGCCCAAAAAATATTATTATTAGTGACTCTTGATAGTAGCTGTCTGAACATACCTTGGAATTGATGGGTACTTATAAATTATAGAACTGTGGAAAATATTATATACCATATATAAAAAATACTATATCATCAGAATTTAATTTGTGACTAGATGAAATTTGATAAAATTTTATTGATATTATAAACAAATGTGACACCCAATTAATTTAAAGCAATTATTATTCAGAAATTGCATTATTTGGCATGCTTTCATTTTGGGTTTGTAATTTGGTAAATCTTTAAGTTGGAATGATCACTTGCTTTGTTGAGATTTTGGTAATCTAAAAAGAGCAAGATGGGACTCCTACTTAAATTAGACATCTGACCCAAACTTAGCAGTTCTCTCAGCTTGCCAGGGAAAACACTTGATGGTTTCACTACTTTCTTCCGTCATCTTGAGAGATTCTACCCCATTTTTCTCCTCCATTGACTAACCTTTGACTTCCCAAACCTGCATTTCTTTCCAACAGGGGTGAATAAAACACTCTTGGTATGTGAAGATTAAAGGTCTATGGACCCTGAAGGTACCCTAAAGCAAATTTGTTCAGAATTAATTTTTTACCTCCAATTGTGGTTTTTTTAGAATAGGAAACCAGATAGAATTCAACAGTGTATCTTGAATCTTAGAACTTAGTACTTTTGTTACAAACAACAGGAAAAAAAAAAAAAAGAGAAAAAGACCAAGTGCCAGTAACATTTACTCTTCAAAGGAAAGTTTTTGTCTTTCTGTGCCTGGTTATCTTCAAGTGTTGCAGAATGAGAAAGAAAATTTCAGTGGAAGTATACTTCAGCCTCGGATATAGAAAAGACCTTTAAAAAGAGTCATTGTTGACATGAAAGGGAAAACATACTGATTTTCTGGGATGTAAGCCTTAGAAAACAAGCCAGAGTAAAAGAACACGTAGAAATGAAAAACTTATGATTCTAGGAGATGACCTGTTGTGAATTATTTCAGAATTCAGTGGATATCTCAGTTGGTTGAGTTTTCTCCTATGAATCCTTGCTCCTATGAACGTACTGAGTAGGCATCGGCTTTGTTTTAGTGTGAAACAATCATTGCAACGAATATCACTGTTCTGAATACATAAACCAGTTGTGTTAGAACATACTGTAAAGTATGTACTTGTGAAGGGCAAAATGTGTGTATATGACTAAAGAATGTAAAGAAGTATTTCTCTAAGAAATTGTAACTATTGATTGGTCTTTAGGCATAGGTGACTTGGCTTACGGATTTCAGAATCTAAAACTAGTAGATGCATTTTACTAATTACACTTAGGTGATTCTGGCAACAGATATAGTAATCTGGAAGTGACAGAGGAGTTAAGAAGCAGAGAAGCAAGAAGGAATAGATCCTTTCTTAGGCATATGCTTTCTACCTTTTTGTAAAATACAGTGTGCAACAAAATACGTGTTTCACAATACTACCGATGCAGCTGACTCCTGGAATTCAGTTGGTTGTGTTCTATTTAGGAACAGAAGCAGTTAAAAACAGGCATTTGATAATATATTTAGTAAGTTCTAGTTGGGTTGGCAAAATAGTACATTCAAAATCATGAAAGGATGCTTCTCTTTATTTTTTATTTATTTTTTAAAAAATATTTTTAAAATTAATTTTTATTGGAGTATGGTTGCTTTGCAATGTTTTGTTAATTTCTGCTGTACAACAAAGTGAATCAGCTATACATATACATATATCCCCTCTTTTTTTGGATTTCCTTCCCATTTAGGTCACCTCAGAGCATTGAGTAGAGTTCCCTGTGCTATACAGTAGGTTCTCATTAGTTATCTATTTTATACATAGTAGTGTATATATGTCAATTCCAATCTTTCAGTTCATCCCACCCTCCCTTCCCTCCTTGGTATCCATATGTCTGTTCTCTACATCTAGGATGCTTCTCTTTAAACATCAAGCAGAATCAATTTTGTTATATCCAAACACCATCATGTTATTGAAAACTTATTGAATAATTGGGTACCTTATAAATAGTTATCCAAGTCAGTTTTTCAATCCTCTACATTTTTACCGTAGAGAACCTTCTGAAATTTCATTGTTTAGAAATCTTGAGATAGCCTTCTTTTTTTTAGGAGAGATATGCTCAGTTCTCTTATTTGTTTGAAAATCCAGGCTTTGAATTGTTAATATGAAAATAAATAGAAGAGATAGGAGAGACCAGAGCTTTAGAAGAACCTTAATCAGTTCAGTGACGTCACAGTTCAGGAATATTTTTAAAAGCCATGTTTTTACTGTTAAGATATCGTGATGGTTAAAGCAGAGGACCCTGGACCACATGCTCGCTAGCTTACTAACTATGAGACCTTGGGCAAAAGGTATTTAAACTCTCTGTGCCTCAGACCCTCTTTCTGTAAAATGGGGTGCAGAGAATTTAAATACGTACCACGTGGGGTTGATATGAGGATTGAATAAGTTAATACAAGTACTAATAGCACTACTATATATGTTTCAGCCAACACTATTATTAGATTTGGTACATTTGCCAATTTGCTTACTTTGACGATTGTTTTCCTTAGAGAGCCTATAACTCTCTAGTTATTGAATTAAATTCCTTGCAGGAATACAGTGGTCTGTGAATTATATCTTTCTTAGAAGTTTGGGCCCAAGATAGGAAAGCTAGGCAAAACAGATACTTCCTAGTAAATACTATGTAATGGGTCACTGAGTCAACAACATCACTTAGTGCCCACATGTGTGCAGTTTTGTTTTAGCCTCTTCTGTTTGCTGGATTGCATCAAGTTCAAAGAGTTCAAATCACAGGGATTTGGAAATTGTGTTTCTTAGAGGAATTTGATTCAGGAAGGCAGCTCGTTATGGTTTCTAAGATCAAGGACTTGAACTGGAGTCCACATGGAATCCATGTTGATCTGGTACCTTGACGCAGTACAAAGGAACAAGTTGTACTTTTCTTTTTCTACCTATATTGAACCAGTACCATAATCAAACTAGAAAAAAATATTTTGCTTTGTGGTTTAAATAACAGTCAGCAGTCTTTTATTGTTGTTGATACATAGAGAAAATTTGGAAGATGGTTATCTCTATAGTGCTGCCAAATATATTGTTATTATGCAGACCCTGCAGGCAGCAGCTGCAGTTGTTTTCCAAAGGACATGCAACCAATCTAGCTATCGTGCGCCCAGCTTTAGTACTGTTGGTTGTATTTGGTCTTTTTACTCACAGATGCATGCATACTAACTAACACTTTTAGTCACAATGTTAAACTTGAAGGATGGGTACTATATTTTGGTCCTTATCTTCTCTTTCATCTGTTCTTGGTTTTAGTTCTTAATTACTGCTATTATTCTTGGGCATTTTTGATCGCAAGCATACATTCAATTTCTATCTAATATATCCTTTTTTTTTGGTTCAGGGCAGTTATGTAAGTATATGATGTACTGAAATGATTTGCTTTGACTTGACCCAATTAGAGTTTACTTTAAGTCTTGAGCCAGCTGAAATAAGATTCAGCTGATTTATGACACTATTTTTTTTCCCAGTAATGTTGACTGGAGCAGAACCACTTATTGTGCTATTGCTCACTTCTAAAATGTACAGGCTTATTTACATAGCCTGAAAAAATTATCCATACTAGTTGCATTTTAATCTAGTGGTAGGCAAAGTAGCATATTGTAAAAGGTATAGTTTGCCTCTTTGACATGGTTTTCTGGTATGAAACTTGATGTATTAAATATTAATCAAAATAAGAAGCTGGAGTGAGATGGATATATTTATTCCAGAATTATAGTCATGTGGTCAATTTTATACCATACCTGTGAAGCAGATAGTGGTAATCGATAATAATAATGATAAAAATAATAATTATTTAATACTTATTAAGCCCTTACTTTGTACCAGGCACTTGGGTTAAGCTCTTTACATTAAATAATTCACACCAAACAACAATTTTTGAAGCAAGTACTAGTATTACTTTTTAATTTTACAGATGAGATAACAGAGGCTTAGAGATGTGAGCATACTCTCCAAAGCCACACAGTTTTAAAGCAGGGATCCAGTTCCAATTGTTTCTGACTTTAGAGTCTGAGCTCTTAGTGTCTGTTCTATTTTTACTACCTTCCGTGTTATATATTGGCACGCAGTTATATAGATCAGGGTCTTGGCGGCAAATAGACTGCACACTCAAATGGGGTAATTGATAGAGAAGTTATGAACAAGAGTAAGAGATAATAACAAGGGATGATAAAGAGATGGTGAGGCTAGCACCAGTGGGAAATATTATCATCCCTATATATGAAGGGACAAAAGATGGGATTGGTTACTGGATCTTGAAGAGAGGGCCATCTGACAGCCCCTGTTGTCTTAGGTTGAGGGACATTACCAAGCTTGGTGACCTAGCAGGGAAGGAGCCGAGGAAATAAATACCCTGATCGCATTTTCCTCCCTCTCTCCAGTCTCTTGCCAGTGATCCTCATTGGCCAAACTCAGCTGGAAGCCAGAGGAAAAGAGATCCTTTGATGCAGTGATGAGCTTCTTCTGGCACACAGCAGGTTGGAAGCAGATAAAATGTTTGCAGGGCAAACAGAAAATATCCAGTTCACAGATGCACTACCAAGAAAATAGTTTCTCAATGTCAAAGCATTAGTGAGCCCAGGATATTCTACTTAGGCCTCTAATCATTTGACCTCCTTATTCTTAATTTTAATTTTTTATTTTGACTTCTTAATTATAGATTTCAGAAACAACATGCATTGGTAGGGAGAATGTAGACCAAGATTCTTTCCTTGAAATTGCCAAGGTTACGTTTAGGATTTTGAACAAGTTAACTTTGGATATGTCTCAACTTTTTTCTTCTTTAAAAATGAATAACAATATCAGTACTGTTCTAAGTAGATACAATAAACATTCATGAAATAGTTATGAAATTTGGACATTTAATAACATATACATATGTCTACATTTTTACTTTTTTTACTAGTCTTCTTCCTTTCTAAATCCTTAAGTGTTTATCTGAGATTGTTTTTCTTCTCCCTAAAAAACACTCTTTACTGTTTCTTTGAGTATGGGTCTGCTGGTAAGTTTTTTGATTTTTTTTTGTCTGGAATGAAATGACTTCTTTACCTATGTTCATTTTTGAAGGGTATTTTTGCTGGGTATAGAATTTTAGATTAGCAGTTATTTTCTTTCAACAGTTTGAAAATATCAGTCCATTAGTCCTCTGGTTTCTTTAGTTATTATTGAGAAGCTAGCTGTGTTGTTCTAACTATTACTTCTTTGAAGGTAGTCTGTCCTTTTCTAGTTGCTTTTAAGATTTTTCTCCTTGATTTTCAGAAACTTTACTATAATAGGCTTACGGTTATTAATTTATTCACAACTTGCTTCTTTCCAAAACACTTATTTCAAGAGGACCCAAAAGGTTGGAGTGTTAAGTAATTGTTATTTTTTAAAAATAAAATTAATAAAAAAACTGGTAGCTAATGAGGGCTGATGTAGATAAGTTAACAGGTTCCTCTTTTAAGTACTTTTACGTACTTCTTCTTAACATTGCTTCTTTTTTCCAGCTTTATTGAGGTATAATTGACAAATAAAACTCTCTATATTTAAGGTGTACCATGTGATGGTTTGATATATGTTTACATTTTGAAATGATTACCATAAGCTAATTAACACATTCATTATCTCACATAGGTACCATTTGTGAGTGTGTGTTAACATTGCTTCCTTTTTTAAAAAAAAATTAATTAATTTTTGGCTGCATTGGGTCCTCGCTGCTGTGTGTGGGCTTTCTTTAGTTGCGGTGAGTGGGGGCTACTCTTCATTGCGGTGTGCGGACTTCTCATTGCAGTGGCTTCTCTTGTTGTGGAGCATGGGCTCTAGGCACACGGGCTTCAGTAGTTGTGGCATGCGGGCTGTAGAGCACAGGCTCAGTAGTTGTGGTGTGTGGGTTTAGTTGCTCCGCGGCATGTGGGATCTTCCTGGACCAGGCCTCAAACCTGTGTCCCCTGCAGTGGCAGGCAGATTCTTAAGCACTGTGCCACCAGGGAAGCCCAACATTGCTTCTTAACAGAAGAATGATGGTAGTGCAGGAAGTCAGGTAAGGTCAAAGAGAATCTGACAAGCTTCCCTCTTTCCCTTATCTAATGCCAGGAATGTAGAAGAAGAGAAGGAAAGGATAGACTTACGTCAATTCAGAAGTATTATACAAAGTGAAGCATCTTGAAAATAGTAGAAGATTGTTTGTTGCAAAAGACAAATTATTTTGCCCAATGAATTGTCAGTCTATAGTGAAGGCTGTCATGCTACTGAAACATTTTTCCTTACATACACAAAATTCATATATTAGCATCAACAAAATCTCCCATAGTCAATTCTGTTACTCAGGACAAGAAAATGTAGAAAAAGGAAAACAAGAAATTTTATGATGTAAAATGTAAGAGTCTTTTTACAATTATTAAATTGTATTGGAGTAAAAATGATGAAATGCTTTTCTTTTGATAGTAATCTTAAAAAGTTTGTATACTAAGTCCTGTAAACCAGATATTTGAATTATTGGATTGATATTGTACAATGGAAAGTATCTGAAGCATTCTGATTTCTTGAAAGGTTATGTTGTGAAAAATTCGTTTTGTAAGAGTAGATGTACAAAAAGCATATGTCGTTATTACCTAGAATCCAATAAAAGATAGCTTTTGCAGATTATTACCACATGTGTGTAGGAGTTGCTTTCACACTTAAGTTTTTTTAAAAAATTTTTTATTTTTTGGCTGCATTGGGTCTTCGTTGCTGTGTGTGGGCTTTCTCTAGTTGTGGTGAGCGGGGGCTACGTTTCCTTGCGGTGCACGGAAGGAAGGGCTACACTTCTCATTGCGGTGGCTTCTTGTGTTGTGGAGCATGGGCTCTAGGCTTGAGGGCTTCAGTAGTTGTGGCACGTGGGCTCAGTAATTGTGGCTTGTGGGCTCTAGAGGGCAGGCTCAATAGTTGTGGCACACGGGCCTAGTTGCTCCACGGCATGTGGGACCTTCCCGGACCAGGGCTCGAACCTGTGTCCCCTGCATTGGCAGGCAGATTCTTAACCACTGCACCACCAGGGAAGTCCAGTTAGGTTATTTTAGATAGCAGAATAATTTGTTTTACATTTTAAGCATTGAAATGCCCCTTTAAGTCCTGTATTCCTGTGACTCCAGCATGATATATAATAGAAATAGCACAGAATAAAATATTTTGGCAAGTAATTGAAATAGCAAATTCTGTGGGTAGTCTATTGAATGCAATAATGATATTTGCAGGGGCATTGTATGAATGCAGTATCTGTGAGAAGTCTTCTCCCAAAGCTACTAAATTCAAGACTTATGTCCTTAAACCATGTAATTAAAAAGAAGAAGAATATAAAGCAATTGACAAAGCAAAGAATGACCAGCAATTCATTGGTGACTGCAATATAGTATAATTTTCAACTTCTAACTTGCAACCTATATTTGCTATTAAAGTATCACTTAGCTGTGCACATGCAGCCACAAAATTAGGATTTTTTTCTTTTTGTGGTCTGTATTTACTGAATTTTAGAGTTATGGCAAAATTCTGAAGTCATTTGAACCCTAAGGAAATTTACAGTCTGCAATCATCGTAGTAGCAGAAGTATTAGTAACCATAAAGAAGGCCATTCTCATTTCCCACTTAGAGGTCATATGCCTTGTGTGCTCTATTACAATTGATGGCTTACCATAGGCCATCTAGAATTTTCAAAAAATTGCTTGGGCCTTCCCTGGTAGCACAGTGGTTAAGAATCCTCCTGGACACGGGTTCGATCCCTGGTCCAGGAAGATCCTACATGTCACAGATCAACTAAGCCCGTGTGCTACAGCTACTGAGCCTGTGCTCTAGAGCCCGTGAGCCACAACTACTGAGCCTGCTTGACACAACTACTGAAGCCTGCGCGCCTAGAGCCTGTGCTTCGCAACAAGAGAAGCCACCACAATCGGAAGCCCACACATTGCAACGAAGAGTAGCCCCTGCTCACCGCAACTAGAGAAATCCCACACGCAGCAATGAAGACCCAACGCAGCCAAAAATAAATAAAATAAAATCAATAAAATTCCTTATTAGTACTGAAATGTGTTTAAAAGTTGGCTTTCCGTTTAGAAGTACAGTCTTTGCCTTACATACTGCATTTTTGGTATATTTGTTACTAGTGATTACTCGGTTGTAGGGGCTGATAGACACTGAGGAGTATTTTGCTTTTATAAGTTAAAGGTGTTACTAACTTGGGCTAAGTTCTAATAGATTTAGATTATTTGTTTATCATTAAGTATCATTGCAAATAAGTTAGTTCTCTAGGCCTACAAAAAGGAGACAGATTTGTGCTGTAAGGAAACCATTTGATACTATTCAGATTATGCTGTATTTTGTTGCAATAGCGTCACTTTATACTCTACCAAAATGAAGTTGTAAAACAAACCAATTGCTAGATATTGTTAGCAGGTCTGCAAAATAGCCTCAATCATTGAAAGAAGAAAAAGTCAAAAGCTAGGTGGTCATGAAGTACATGTGTTCATTGGAGTAAATGATGTGTGTAGAGGGGTGTGAATTGAAGATGTACAAGTGAATAAATGTCATCTTCTGAGTGGTAAAAGGTAAGTTGGCAGGATATTGTTGGTTGGGTGCTCTCAGCAATTCAGGCAGCTAGCTGGCTGTATACTTCACAAAGACCACATTGACCACAAAGACCACAAGGACCACATGCAGCATCTGTGGGGAAACATGGAATCAAGTTAGGAAGGACTGGAGTTGGAGGATGCAGCTCATCACAGAACCCTCTGTTCTCCCTAGAGAAGAAAGTTAAGGCCAGAAATAAGGTTAAGCTGCCTAAAGGAAATTTAGACGTTGATTTGTCAAGATTAGCCTAAACTTTCAGGTAGGAGTAAAGTAGGTCAGAAAATAGACATCAGTGAGTTTCTGAAATTCTTTGTTTTAACTGGATTGTTCTGCAGAATTATCATTGCTAAGGTGTCTAATCATAAGATTTGGTTGTTCACTAAAGGTCTGATGTTTGGTAGCTTGAGTTTATGAGCTATAGGAAAACACCATTCACCACAATTCTGAAGTTAGGAATTGTCCTTATCTCCTGAACTTTGTGTCACACTGATTCTCCATCTCAATCAGTTGACAGTATTTCTAAATTACGGTAGCAGTTTTCAAGAGATAAATAGATCTCTTCTTGGTATTTTGAAAATGCAAGCCCCAATCACTACTTTATGAGGGATTTTAAAAATGTAGACTTAATACTTATTACGTCCTCAATCCTGACATAGTTTCTATAGGGGAAATCAGAAGACTACATCTCTGACCTTGTGACCTCTTAAGAGACACCAACCATACACATATGGGGGAAAAAAGAAAACATTTTTAAAGCAACATAAAAGCAAGCATTATATCAGTTGGTGTAGATTGTATATAAATAGTAGTTGTTCTTTGGCACAATGAAAAGAATGTGAGTTTTGGAATGAGAGAGAGCTTGGTCCATTCGCTAGGTAAGAAACCTTGAGCTAATCTCACTTCACTGAGACTGAATTTCCTTATCTGCAAAAAAAAAAAATTTCCTTATCTGGAAGTGACAATATTGAGGGTTTAGACTTGTGGCTTTTAGTTTTGGCGGCTTTAGAATCACTGGAGCATGGGGTCTTTAAATAACACTCATTTTTGGACCCCAGAAGGACTAGGTATAGGTGATTTTTTAGAAGATTCGCCCAGATGATTCTAATGTACTGCTAGGATTGAGAATCATTGGCCTAGAGTAAGGTAGTGACAAATGAATTCAAGAATTTGGAGGACTTAAAATCGTAACAGAGTTGAGCTAGAAGGGGCATTAGCTCAACTGGTTTAACTGCTTCACTTTGCAAATGAGGACACTAAGAAGCAAGTAAGTCATGTGATTCGGTGACCTTTTATGAAGAGGCGTGAGGTAGAGAAAGAATTATGGTCATTTCTATAACATGGTGATATGGTTAATTGTACTGATATTGAAAGAGAAGGAAAGGTTGGAAAAGGGACCAGGTTTATGAGAAAGAAAAGTTTAGTTTTCAGTATATTGAATTTAAGGCAACTGATGTACGTATATGGAAATAAATGTGTGTGAAAGTTTTTTTTTTAACATCTTTATTGGAGTATAATTGCTCCACAATGGTGTGTTAGTTTCTGCCATACAACAAAGTAAATCAGCTATACATATACATATATTCCCATTTCTACTCCCTCTTGCATCTCCCTCCCTCCCACCCTCCCTATCCCACCCCTCTAGGTGGACTCAAAGCACTGAGTTGTCTCCCTGTGCTATGTGGCTGCCTCCCACTAGCTATCTATTTTACATTTGGTGGTGTATATATGTCCATGCCACTCTCTCACTTCGTCCCAGCTTACCCTTCCCCCTCCCCGTGTCCTCAAGTCTGTTCTCTAGGTCTGCATCTTTATTCCTGTCCTGCCCCTAGGTTCTTCAGAACCTTTTTTTTAGATTCCATGTATATGTATTAGCATACAGTATTTGTTTTTCTCTTTCTGACTTACTTTTCACTCTGTATGACAGACACTAAGTCCATCCACCTCACTGCAAATAACTCAATTTCGTTTCTTTTTAAGGCTGAGTAATACTCCATTGTATATATGTGTCACATCTGCTTAATCCATTCATCTGTTGCTGGGCACTTAGGTTGCTTCATGTCCTGTAAATAGGGCTGCAATGAACATTGTGGTACATGACTCCTTTTGAATTATGGTTTTCTCAGGGTATATGCCCAGTAGTGGGATTGCTGGATGGTATGGTAGTTCTATTTTTAGTTTTTAAGGCACCTCCATACTGTTCTCCATAGTGGTTGTATCAATTTACATTCCACTCAACAGTGCAAAAGGGTTCCCTTTCTCCACACCCTCTCAAGCATTTATTGTTTGTAGATTTTTTGATGATGGCCATTCTGACTGGTGTGAGGTGATACCTCATTGTAGTTTTTTGTTTGTTTGTTTGTTTTGTTTTTTTGGTGTACGCGGGCCTCTCACTGCTGTGGCCTCTCCCGTTGCAGAGCACAGGCTCCGGACGTGCAGGCTCAGCGGCTACGGCTCATGGGCCCAGCCGCTCCGCGGTATGTGGGATCTTCCCGGACCGGGGCACGAACCCGTGTCCCCTGCATCAGCAGGCGGACTCTCAACCACTGCGCCACCAGGAAAGCCCCCTCATTGTAGTTTTGATTTGCATTTCTCTAATGATTAGTGATGTTAAGTATCCTTTCATGTGTTTGTTGGCAATCTGTATATCTTCTTTGGAGAATGTCTATTTAGGTCGTCAGCCCATTCTTGGATTGGGTTGTTTGTTTTTTTGATATTGAGCTGCATGAGCTGCTTGTATACTTTAGAGAATAATCCTTTGTCAGTTGCTTCGTTTCCAAATAATTTCTCCCATTGTGAGGGTTGTCTTTTCGTCTTGTTTATGGTTTCCTTTGCTGTGCAAAAGCTTTGAAGCTTCATTAGGTCCCATTTGTTTATTTTTGTTTTTAAGGCCTTTATTATGTTGAGGTAAGTCCCCTCTCTGCCTACTTTCTGGAGAGTTTTTATGAAAAATGGGTGTTGAATTTTGTTGAAAGCTTTTTCTACATCTATTGAGATGACCATATGGTTTTTCTCCTTCAATTGGTTAATATGGTGTATCACACTGATTGATTTTCTCATATTGAAGAATCAATCCTTGCAGTCCTGGGGTAAACCCCACTTGATCATGGTGTATGATCCCTTTAATGTGGTGTTGGATTCTGTTTGCTAGTATTTTGTTGAGGATTTCTGCATCTATATTCATCAGTGATATTGGTGTATAGTTTTCTTTTTTTGTAGTATCTTTGTCTGGTTTTGGTATCAGGGTGATGGTGGCCTCATAGAATGAGTTTGGGAGTGTTCCTGCCTCTGCTAGATTTTGGAAGAGGTTGAGAAGTATGGGTGTTAGCTCTTCTTTAATGTTTGATAGAATTCAACTGAGAAGCCATCTGCTCCTGGGCTTTTGTTTGTTTGAAGATTTTAAATCTCAGTTTCAATTTCAGTGCTTATGATTGGTCTGTTTATGTTTTCTATCTCTTCCTGGTTCAGTCTTGGAAGGTTGTGCTTTTCTAAGAATTTGTCCATTTCTTCCAGGTTGTCCATTTTATTGGCATAGAGTTGCTTGTAGTAACCTCTCATGATCCTTTGTATTTCTGCAGTGTCAGTTGTTACTTCTTTTGCATTTCTAATTTTATTGATTTGAGTCTTCTCCGTTTTTTTCTTGATGAGTCTGGCTAATGGTTTATCAATTTTGTTTATCTTCTTAAAAAATCAGCTTTTAGTTATATTGATCTTTGCCATTGTTTCTTTCATTTCTTTTTCATTTATTTCTGATCTGATCTTTATGATTTCTTTCCTTCTGCTAACTTTGGGATTTTTTTGTTCTTCTTTCACTAATTGTTTTAGGTGTAAGGTTAGGTTGTTTATTTTAGATGTTTCTTGTTTCTTGAGCTAAGATTGTTACTATAAACTTCCCATTTAGAACTGCTTTTGCTGCATCCCATAGGTTTTGGGTCGTCCTGTTTTCATTGTCATTTGTTTCTAGGTATTTTTTGATTTCCTGTTTGATTTCTTCAGTGATCTCTTGGTTATTTAGTAGCGTATTGTTTAGCCTCCATGTGTTTGTATTTTTTACAGTTTTTTTCCAGTAACTGATACCTAGTCCCATAGTGTTGTGGTCGGAAAAGATACTCGATACAATTTCAATTTTCTTATGTTTACCAAGGCTTGATTTATGACCCATGATATGATCTACCCTGGAGAATGATCCATGAACTGTGAGAAGAAAGTGTATTCTGTTGTTTTTGAATGGAATGTCCTACAAATATCAATTAAGTTCATCTTGTTTAATGTGTCATTTAAAGCTTGTGTTTCCTTATTTATTTTCATTTTGGTTGATCTGTCCATTGGTGAAAGTGCAGTGTTAAAGTTGCCTACTATTATTCTGTTACTGTCGATTTCCTCTTTTATAGCTGTTAGCATTTGCATTATGTATTGAGGTGGTCCTATGTTGGGTGCATAAATATTTAGAATCTTTATATCTTCATCTTGGATTGATCACTTTATAATTATGTATTGTCCTTCTTTGTCTCTTGTAATAGTCTTTATTTTAAAGTCTATTTTGTCTGATATGAGAATTGCTCCTCCAGCTTTCTTTTGATTTCCATTTGCATGGAATATCTTTTTCCATCCCCTCGCTTTCAGTTTGTATGAGTCCCTGGGTCTGAAGTGGGTCTCTTGTATACAACATAAGCATACATACGGGTTTTGTATTTGTATCCATTTAGCCAGTCTGTGTCTTTTGCTTGGAGCTTTAATCCATTCACATTTAAGGTAGTTATTGATATGTATGTTCATATTACCTTTTTCTTAATTGTTTTGGGGTTGTTATTGTAGGTCTTTCCCTTCTCTTGTGTTTCCTGCTTAGAGTAGTTCCT
Source organism: Neophocaena asiaeorientalis asiaeorientalis (assembly GCF_003031525.2). Classification (NCBI taxonomy): domain Eukaryota; kingdom Metazoa; phylum Chordata; class Mammalia; order Artiodactyla; family Phocoenidae; genus Neophocaena; species Neophocaena asiaeorientalis. The sequence goes on from NW_020171815.1 coordinate 1,522,365, forward strand.
TTAGCATTTGTTGTAAAACTGGTTTGGTGGTGCTGAATTTTCTTAGCTCTTGCTTGTCTGTAAAGGTTTTAATTTGTCTCTTGAATCTGAATGAGATCCTTGCTCGGTGGAGTAATCTTCATTTGAGGTTTTTCCCTTTCATTACTTTAAATATGTCCTGCCACTCCCTTCTGGCTTGCAGAGTTTCTGCTGAAAGATCAGCTGTTAACCTTATGGGGATTCCCTTGTATGTTATTTATCGCTTTTCCCTTGCTACTATTAATATTTTTTCTTTGTATCTAATTTCTGATAGTTTGATTAATATGTGTTTTGGCGTGTTTCTCCTTAGATTTATCCTATATGGGAATCTGTGTGCTTCCTGGACTTGATTCACTATTTTCTTTCCTATATTAGGGAAGTTTTCAACTATAATCTCTTCAAATATTTTCTCGGTCCCTATCTTTTTCTCTTCTTCTTCTGGGACCCCTATAATTCGAATGTTGGTGCATTTAGTGTTGTCCTAGACGTCTCTGAGCCTGTCCTCAGTTCTTTTCATTCTTTTTTCTTTATTCTGTCTGAGGTAGTTATTTCCACTATTTTATCTTCCAGGTCACTTATCTGTTCTTCTGCCTCAGTTATTCTGCTATTGATCCCTTCTAGAGAATTTTTAATTTCATTTATTGTGTTGGTCATCACTGTTTGTTTGCTCTTTAGTTCTTCTAGGTCCTTGTTAAATGTTTCTTGTATTTTCTCCATTCTGTTTCTCAGATTTTGGATCATCTTTACTGTCATTGCTCTGAATTCTTTTTCATGTAGACTGCCTATTTCCTCTTCATTTGTTTGGTTTGGTGGGTGTTTACCTTGCTCCTCCATCTGCTGTGTATTTCTCTGTCTTGTCATTTTGCTTAACTTACTGTGTTTGGGGTCTCCTTTTCGCAGGCTGCAGGTTTGTAGTTCCCATTGTTTTTGGTGTCTGCCTCCAGTGCATAGGGTTGGTTCAGTGGGTTGTGTAGGCTTCCTGGTGGAGGGTACTGGTGCCTGTGTTCTGGGGGATGAGGCTGGATCTTGTCTTTCTGGTGGGCAGGACCATATTTGGTTGTGTTTTGGACTGTCTGTGAACTTGTTATGATTTTAGGCAGCCTCTCTGCTAATGGCTGGGGTTGTGTTCCTGTCTTGTTAGTTGTTTAGCATAGGGTGTCTTGCAGTAGAGCTTGCTGGTTGTTGTGTGGAGCTGGGTCTTAGCATTGAGATGAAGATCTCTGGGAGACTTTTCACCATTTGATATCATGTGAGGCTGGGAGGTCTGTAGTGGACCAATGTCCTGAACTCACCTCTCCCACCTCAGAGGCTCAGGCCTGACCTCTAGCCAGAGCACTAAGACCTTGTCAGCCACTCGGCTCAGAAGAAAAGGGAGAAAAGAAAGAAAGAAACAAACAAAGAAAAAAGTTATTAAAATAAAAAATGTTATTAAAAATAAAAAATAATAAAAGTAATTAAAAAAAAATAAAAGAAGAGGGCAACCAGTCCAAAAAAGAAATCCACCAATGACAGCAAGCACTAAAAACTATACAAAAGAAAACCCCCAAAAAACGGACAGGCAGAACTGTAGGACAAATGGTAAAAGCAAAGTTATACAGACAAAATCACACAAAGAAGCATACACATACACACTCACAAAAAGAGAAAAAGGAAAAAACATATATATATATAAAAGGAAGATAGGAACCAGATCAATAAAGGAATGTACCAATGATTAAGCTCTAAATACTAAACTAAAATAAACATAAAACGCGAAACAAATTACTTGCAGAAAGCAAACCCCAAGTCTATAGTTGCTCCCAAAATACACCTCCTCAATTTGGGATGATTCATTGTGTATTCAGGTATTCCACAGATGCAGGGTACATCAAGTTGACTGTGGAGATTTAATCCGCTGCTTCTGAGGCTGCTGGGAGAGGTTTCCCTTTGTCTTCTTTATTTGCACAGCTCCTGGGGTTCAGCTTTGGATTTGGCCCCGCCTGTGTGTGTAGGTCACCTGAGGGTGTCTGTTCCCTGCTCAGACAGGACAGGGTTAAAGGAGCCACTGATTAGGGGGCTCTGGCTCACTCAGGCTTGGGGCAGAGAGGGGTATGGTAGTTATATTTGGAATATGGGGCGAGCTGTGGTGGCAGAGGCTGGCGTGACACTTCAACAGCCTGAGGCACACTGTGTGTTCTCCCGGGGAAGTTGTCCCTGGATCACGGGACCCTGGCAGTGGTGTGCTGCACAGGCTCCCATGAGGGGAGGTGTGGATAGTGACCTGTGCTTGCACACAGGATTCTTGGTGGCTGCAGCCGCAGCCTTCACATCTCATGCCCGTCTCTGGTGTCCGCGCTGGTAGCCACGGCTTGTGCCCGTCTCTGGAGCTTGTTTAGGCTGTCCTCTGAATCCCCTCTCCTCGCGCACCACGGAAAAATGGTCTCTTGCCTCTTAGGCAGTTCTAGACTTTTTCCCGGACTCCCTCCCAGCTAGCTGTGGCGCACTAGCCCCCTTTAGGCTGTGTTCAAGCAGCCAACCCCAGTCCTCTCCCTGGGATCTGACCTCTGAAGCCCGAGCTTCAGCTCTCAGCCTCTGCCCGCCCCGGTTGGTAAGCAGACAATCCTCTCAGGCTGGTGAGTGCTGGTGGGCACCGGTCCTCTGTGCGGGAATCTCTCCGCTTTACCCTTTGCACCCCTGTTGCTGCAGTCTCCTCCCTGGCTCCAAAGCTTCCCCCCTGCCCACCCCCCACCACCTGCAGTGAAGGGGCTTCCTAGTGTGTGGAAAGTTTTCCTCCTTCACAGCTCCCTCCCAGAGGTGCAAGTCCCGTCCCTATTCTTTTGTCTCTGTTTTTCCTTTTTTCTTTTGACCTACCCAGGTATGTGTGAGGAGTTCTTGCCTTTTGGGAAGTCTGAGGTCTTCTGCCAGCGTTCAGTAGGTGTTCTGTAGGAGCTGTTCCACATGTAGATGTATTTTTGATGTATTTGTGTGGAGGAAGATGATCTCCACGTCTTACTCCTCCGCCATCTTGAAGGTCCCCCCCATCCCCCCCATGAAAGTTGTTTTTAAACTGAAAAGACTTATACACATGAAAGTTAAGTAATCCTAGTGGAAGTACTCAGGTGATCTGGTCACATGATATTTGAGATTACAGGCTGTGAGTGAGACTGACAATTGTTATCACAGAGGTAATAGCTAACAGAATGAATTCTCAGAGTTAACAGAGAGTGGGAAGCAGAGAAGTTTGAGTAGTGTTTAGGGATTCTCAAAATTAGGAAGCAGGAAGAAGAGCCCTTGAAGAAAACAAGGAGTAGACAAGTGGGAGAAGTCCAGTGGCACTGGAGCCAAAGGAGCGGAGCACATCCCAGCAAAGCTCTGTGTCCCTGCAAGTCCTGTGCTTCCGCATGTCTGGTGGGTATCACCTGAGTATTGGGGGGGGTGCTTAAAAGTTCAAGCTTACTACCTTCATCTTCTCCCCATTCACTGCACAAAATACAACCCACCTTCTATTGTATATCTAATCTTGATAGATGTCTTTATATCCAGCTCTCTCACGCTCAACCTTAGGGATTTTCTTTGACTTCTTTTTCCCACATTTAATTGATCATCATATACTATTTATTATTCTTTGTATCTCTGCTGTGTTTCTTCTGTCCACTGTCATTGTACTATTTGCATTAATTTCAAAGCCTAATACAAAGGTAGTTTTTTGTTTTGTTTTGTTTTAAACCATAGTTCTTGGAAATAATGCTATAATTTCTGCTAGGTTAGAAGAAATACCATGGTCATTATGTACATAATAGTTCACTTGGTCTGGACAAGAGAACCCATATAGATACACCCAGGTAGGATGACAATATAATTTATTAACTGGGATACTTCTGAGAGTGAAAGGGGATGGTGTTAATAACTGTACCAGGACAACAGGCATAAACTGGGACTGACCTTTGCAGACCAGGATATATTATCTCCTAGCTCAGTGGTTCTCATCTGGGAGAGATTTTACTACCTAGGGGACATTTGGCAATGCCTGGAGACATTTTTGGTTGTCATAACACAAAGAGGAGAGAGAGTTTTTATTAGCATTTAGTGGGTTCAGGGCAGGGATGGTGGTAAACATCCTAGAATGCATGGATGCATCCTAGAATGCATTCCACCACAGCAAAGAATTATTTCGCTTTCTTCATTTAATTAATTCAGTGAATGTTTATTTAGCCTCCCTCTCTGTGCCAGGTACTGTGCTAGGTTCTGGAGATACGTTTATGAGCAAAGCTATCATAGTCACTGAATTTATGGAACTTGTAGTGAGGAAGACTGATATTAAATACATAATTACACAGATGAAGATATTATTTCAATAGTGAAAAATCCTGGAGGAATAGTAGTACCTTGTTCTTTGGGAGCATGTAAACAAGGGACCTCACCTAGAATGTGAGGTCCTAGGAAAATTTTCTGAGTTGAAATCTGAAGGATGAGTAGACTTGAGCTAAAGAAAGATCCTTTTTAAAGGGAGGGGAGGAAGAGTATACCAGGTACTAAAGGGGAATGGAGAATGACAATTCCTACGAAGTGGAAGAGGGAAGTCAGTAGAAGGATAGGGAATGGAGGGCTGGGAAGCATGGGTGGGGGAGGGAAGTGACTACAGGTCAAATAAGCAGGGGTCATAGCTTAATTTAAAGGATTTTTATTTTAATTTTATTTTGCTTTTAATATTTATTTATTTATTTGGCTGCGCCCGATCTTAGTTGTGGCACGCGGATCTTCGTTGCCACGTGCGAGATCTTCGTTGCAGCATGTGGGATTTAGTTCCCTGACCAGAGAACAAACCCGGGCCCCCTGCATTGGGAGCACAGAGTTTTAACCGCTGGACCACCAGGGAAGTCCCAGGATTTTGATTTTTAAATGGGAAATCACTGGAGTTTTCTGATCCAGGGAATGGTGTGATTAGACTTGCATTTAAAAAAAGGTCCCATTTCTAAAATGTTGTCTAATTCTGTTATTGCCTTACTTAAAAGAGAGTGCTCACAGCCTTCAAGATCTGTCATAGTCTGGCCCATTTGTATTTACAGACACTTTTCACTTACCTGCCTTGTTTACTGCATGATGTGTTCGAAAGCTGCCTTGATTTTTCTCCTAAAAATATCTGTATATTGATGTTAACATTTTAATTGCTTAAAATAGTGATCATTATTTTTTCCCACCGACATTCTTCAATAGAATGTTAGTCTAAAAAAAAAAAAACCCAAAAAACCCCAGAAAAACAAAACAACAAAAAAAATGTTAATCTAAATAGTAAGAAATACACTTTTCCCCACAGGATATATAATGATAAAAGCTATTTTAATTTTGGAAGGAAAGTAATGTGGCCCAGAAAGATTTGCATTTTTTGTGAATTAACTCTGATGCAGAAAAGCTCTTATGATTTCTTGCCATACTGCACTTGAGATGACATATGATTGTGTCCCTCTAAAATTCTCCACCTGAAATACCTTTTTTCTGTCCATCTCCTTTTGTTTACATCCTATTTGTTTTTCAAATTCTCCATTCTTGGTTTCATAATATTAACATTTTATAGTGTCCTTTTCTATGTTACTATTGAACTTTGTTCATTCATTATATTACTTAGCACATAGGGTCTTGTGTTATCTAGAATGGAATATAAGCACCTATCTTCCTTAGTGACCAGAGATGAACCACACCTCTGTAACCTTTTATGACATGTAATATAGTATTAATTTAAAAGTATTGTTTTTAACACAGTATCATGTAGCCGCACAGTGAGTGCCTATGGAATGAGTGAACGGGAGGGACATGATCAGTTCTGTCAAATACTACATGAAATTGAGGAGTACTGAGAAAATTTATTGTTTCTCCTCCATTGGGATCTTTCAGTGGTTTCCTATTGCTTGTGGTGTAAGGTCTACAATTCTTTGCAGGGCATTCAAAGCCTTTGTATTTTTACCATCTTTAATTTTTATCACCCCCACTTTTCCATATGAATCCCCTTGGGGAGAAATAGACTTTCTGGCTGATGGAAACAGGTGTATCTTGATACTTAATGCTGTTCCACTGTTCTGGAATGCCCTCCCCAGCCTATGCAACTCATGTCTTTCTTTCTAGGTCCAATTTGAGGCTCACTTTACCTGCTTACTTTTTCTTCATAGCGCCTGTCACCTTTGAAATTACTATATATTTATTTCTTTTGTTCATTGTTTTTCCTCTCCTTACCAGAATGTGAGCTCCTGGAGGACAGAGATTTTTGTGTTGTTTCTTCACTGGTACTCAATTTGAGAACGATCTCTGACACATCTTTGATACTCACATAGATATTTGTTGAATATCTGTTTGGTTCTGGCTTTGGTAAAACACCTCCTGAACGCCGTGTACTCTATGCAGGGTGTGTGTGTGTGTGTGTGTGTGTGTGTGTCCCCTTTAAGGAAAATGCTTTGCTGGAATACCCTGCTCCTTCTCTTATCCAATTCCTGCTTGTGTTATCTCCTCTAGAAAGCATTCTGTCTGCTTACTGTCTGATTTTGATATTCTTTCACTTTGTTTTTATTGGTTCCCTTGCTTACATCCATCATTCATCAGAGCATGCTTCATACATCTCACACATTCTTGTTTGATTTACATATCTGTAATGGCCACTGTACTTTAAGTTCTTTGAGGAAAATGACCAGTGTAATCTGCCTATCTATCTATAACATCTAGAATGATGCCTGGATACAGTAAGTTCTAAATAAACACATAATTTTCAATAATGAAAGCGGTTAGAGTTAAGTCCTTATAAATGTATTTTGCTTCCCCAGTACAAAATAGGCACTTCTAGAAGTTATATCTTTTCTTTTTTTTTCTGGTTAGCAATTTACCTGTTCAGTCTTGTGAACATAATTAGCCAGATTTAGCAGTCTTGTGTGACTTTCTAGTAAGTCTAATAAGAGAGGTTTGAAAGAGCAAGCTCATGTCTGAGTTTTTGATGCTTAGAAATTTTACTACAAGCGGTATTTTGTTCAGTCTACCCAACTACAGCCTCTGTAATTTCTGCAATTTGCTGTGACAACTTCTTTTGGCAGAGCTATTTTTACTATGATATGTTTGTACTCTGGCCTTGGCTCCCCCATTTTACTTGTCCTTTTCTTGGGCATTCTAATTACCATGTCTCTCGCATTAAATAATCCAGCTCTTGATTATCGAGGCTAATTGTGGATAGCAATAATAACTAAAAACCATTTACACAAACCTCAAATTACACCTTAAAAATTGTTTTAAATTTTCCATTCTTGGGAAGTCAACATGGAATGGTGGGCAAAAATATACTTCACTGTACATCAGGAAACTTAGATTCTACGCTTGATTCTTCCTGGCTCCCAGATTTTGTATTCAGTACGAACTATGTATGTCAAAAGGTATTGATATGAAGCTTTACCTGAGAGATGGTCATACAGAGAAGGACAAACAAGGCCTAATTATTTTTAAAAATTGCAAAAGTAACTCCTCAACACATAAGAGCTAAAAATACACAGGTGGTTTCCTTAATGCCTGACTTAATTCCGGTAAGGGCTTAATACATTAGAAAATTATGGCACCAAATCATGTCTTCTTTCATGCATCAGGGAAGGACTCCAACATCTAGTTTTATTTATGGAAAGATTCATTGCTTTGAACTTTTACTTTAGAAAATGTTCTTATTTTCCTTGGGAGAGACTATATTTGCATACTAGCTTTCTTGGCATTCATACGTTCAAGGCTCAGTGCCAGGTTAGAGCTACCACCTGCATATTCTTATCTTCCCACTCCTTTTGGCATTGTCTTATTATTTGATGATTAGAAGGAATAAGGAAGGGACATTAGATAACTGTAAATAAAGTTGGGTTTATCCTATATTGATCTAAAGGGTTCCATTTAAAGTATTATGGACAATTACAGAGGTCTTTTAGATTTACTTGTTAGTCTATAATTATTGATTGGTATATGGAATGTTGTGGCATTTTTGTATTTGCTTATGACTTAGTATTAGAGGTGAATTTTGAATTCTTTTGGAAAATTTCATATAGATGAAGTCATTGTGTCTGGCATTGAGGGACACAAATTCAGTGTCACATAATTCCTGCCCTGAGGGAATTAGCAGCCTGGTTAAAGGTGACTAACATGCAAAAATTTAAAGAAATGCTATAACATTTTGCAGGTGCTATTATAAAAGTATTATTTAGTGGGTATAGTAAAGTGGTCTATTTTATTTGAAGGTAGTAAGTAAGTAGTATCTCTGTGGAAGAGATACTTTCTAAAAGAGGAGTCAGTGTTAACATCAAAAAATAATGATGCCTTTAATTACTTGGGGGGGAAAGGGTAACATTGATGGGCCCACACATTGGCTTGTTAGTTTTTTTTTTACCAGTGAATCAGTTGCTGTGGAATTGTTGCTTCATTTAAGTAGCTATATGTCAACAAAGTATTTAAAAATACCTAGTATTCACATAAATCATCTCTCTCTATTTCACACACACACACACACACACACACACACACTTAAAAGTTCTGTGTGTCTGTTTATGCATGTGTGAATAAGGGTGGGAATGGGTGCTAAAATGTGAGGCAGGTCCCAGCTCATGTCAAGGTAGATTTTATACGTTATCACTAAAAGTATTTTGTGTTGATAGTATCACTTTATATGTATTTGTGTAGTATGTATACACTTTGCTTCTTTTTGAACCCCCAATTTTTGTATCATGGAAAAGTTTAAATATATACAAAGTAAGTGGATGGCATCATGAACTCCCTTGTAGCCAGTGCTCAGCTTCAGCACTTATCTGTGTTCTGGCATGCTGGCTTTTTCTACCCCTCTGCCTACCCCATTTTTTAATTCCTTTTTTAAAGGTAAAATTTATATACATTGGGAATCACAAACCTTAACTGTACAGTTTTGACAAACGGATATACACCTGTGTAACCCATAGTTCTCTCAAGTTATAGAACATTTCCATCACAGAAATTTTCCCTGTGTCCCTTTCCAGTTAATAATCCGCTTCTCCCCTGCTTCCAAGTAACAACTGTTCATATTTTTTCATAATAGATTTGTGTTGCCTGTTCTAGAACTTCATATAAATGGTATCACACAGTATGTACTTTTTATGTCTGTCATTTTTTTCAGCATAATATTTTTCAACATTCACTTTTTGTTGTTGCATGTACCAGTGTTGGTTTATTTTTTGCTGCTGAGTAATGTTCCATTCAATGAATGTATCATAACTTGTTTATCTCATTTTATGTATGAGCCTTTTTGTGGACATATGTTTTCATTTATTTTAGATAAATAACTAGGAGTAAAATTGCTGGGTTAGAGGGTTGGTATATGTTTAGTCTAATGAGAAATTGCCAAACTTTTTTGCACATTAGTTAAACCATTTTACACTCCCACCAGTGATATATAAGAGTTTTGGTTGCTCCACATCCTCTCCAGCATTTAATGCAGTCAGTCTTTTAAATTTAGACATTCTGATGTATGTGTGGTGGTAGCAAATTGTGATTTTAATTTGCATTTCCCTAATGACTAATAATATTGAGCATTTTTTCTTAGCTTGTTGACAGTTTTTATACTTTACTCTGTGAAATATCTATGCAAGTCTTGCCCAGTTGAATTTTGTATGCGTGTGTGTGTGTGTGTGTGTGTGTGTGTGTGTGTGTGTGTCTTGGTCATTTGTTATAGTAGTTCTTTATATGCAGAGGACACAAGTCCTTTTCCTCAATTACTATAGATTTATAGTGTGTCTTGAAGTCAGTTTATGAAAGCCCTCCATCTCTATTCTTTTTTTCAAGATTGTTTTGCCATTCTAGGTGTTTTTTTGGGTACTTCCATAGAAATGTGGAAATCAGCTTGTTAGTTTCTACAAAAAAAAGCTTTTTGGGATTTTCATTTGGATTGTGTTACATTATGAATCATTTTGGTGAGAATCAACATTTTAAACTATATTGAGTCTTTTAGGGTACATCTTTTTAAAGCATATTTTGCTCATGTCACTCACTAGCTCAAAAGTCTTTACTGGTTCCACAATTACATAGATTAAAGCTTAAGATCTTTAGATGGCTTTATTCCCAAGTCTCTTTCCTCTTTTTTTTTTTTTATTCAATGAATGTTGTATCCAGGTTGCTTGTTCTTTCTCATACATAGTCTAAACTTTTCTCCCTCTTCTTCTCTCATGTTCTCCATGCTGAATGTTCTTCACACCTGTTCTCCAAATCCCAAAGGCTCAAATACTACAGATATTTATGTTATAATGTAATAAATTACAAGTTAACAGTAAGAAGTCTTTAAAAATAAATTGCCACATTTAGAATGTATAAACAACAAGGTCCTATGGTATAGCACAGGGAACTATATCCAATCTTCTGGGATAAACCATATGGAAAAGAATATTAAAAAAAAGAATGTCTATATGTGTAAAACTGAGTCACTTTGCTGTACAGCAGAGATTGGCACAGCATTGTAAATCAACTATATGTCAAGTAAAAAACAACCAAACAAGCAAAATAAATTGTTGTGGGGCAGATCACTTAAAATTTATACAACTGTGATTGGAGCACCAAAAAAGCAAAGCAAAGCGAACCAACCAACCAAGAAACTAATCAATCAAACAAACAAGCCAAACCCAAATAACAGTCATATAAAATAGCACTTTACTTTTAAATAGAAAGATGATGGTAGCGTGAAGGAAGCATTGAGGAAAAAAGAGCAAAAGACAAACTGAACATGAGAACCATGTAAGAAGCACTTTCAATCCAGGACATATTTGCAAAAAATTTTGGCATATGAGCCAAAAAGAACAGTGGAATAATGGTGCTTTGTATATAGCCATGTACTATATTTTTCTGCTACTACTTGGAGGTTCAAAACGTTCAGGTGATGGGTAAAAGAGTATGAACCAACTTCAAAGTTCTATTGACATCATTTCCTTGCTTACAAATCACATGTGAGTTAATTCAGATTTCAGAAATAATCTGAAGAATAGACTGAATTTCAGTGTCCAGCTTAAGCTTTTGTTTCCTCCATCAAAATTTCCCTGATCCCCTTGGCTAGAAATGACATTCCTACTTCTGAACGCTAAAGTACTTTATACTTGTCTTATAGCTCTTATGTTTTCCACCCCATGCATACTTATCGAGGTGCATGTCTTATTCTTTTACAGGGTTGCAATCTTTTTCAGCTAATTTCTGATTTTATCTGTGTATGCTCTATAGCACTTCAAATGGCATCCTGCATATAACAGGTGTTTGAAAATATTTGATGAATGAATGAATGAGTGAATGAATGATGAGCAATTTAAATACAGTAGAGAAATGAGAGGCAGATAGTAAATAAAAAAGAGACTAGATGAAAATCATGCACCTTCCTACTTTTTGTTTTCTGTTTCAGTATTATTTTGGTAAAGGCATGAAAGAATCCAAAATTTAAGTTTTTAAGATTTCTTTGATATCTGTGTATCATGATAAAAACCAGACTTTGATGATTTGATAACTTAAAATATTTTTATTTTGCATAAAGTGCAGCTGGACAAGAACCATTAGATTCAGTGCATGTTCTTTTCATTTGTTTTTAAAGCTATTATTCATTTGTTTTATTGTATTAGCAAAAGAAACTGTTCATTTTTTATCTTTTGAGCTGTATTTCAAATACTTTCAAGTTGCTCATTTTATAGATTGGCTTTGTCAGAAAAAGAGAACTACATAAAAGTTTTAATTCCATAGATTATTTAACCTTTAAGTTGCTGATTCAAGTGAATTGTACATTTTCTTTGACCTTTTTCTTTCGGGATATACTCATTTTCATTGACTTGTAAGAGTTCTTTACATAGTAGAGGACTTGTAAGAGTTCTTTACATAGTAGAGGAAACTACAAAATTGTTTTTGTAGGTCAAAAACAGTTGAATATCCACAACTTCATATGATTCAACTTAAATCATATATTTATGTTGGTTGCCAAGGTTTTCCCAGTTTGTTCTTTTTACTGTAATGTATTTTTAAAGCGTAGAACAAGTTTAAAATTTTTTTGTGGTTTAACTTAGAGATCCTTTGCTTTGTCCTCTATTGCTTTATTGCAGCAAAAGTTCTTTCCATCCCAAGGGCAGATAAATATTTTTGTAGTTTCATATTTTTTAATTTAACTTTTAAAATCCATCTGGAATTTTGTTTGAATGTGTTGTTAAGGCCAGGATCTGTTTACTGAGTGAAGAAACAATTACCCTCAGATTCTTGAGCTAACTGTATTGTTTAATTTCATGCCCCATTGCTAAAATCACAAAATGATTGTGTGTCCTAGCAATATAACATCTTTGACCTTGAGTCCTCATAAAATACATTATTCTGGTTCCTTGGTTTAGCTGATGTATTTCAAGGACCAGAGTAATCTAGAGACCTTCATTTTGAGAGTGTTTAAGGATGTAAGTAAGTAATAAGGCACACAATACTTGATTTACTTGATGGCTTCTCCTAACATAAAATTCTATCACTCAGAAAATTGTACACATTAACTCACATGGACAATATTGTTTTAAAAATGTTCTTTAAGTAGAAAGATTAAAAAAAATCTTGATTGTGTTCTTCTTTTATACTTAAATTGGACTTTATACTTAAGTTGGGCTTAACTTTAGGAACAATATATATATTTATATATATATATTTAAAATTTTTCCTTTGCATTTAAGATACCGAGTGATGACATTACTTATGTATTAAGTAGTGTTATAGACCTGTGTCAAAGTACTTTTTCCATCATAGATGTTTTAGACAGAAATTTCACTGATTTATTCTAAAATGTTTAGAGCTTGTGTTAGTGTTCCTGTGGAATAAAACATGCAATGTTACATGAATTCAGCTATTCTAAATTTCTGTTATTTGATCTAAATTGTAGGTAATGGCTCTAATACCATTGATAAGAAAAAAGTAAATTGCTTAAGTTTTGCAATTTAGTGTTAAGACATTCTGGTGACGCTTGTTAAGCTCTTTGAGTGGGTAAAGATCCTGGCTTCTCCCTTTTCTGTTTGGACACCTCAAAACACCAGTAAAGAATTTTTTCTTTTTGAGACACTGAAGAAATATGTGTATACACTACTATTCAAACTCTCTCTATCTGAACTCAACAACTTAATAGGTTCAGATAAATTTTTAGGTAAATCCCTGTATCTAAATTGTTGCTATTTGTCATCTAAAACAGTGGGATGAAACTGATTCCGTGATAAGCTATCCAATTCAAAGACCAAATAAATTTGGATAGTGAGGTATATTTGTAATGCTTCATGCTAGGTTTCCTTTATAATGGATCACTCAAAGGAGGAAGATAAAATGGAAATACACTTTTGGATTCAAAGAACTGATGATCACCACATTGTCTGAGAAGCTCTGCCTTTTAGTTTCCTAGCGTTTCCTTAGGACTTACTGTGTTCTCAGACTTTAGTAGGTCTGGGTGGAATGGGGAACAGACTACAGTCACAACTAACTCAATAGGGACAGAGGTTTGCCCTCTTGAAATGGGCTTGTCAGAGCTGGAAGTTGGGATTTCCATGGTCACTAAGTGGCTTCAGTTGCCTGCAAGGAAAGGGTCAGGCCCAGAGATACTACAGGGGTGAAAACATTTTATTTTAGGAAAATAATTTTATTTGGGAGTATTTATTTTCTGAGCTATTTTGATGGAACCAGTTTGTTAAACTTAAAGACCTTTGAGGATCATCTCGTTTCACCCTCTCATTTTAGACATAAAGCATTTAGGAAGACTTCTCCAAGTTGACTCAGCTACATAGAGCAGAGTCAGAGCTAGAACCCAAGCCCCCTTTTCAGTTTTTAGCTAGTTTTTTAGCTATCACATCAGTGATAACAATCTATTTTTAATTTTTCTGAAGTCACATTACAGAATTATGTATATATCCTGGAGAAAGTATGTACAGGAATATTGTGTTGAAGGCAGGTGGTGAAGTGGTTGCTGGTGGCCACCTTATGGGAAGGATTGAGCAATGGTAGTATTTACTGTCAATCAAGTTGAGCTTTTAGATTAATGAGCTGACCACTTGCCATGACCCAAAGTTGGGGAGTTTTAAAAATTCTTATTTGTTGTGGATGAGTCCTAGACTCATATACCTTAACTCCTTTTCTTCAGATAAATAGCAACACTTCTTTTCAAGTTCTTTTCTCTCTCAAGTTTTCTGTTGTTTTTGACTAATATTTAACCTTTAGAAAAGTGTTGGAAAACTTGCTTTTTGTTTTTTTTTTAAATCACAGACCAATAGAAAACACAACAAACAAATCTAAAATAAATTCATTTTCTATCAGTTCAAAATGACTTATGGCAATATTGAATTTTTTCCCTCTGGGCAAGGTAGGGAGGAAGCCAATAGTGTTCATCTCAACTACTTTTTATAGCAAGTTCAGGGAAATGTACAACTTTTATTTTTAAGCATTTATGCTAAGGTTATCTATAATTTATATATTATGGCTATTTCTAGAGAATAACAGAGATGAGGGAGCCTAAGAGAGAAGGAAGAGTGAAAGGATGGGGAGGAAAAGAGATAATCAGGATGAGAAGAGTGATGGAGAAAGAGCTACTAAATGAGAAAATGGGATACTTCTATCTAAGAGTGAAGGGAAAGAGAGAACAGACCAGAGAGCTACTTGAATAGGAGTGCGTGTGAAAGAAGCCATGGTGAGTGGACCTGAGGAGGGAGGGGAAGCATGTCCCAAGGGTAGAGAGAAGGAAAAGGAAAAGAGCAGTGGGCACATTTCTCTTCAAGGCCTCATAGGGCTTCCTCCACTAACCTTCCCATTCCCCTGGATTGTCCCATCTTCCCTCCTGTGCCTCAGCCCTAGTCTTCAGCCAGCCAGGAGCCTGGCTCTTGATCCATTGTAGCTCCTATGTGTTGTTCACTGCTTATTATGAATCTGCCAAGTGGGAGGTGCAGTGAGGAGTGAATGATACAAGTAAGACCTTGAAAAGCTCTTAGAGCATGAGTTACCACATAGTTATGTCCCCAAAAGTGGAAGCTTTAATAATAATTGTTATATTTCTGTAAATATAAATCATGTTTGAAACATTTAAATTGAGTCCTTGATGTAAAATTTTAGAAATAGATACGTTATATAGTCATTTTCTTAATGGTATGTTGAAGCTGAATCGAATGAAAATCTAGTTGGTCTAGATTAAATCTAAATCCACCAAAAATTTTAATTATGTCTCATTTTCTCTTCCTTTTTGTAGTGATTTAAAGGGAGTGATAGTCACTCTGAGTGATGATGGTCACTTGCAGTGTTCATACCTGGGGACAGACCCTTCTTTGTTCCAAGCTCCAAAAGTTGAATCTAGAGAACTAAACTATGATGAACTTGATATAGAATTGAAAGAACTTCAGAAAATCATCAAAGATGTTAACAAATCACAAGGTATTTCATTTGCAGCTTTTTATTATTTGATTTTAGTATTCATTGTAAAATTTATATTATTTTGTATATGGATAATGTTTTGTACATATTAGTTGATTTTCTCCCCCAGGCTTAATTAAACTCATTTTTGTAAAAACAGCATTGCTCTTTAACACACTAGTCTTTGTGCTTAATTTGTATTTTATAGCTTCTGAAAAATATGTCCTATTTAATAATACTTTTACTAGTGTGTACTTTTACTAGTAATACTTTTGTTAGTGTGTTTCAGGGACAGTGCTGAGTTTTTTTCTTTAAACTCTAAGAAAGGAACATGTATTTCTTTGGATAGTGGTTTTAGACCTTTAGAATTACATTAAGGTTTAGAGTGATCATTTATTAACTTCTAATATCCCTGAAAAAATTTTAGTTGCTTATTTTAAAAGAAATCAAAGCAGTATGTGAATTACTACTTTGTTACTAAAAATGTAGTCATTTGCAGCCTAGTGATATAATTTATGTTTGTAGTTAATTAGCGATCCAAATGGAGTGTAGCCTGTGGTATGCTGATTTCTAATGACTCAGAGGCTGATGATATTTTCAGTTCTTGAGTTTTGTATAACTCAATATTATCTTACTTTGGGATTCACAGGGGTATAATTTTACTGTAAATTAAAAGGAGAAACAAAACAGCAATCCTGCAGTTTGAGTTGGACATGTGAAAAGCATTACTTTAAGTTCCCTTCTCAGGGTCAGGTAAAAGTATTTTTTTAAATGAGAAAAAATATGGACTATTTTCACTTAAAAGAAATGTTAAAACAAGCAGGAATAATAAAAGAAGCAGAGCATCAAAAGCCAACCAAAACAACAGAGCCAATCTTAATCCTGGTCCAATCACTTTCCTAGCTTTATGTATTTTTGAGCCCATATTACCAAGAGACATTCAGAGGAATTTAGATAATATATTAAAAATATTAATATTAAAATAAAATTATTATGCTTTGGTTTTACACATTCTCTTAGAAAGTTTTGAAAATAAACAAGTGAAACTTAGGTCTTTTAAGTTCCTCCAATTATTTAAAAACCCATTTGTTGTCAGGACCCTCATGTCAAATAGAGAATAGTTAAAACTGGATGTGTCATATTGCACATTTTTTTCCATTTTTGATACTAGTGTTTTGGGATTAATGGAATATAAGTTTCATTTTGTCACTTAAAAATGTAATTGGAGAAAAGTGGCATACATATGAAACATGAAATTTCCAGAGTTGGTTAAATAAGTTTAATGTGGCTTTTCACTACAAATTTTGTGTCTTGAGATTTTGGCCTTTCCATAAACAATGTGCTAACGATATTTTGATTAACACTTGATTATGTAAAACATTTCTCAGGTAAATCCCTTACAGCTAAAAGTTATTTTTTGGTGGCCATAGTGATGCCCTTGGGTGAGAAGGGTTAGGCTGTTTTACTTGTCATTACCCTGATTCTTCTGTGTATCTTAAAATAAGTGCTAATTAAGCTAGGGATGTACCCACAGACTTGAGTGCAAAGTTTATTATTTATATAACCTCAAAGTTAATATTTGAAGTTCTCTGCCCCTTCTTTGCCACCATCATTTGGTTTTATTCCTACAAAAGAAACCGAGACTCTTAAAAAAGAGAGACTTTTAACATTTTTTATTTCTAGATATGGAAAAAATTTAGTATTCTCTACACTTATAAAATTGTGGTATGTTTGTTCATTAAAATACCTGTAATCGGGCTTCCCTGGTGGCGCAGTGGTTGACAGTCTGCCTGCCGATGCAGGGGACACGGGTTCGTGCCCCGGGCCGGGAAGATCCCACATGCCGCGGAGCAGCTAGGCCCGTGAGCCATGGCCGCTGAGCCTGCGCGTCCGGAGCCTGTTCTCCGCAATGGGAGAGGCCGCAGCAGTGAGAGGCCCGCGTACCGCAAAAAAAACCCCCAAAAACCTGTAATTATATAAAAGCACCAAATCATTTCATTACAGAAGATTATGAGAAGTTAAAACTCTGAACTTTTTGATGACCTCATTATTCATTTAAATGCCACCTATTTTAATACAGTGACTTTAACTTGCAAAAAAGAAGTTCACAGTCTTGTGGGTTATGTTCAGCACTTTAAAGCTTGTTTTATTTCTTCAAAGCAGGAATTGCAGCAAAATATAAAGCCAATTTAAAGAGTATATTTTGTTTTACACATGGTATATATTATCTACTGTAATAAAAGTATTTTTGAAGCTGATTTTATGTGTGTAAGTTATATGAGGGATGTATGTTGTAAGCATGAAGTTATAGTAATAATTTCTGTATGGCTTATGGATTTTGAAGCTTTTCATACTCAACTCATTAGTGAGAATCCTGCCTTGCATTTCTGTTACTAGTAGTCAACAACATCTATCAGTAGGCACTTTCAAAAACAGAGTTTCCTTATGATTGATTTAGACAGTTGATATGTTCTTTACTTGGGATGGATATGAAGGAAAGGGTACAATACTGAGATAGACTCCCACACAGCATACTTGTGTCTTCAGGAAGGGAAAGAGAGCAGTAAGACATGGGCGTATAAATGCAAGTCTTCACCCATTTGAAATATGTCTAGGATAACTAAGTTGCTTCTACCATTGAGTAGTAGAAACATTTGTACCTGGTAACCTTGTTGGAAGATGTGCTATTCGGGTTTATGTCTGGCTGCATATAACAGAATGCCTAAACAGGGTGGCTTAAATAAGGCTCAGGTTTATTTCTTTCTCATGGAAAAGAAGTCCAGTAATGGGCAGTCCAGGGTTGATTTGGCAGTTCCAAAGTCATCAGGGACCCTGATTCCTTCTCACCCAGGGTCTTCTGTTGGTCTAGGATGGCTTCTGGAACTCCTGCCATCACATCTGCAGCTGAGTCAGCCCACTTAACGATCTTTCCTGGAAGCCACACCCTGAACAGCTTCCACTTACATCTGACTGACCACTCCAAGCTGCAAAAGAGCCTGGGAAATTTAGCATTTTGGTTGAGCACTTTGTTACTTAGGATAAAATTGGACTCTTTTTTAGTAAAGAAGAACTGAAGAATCTTTACTGGGTGGGCAACAAGCAGCCTTTTGTACTCTCACTAAGTTGTGGAAATTCTTATTCCAAACAGTGTAATATTGGTGGGAATGCCTGGTGGCAATTGTAGGTGGTTCTTCTCTTTGTGAGACAGCTGATTTATGTGACATCATCCAGGTGCTTTCTATATTTTCAGTCAGCCATCCTCAGTGTGGGGGGATGTTTTCTCTCAGGGTCACAGGGTGATTTTAGCAGTTCCAGGCATTATGTGCAAGTATGATTTCCAGGGAAGAAGAGAGATATTTCTCCCAAGTGTCCCCATTTATTAGGGAGGACTAGCTTTCCCAGAAGCATGTACCAGCATGCCGACTCCCACCTTTCCTTACCTCACATCTGCCAGGATTAGGCTCCATGATCACGACTAAAACAACAAAATGTCAGGGGAGAAATCATCATGATGGGATTTGACCAATTCAATAACTTTGAGATGAGGTGAATGCCTCAACAGAATTAGTGTTCTGCCACAAAGAAGGAGGAGGGAAGAATGGATGTTAGGGGGACAGCCAATAATCTGCCATATATATATGTATATATATACACATATGTATGTGCATATGTATTATTTATGTTTCTTATTTATTTAGGATCTCTATAACTTGTTCTTTTTATTTTATTTATTTATTGTTTTAAACATCTTTATTGGGGTATAATTGCTTTACAATGGTGTGTTAGTTTCTGCTTTATAACAAAGTGAATCAGTATACCTCATTATACACTATAAACATTTTTTAAATTGTGAAATTTTCAATTGTAAAGAGAAAATGAATATGGTCAAAATAATTCAAACAGTACTGAAAGCATAAACCCCAGGTCTTAGTTCCACTAGATTATTTAAAGGTAACCTTTATTAAAAGTTTTTGTGTATTCTTTGAGAAAATTTTCCTGTTTATATAATTGTTTTTACACAAATATGTGTGTATTAGAGACATTGTACTACATCTTGCTTTTTTTAAATCAATATCATATCTAGGATTTCTTTTCATGTCAGTATATAAAGATGGACAGCACTCTTATTTAGAGTTTTGGGTTTTGGACCATTGCACAGTATTGATATACCATAATTTAGTTAACTATTTCTCTATTAATAGAAATATAATTTAGATTTAGGCTGCTTTGTTTTTAATAATTACTAGCAACAGAGAAACTCCTTGGGTATGTCTATGAGTATTGGGTAAATGTTTGGGAGTAGATTTGTTAAGTCACAGGGTATATGCATTTTACATTTTTTTGGTGAATTTTACATTTTGATAATTACAGCCAGTTTACCTTCAAAAGAGTTGTACTCTTTTTGGCTTCTACCAGTAGCTAAGGATAGGGAATTTAAATTCCTGACACTCGTCAGTCAATGGGTCACATCTTAGCTAATATCTTTGGAAAAAGAGACAGTTTTCCTTTCTAGTAATGTAGAGGGGAAAGAATTAGTATAAAGCTTCTCATTCTGTAATGCCTCAGTTTTTTTTTCAGCTCGTGAGTATATATTTGATATATGGTATAGATAAACCTTAGCAACTGTATACAGCAAGTTTTACTTTATGAGTAAATACTTTTTTTTCTCTTAAAATTACAGGTGTATGGCCTATGACTGAGAGAGAAGATGACCTGAAAGTCTCTGCCATGGTTTCTCCTAACTTGGATTCAGTATCTGTAGGTGTATTTGCAGACTTTCAAAGGGTTTGTGATAGTGGCAAACTCTGATAAATTGGGATCAAAATGTATTGGTTTAAATTCTGGGCCTCCAAATAGAAACTTTAGGGAAGATAGGTTTTAGGCTTTGTTACTCATAGAAAAAAACATTTCTAAGTTCTTTGTGTAATAAGAAGTTCCTTAGGCAGGATTTCTGTCTTAAAAAAGGGGGAGGGAAGGGAAATTGTCAAAGAGGTTCTCACCATTACTCTGAATCTACCTACTTTTTTTAAAAAAACGTTTTCAGTACTGAGTATTGAGATAATCCTAATCCAGATGAATAATACTGACCCCACTAGATTTTTGTTGAAGGTTCAATGAGATAATGTTTATGAAAGGCATAGCTCAGGGTTTGGTAATTTATAGTGTTTAATACATTATGGTGGTTGTGGTGGGGAAGTAGTTTAAGAATAGAGTTGGGCCAGGAATTATTTTTTCTCTCATTTCTATCTGTGTGACCCAGGGCAAGGTATTCAATTTTCTTAGTCTCAATGTTCTCATCTGTAAAATGGGAATAGTAATAGAATCCACTTTGTTGAATTATGGTAATTAACTAACAAATCATTATAATAATAAAATTACATTTTGATTCTTTTAAAATGATCATCACGATCATCACCACCACAACCACCACTACCACCACCTGCATTCTACTTGTCTCCTTCAGTGCCATATCCTTAGTGCCAGTCACATGATGGGTGTTCAGTATATATTCGCTCTATAAGTGAATTAATAAAGCTGAGAAACAAGAAAGGGGGACTGTCCTTGGTTACGTTACCCCATCTCTTTGTTTAGTCTTCTGTACGCACTTGTTAGATTATGGTTGGTTTTCTCTCACTGCCTGCACTTTGGGCAAAATATATTAAGTTTATCTATATCTGTACCAAAGTTGATCAATTTAGGAAAGTGATTGAATTCACTGTTTTTTACTCTGTATGGAATTTATATCATATAATTTTGCTTAGGAAATGGCTTTGATATTTATGTATCACAGCATAATATAGTAAGTAGTTCCATAAGCTTTTCAAAGATTAATCTTAGTATAAACAGCCAACCCAAGCTGTGATAAAAATCACATTAACATTGCCATAGTATAGTAAGTTGGGTATACGTAAAAAAAGTAGGACTATATATGAAAGAAACATTCACGCAGCTGAGTCACATAGTAGAGGTACTGTTTAAACATTGGATATTCAGCACACACCATTTCTCACTCTACCTGAAGGGTGTAGTCTGAGTGGAACATTTTTGCTTAGTTAGCTGACAAATGTACACACATTTTCTTGCCTTGGAAATGATTCTTTTTTTCCTTTGGGCAACTTGTATAATTTTTTCTAGGTTCTCTTAAACATAGGCTATTTGGATTGAAATTCCCTTTGTGTTCTTTAGCAACTTTTGATCTTTCTGAGGAAAGGCCTTATGTGATAGCACTGTATTGTAATATATATTTCCCTATCAGTAACCTGGAGTGCTTTTTCCTCTTAACTAGATGTCTCTTTTCAGCTTCATTTCCCCTTCTTACTATTTCTTTCCTTCTTAAGAGATTCTTGAGAGTATCATATTCATCCCACTGGAAAACATCAGTCCAACGATTTAGGCGGCTGTGATGCTATGCTGTCTTTGTAGAGCTACTTCTCTCTGGCTGTAATTTCATGTTTCCAAAGGACTTTTGTCCCTGAAATATCTAGGTGTTTAGATATGGATTGAAAAGAGCAGGAAACAGGAGATGTTGGTTTCTCTTCCAGAACTGCCGACAGCTAAATGTAAAACATTTCCTGGATTTTAGGTAATACTAGAGCAAAAAGCCTGGCTTAATATTTTATTTTCAATCATTGTTATGAAAGCACACATCCAAAAAATAATATAATTAGTGTTAGAATGGGGGTTTTTATAGAAGAGATAAACATCGCTATCCTCTCTTCTTGACTGAGAAGTTGGATCAAAGTTCATATATAGTTTCCTATGGAATCATAAATAGAATATGAATCTCCCAACTCTTAATTATGCTGATGGCCATTACATCATAGTGATCCCCACTGCTTAGAAGTGATTTAATTTTTCTTAGTAAAATAATTCCAAATAGGTTAACAAAGTACAATGGATTTATTCATTGTTGGACAGAGACTTCATGATCTTAATTGTTCCCTCAGGAATTCATGTGGGTATTATTAGAAAATATGTTACACTTTGATCTTATTCTATTATAGAGTGACCATATTTTCCTCTCAACCTACCACTCTAAAAAAAAGTTATAAATTCTAAGGAAATGTTTGCTCTATTATATTATATTCTGAATTCTTTAAGAGATAGGACCAGGTAACCAAGGCTGATGCTCAAAGAGTAAAAGAGTTTATGAGGGCTTCCCTGGTGGTGCAGTGGTTGAGAGTCCGCCTGCCGATGCAGGGAACGCGGGTTCATGCCCCGGTCCGGGAAGATCCCACATGCTGCGGAGCGGCTGGGCCTGTGAGCCATGGCCGCTGAGCCTGTGCATCTGGAGCCTGTGCTCTGCAACGGGAGAGGCCACAACAGTGAGAGGCCCGTGTACCATAAAAAAAAAAAAAAAGAGTTTATGATATGCACTAGGAAAAAAAAATACACTCCTACTTTTGTTTTATTTTCTAGATGTAAGGCCACTCAATCTTTATATCATTAGGTACATGTCTCAGATATCAATACATATTATTAATCAGAGTAAAACATACCTTTGGCAAGCTAAAAATACAAGGACCTAAAAGAATGGTGTACTGTTTATATAGAAAATATACAGAAGTCTTCTTTTCTATAATATAAAGAATGAGTAAATAGAATTAGTTTCAGTTCTTAAGGACATTTGGCAATAGATTAGTTTGATAGTAAAATATATGTACTTTTCTTCCCATTTTGGAATCGTGGGTTTTTAAATATTAGCTTGTGACTTTTTCAATGAAGCCATCCAACAAGCCACACTGACTCTTTTAGTCTGCCATCAGAGTGATAAATCCTTTATAGTTTTTTTTGGTGGTGAGAAGTATGTATCACACCTACTGTGTTTACTCATTGATGTGCAGTGTTGAAACTATTCTTTCCTTCTCTTCTCAATTCTGTGTTTACAGCAATCTACTGATGTTGAAGTGGGAGCTGACCTTGTCCCTTCAGTCACAGTGAAGGTATTGTACATAGTTCTAGACTGTAATGTGCAAACAATATCACACATTTCATCACATCTGTCACTTGTCACCCTATAAGTAGCTTATGGAAATGTAAAACAAACACTTGGCGGGCAGAAGAACTAATAGACATTTACCAGAGAGAACATCAAAATGGCCAACAGACACATGAAAAGATGCTCAACATCACTGATCGTCAGGGACATGTGCATCAAAACCACATGAGATATCACCTCACACCTTAGAATGGCTGTCATAAAGAAGACAAGAGACAACAGGTGCTGGTGAGGATGTGGTGAAAAGGGAGCCCTTAAATATTGTTGGTGGGAATGTAAGTTGATCCAACCACTTTGGAGATCAATTGGAGGTTCCTCAAATAATTAAAAAAAAAATCTGTATGACCCAGCAACTCCACTTCTGGCTATAAACCAAAGGAAATGAAAATAGTATTTCCCACGAGAGATATACACTCTCATGTTTATCGCAGTATTATTCACAAAATAGCCAAGATGTGGAAACAACCCAAATGCCTATCAATGGATGAATGGATAAAAAAAGATATGGTACATATACACAATGGAATATTATTCAACTATGAGAAGGAAGGATATCCTTCCATTTGCAACAACATGGATGGGTCTTGAGCATGTTATGCTAAGTAAGATAAGTCAGACAGAGAAAAACAAGTCCTGTATGATATCACTTATATGTGGGAATCTAAAAAAGTTAAGCCTGTAAAAAACAGAGGGTAAAATGGTGCTTACCAGGGGATTGGGGGTGGTTAAGAGTGATGATGTTTAAGGGCACAAACTTGTAATGAGTAGTAAATAAGCCATAGAGATCTAATGCACCATATAATGAATATAGATAATATTGTACTATAATTATGTAATGTGATAAATATCACTGCCTTGGCAATCATATTGCAATATATAAATGTATCAAAGTAACATGCTGTACACGTTAAATGTACACAATGTTACACATTAAATTTATTCAATTAAACAAAAGATTTCTTGGTTAAAAAGTTAAGAAAAAGAAAAACCCAAACACTTGACATTTGTAAGTTTTCCTCAGCCTTGAGTAGTAAATAGATAGCCTTTATTGTTTACTACAAATATAAAACTAGTAATTGCATTTATAGCAATATGTATATAACAAAAAATTGTTATGACTTATTCCTACCATTAATTAAATGTGTAGTGTGATTAAGGGTCTTTTTTCTAGAAACAAAATTAGTATTTAAATATACTAAAGGAATTGTGTCATCACATTCACAGTAGACCAAGCAGTTGATTGCAGTATAATATATATATTGGGGAATCATATGAATGTTAATAATATCTTTCTTCTATGTATGATTATGTGTGTGTTTAAAAAGAATTTCCAGCCATCTATCTGCCATAGTATTAACTTTAAATGGATGTATTTATGGCAAGAAAATATTAAATGAAGAAGCCACAAAATAGAGTAGTGACAAATTGATAGTCCCCAAAAAATAGAATATGAAGGATGTGGTTTTGGTTAAGATTTTTAGTCCTGCCATTGTAGAATTTTAGAACTAGAACTCAAATGTAGAACCCTCTTAAGGCATTTAGATTAAAGTGTGGTAATAAGTCAGTACATTATTAAGCTGAAAATATTTATCACTGCCCAGACTTTGGAGCCAGGGAAAGTTGTGGATCTTGGCGATTTGCTAAGTCAAAACTTGGACAGGGCTTTATATTTTCTTAGATTATGGGTTGCTGTCCTTGGAGGAGTTTGACAGGGCACCAGGCTTTACCAATTGTGTTCGCTTATACTAGACCCAGCGGGTGGCCCAAGTGTGGGGATCTTTGGTAGAAGTTGAAGGGAGCCCAATCTTATAACAGTTTCCTAAGCTAATTTTTTTGGATTCTTGCCACTGGTAGCAAGGGTGGTCTTTTCCCAGTCTCCATTCCCCCTGTCCAATCAAAGGCTCTATCCCATTAATACTTCTGAGTCTGGAAAAGCATTAGTGGCAAGAAATCAATCATTTAAGAAAAAAAACCCAACAACCCTGTAGTGTTCCAGGAATGATCTATAGACTTCTGTGTAGGGAAATCTCTTTTATATCTATCTACTGATATTGTTCTGACACATAACATAATAATTCAGGAGCACACTGCAAATTGCAAAAAGAAATCTTGTACCTAAACCAGATAACTTTGCTCATGCTAATTTTTTCCCTCACTACTAGTTACTGCTATAAATAAATACACATTTCCCTCCCATGCCGTTCTTAAGCTTTCACGTGTAATAGCCACCTTAAAATGGTGGCATGACACTATTGGAAAATTCTCCTTCATTAGGAGAATAACACTTAACTATGTTTGAGAATGGCTAAGTCACAGCTCTCTTCCTTATTGCCATTATAAAAGAATGGGAAAGAATGCGACACACAAGAGTTGCACAAAATCAGCTGGACTTAAGCGGCAGACACCATGACTTCCTGATTCTGCCTGACAGTTCCTATACAAATTTCTGTTATAAATCTCTCCTTATAGCCTTTTATAACAACAGCAGCCAAGATATATAACCATGGAAGTTTCCATCATAGTAAATCCTGTTAATTGAGAAAATTTTTCCATCCGTTCCAAGTGAATGAAGATGTGGCTACCTTGAGTGTGTGTGCGTGATGCGTGACCATCTATCTATTGCAGGCAACTAAGGCAGAGTGGTTGTTAATACCTGGCCTTTGGAGTCATGTTTATATATCTAGGATAAAAATTTTGTATTATGTTTCCTGAGGATCATATTTTATTTTGTTAGAAATGGAAAATAGCATGGAAAATTCAGATATTAATTTTCATATTTCCCCCTTAATCTATAATTATTTTTCTCTTAAAATATGAGGTTTATGGTCTGGCCAAGTCTTTAACTCTTTTTTTTGGCTCAAACAAACTCTTCTTTGTTACTGTAGTTATTTTTGTCACACATCTTCTTGATTCACTTTTGAAAGTGCCTAGTCCATTGTTGGGATTCAATAGATCTGTGTATGAGAGTTATCACCATTGATCTTGCATCTAAACTAAATGCAAGCACTTGTAACAATGTAAAATTGTACGATTGTTGTCTAAGTACATGTTGTTATGCCAGGCAGAGTCAGAACGTCTGCTGTCTTAAAAATGGCTTATTCTACCTTAAGGATTTTTCATTTTCATTTTTAAAACTAACCTCTCACGAGATGTTCCTGGTCATAGTTTTCAGCTCTCTTGCACACATTGGCTGGATGGTCTTAGACGTATTATTGAGCTTCTGTGAACCTCTATTTTTAAACTGTAAAATGACAGTACTTCTTCATTTGCAGAGTTATTTTGGGACTTAACCACAATTGATTAAGAGTGTGGGCTCTGGATTCTGACAGACAGAAGTTAAATTGTGCTTCTTCCACTTATAATCAGAGTAGCCTTAGTCAAATTATCTAGCTTCTCTGAGCCACATTTTTCTCTTATGTAAAATGGTATATTGTGATAGTACCTGTTTCACAATGTTGTAATGATTAAATGAGATAATACACATAAATAATTTATTAGCATGGTTTCATGAATATAGAAAGCTGATAATGGTTATTATCATTACTTTTATTTAAAAATATATGTACAGACCAGCATATTATTGTTAACAGTAAAATATTGAAATTGCGTTCTGTTTATTTAGTGGAATAGCTATCATGTCTACAGCACATGCGTACTTTCTTCTTCCCATAATTACCATCAGTGTTTTATTAAAAAGGTATTATGCTTTTTATAATGGTCAGATATCATTACAGAATCTTTGTGGTATGCAGATTTCCCCCCATGTATTCCCAGGGCTTATAAAATAAAAATTGAGGGTTCATTGTTCATTTGCTGTGTTTATTGTACTTATTTGCATCAATAGTTGTCCTTTAAAATTTTTACTTTGCAAGTCAAAAATTTTGTGCTTATTTTAAGTTGTACAGAATATCCACATCATTTAAAATTAATACAAGACATTTACTGAATCTAATTATATGTGTATAATGTTTGTGGGCCAGATGTATATTCTTGTATATTGTTTATCTATAGTATGTATGTATATATATAATTAAGGAATAGTTGATACATGCCTTTTACCTAAGAGAAAATTCAAAATGACTTTTCTTAAAAATTAAGTATGCCCTTGCATTGTGTCAATTAATAATGGAATGTATCTGTCTCATATACTAGAGTCTAGTAACTAGACTAAATTATTCCATAGCAAAGGTGCCATGTATAATAGAAGAGTGCTTCTCAACTCTGGTTGTAAATAGCTATCACCTGGGGAACTATTAAAGCAATACCAATACCCAGGTCTACTCCCAGAGATTGTGATTTAGTTGGTCTAGCAACTCTACCTGGCCAGTGACTGTGATAAATCTGGCTTACCATGTGGATAAACTCATCCAAAGAGACAGTTCAAAGAGGCTGGGGCTTTTAGGAGACAGAATCCAAAGAGAGAATGTTCCCAATGGAAGCCAGATCTTTAAGCTTTTTCTTTGATGCCCCTAGCACTGTGGCCCAGTAAAGATCCTTGGGCCTGATGGATTCTATTGACGTTCCTCCTCAGGGTGAGTGAGAGAAGTCCTGGCCTTCTCTACCCATACCCACCCTATTTCTCAAACTATTAACCCAGAATTCATAGCTATTAACTCTGACTGGAATGGGAATTATCATTCCAAGCATCATCAACTAAGAGCACCAGTTTGGAAATGCAGCCAGCTTAGAAATGCAGCAGTCATTATTGCCATTCTTTGATATTTTCTAGAATTAGTTATGTCAGGTATTTTTGTATTAAGCCGTGGAAGAAAATGTAGTGCTTTGATATGTATTTAAACTATTGATAGTAAATACCTACCTAGAAAGGAAATCTTTAGAGCGTAACTTGTGTAAAAGGTAATATACTGATACTAGATAAAATAAATAATTCATGATGCCACATCTATACATGTAAAGAAGAATGAACACATATAATATTTCATGATGTAGTTATTCACCAGACATGAGGGCAGATTATTTTGGTCTGCTTTTGAGAGAACATTTTTTAGTAGCTTTATTGAGATATAATTCACATACCATACAATTTGCTCTTTTAAAGTGTACAATTCAATGATTTTTAGTATATTTGCAGAGTTGTAGAATGATGACCACAATTTAATTTTGGAACATTTTTGTCCCTCCAAGGGAAACCCCATATTCATTAGCTGTCACTTGCTGTTCTCTCCATTCCCCCACCCCCAATCCCACTACTATCCCAAAGCAACTACTAGTCTATTTTTTGTCTCTGTAGATTTATAGATTTGCCCCCTCTAGATATCTCATATAAATTGAATCATATAATATGTGGTCTTTGTGACTGGCTTCTTTCGCTTAGCATAGTATAATGTACCCATGTTGTAACATGTGTCAGTACTTCATTTCTTTTTATTATTATTAATATTATTAAATATTATTCTGAATAACATTTCATTGTAGAGATATACCATATTTTGTTTGTCCATTCATCAATTGATGGACACTTGGGTTGTTTCTAGTTTTAGCTATTATGAATAGTACTGCTATGAACATGTGTACAAGTTTTTGGGTGGACATATGTTTCATTTCTCTTGGCATGGAATTGTGAGGTCAGATGGTAATTTTATGTTTAAGTTTTAAAGAAACTGTCAAACTTTTTTCTTGAATGGCTATACCATTTTACATTTCCATCAGCAATTTATGCAGGTTCTAGTTTCTCTGCATTCTTGCTAACACCTGTTTTTGTCTGTCCTTTTGGTTATAGCATTTAAGTAGATGTGTAGTAGTATCTCATTGTGGTTTTACTTTGTATTTCATACAAAGATTTTGAGCATTTTTTCACGTGCTTATTGGCTATTTGTACATCTTCTTGGAGAAAAGTCTGTTCAACTCCCTTGCCCAGTTTCTGAGTAGAACTTTTTAATCTACTACCTATGTTACAGGTTATGTTTTGTGACAGCTCATTTTTTTTTCTCAGATGGTATTTCCTAATTATTTGCTAATGATTTTTTAAGTAGTTGTGATATTCTATCAATTTGGAAAAAATGTAATTTTTTTATTAATAACGATTTCTATTTTCTCAGGTCACACTGCAGAATCGAGTGGCATTACAAAAGATCAGATTATCGGTCTATGTACAACCACCTTTAGTATTGACTTGTGATCAGTTCACCTTTGAACTTATGGGTAAGTGTTTTGTTTTGGCTTAAAGTCTATCATGGTGTGAGCTTTTTTTTAATTAAAATTTTTTTTATCAGTGGGTTTATTTCATGGCTATATTTCTTGTCTGAATAGTGAGACTGGTATCTTCCTGAAATCAATGATTGTGTTGTTTTGCTTATATTTTCCCTCCAAACATCAAGCATGGACATTCAGTGAATGGCTGTTGAGTTGAAGTAGTTACAGATTTTCAAGCGCTTTTCTTAATAATTGTACTTAAATACTATATTTTGGAAGGCTTTTTTATTGGTGTTTCTCTAGTGAGCTATTTATTGAATCTGTAATGTTTGAAGAAAGAATATTGGCTTTGGAGTCTGGCCTGAATTTGAATCCTGGCTCTGACACTCAATGTGTAACCATGGGCAAGCTACTTCAGTAATTACTGGGAGCCTCAGTTTTGTTTTGTTTTAATCTGCAGAAAGGGGATAATGATATCTGTGTTACAGAACTGTTTTAATTAGAATTTAATCAGAAAATTAATTGGACTTAATTAGAAAATGAATCTATGTAAGGTAACTGTAATAATGCCTAAGATTTCTTTGCATAGGGTCTCTCTTACCACTTACATCCAGTTGTCATTAGTCCTGTTAAAATGATTTCTGAATTATCTTTCAAGTCTTTTTCTGTCTTTCTTCACTGCTACTGTTCAGCTGGGAACCCTATGTCTTATTCACAAAAAGCAAGAACATATCTCTCTTTTTTCCTTTTTATAACCAACCCCTACCTTAGGTGCCCGACAGATAGTAGAAACTCAGTAAGTATTCATTGACTTAGTGAATGAGTGATTGAATGGTTGAGGTAAACTTGTAGGTGATATCTCACTTTATTTTTTTAATTTTTCACAATACTTCCAACTTGTCTTTCTAAAACACATTCTGGACCATTAATTTTTCAAGTTAAAAACCTCTTATAGCTCTCTAGTGCAGGTTGGAGGTCAAATACATGAATATGGAAGGCTATGCACAATCTGCCAAGTTGCCACAGTTTTAGTTACATCGATATCCAGTTCCCCCTTCCATTTTCTCCTGCAGTCTGTGTTGTAGCCATGATAAGGTACTATTTCCCACTCGCAAATTCTCTCGCCCTTTGCGTACCTTTTGCTTTGTTCATGCTGCCTGCTCATCTGAGTAAAGAGAAGCAGTGGTGTAGAATGTTAGGTACCCTTGTTCTGGAGTCAATTCCCAGTTCTGTATTAGCTATGTGACCTTGGGCAAGCTTTCTAATCTCTTTGTAGCCATTTTCCTCATGCACCAAAAAATGGGGATAATAATAATACCCACCATGTAGGGTTGTTCTGAGGATTCAATGAGTTAATCTATATAATTGTTATGTAAAGTGCTTAAGACAGTAGCTGGCATGCAGTATATATCTAATTTTAACTGTTTGTTAATAATAATTGTCCAAAATTATGTAATATATTATTTTTACATTGCTTATAGCACCAGAGATGACTAGAACAGTAGGCTTTTCTGTTTATCTGAAAGGAAGTTATTTACCACCTGAACTGGAGGGAAATGCTGTTGTTTCTTATTCCAGACCTACAGGTAAGCATACAGTTGTTCATGAATTTACAAGCCTAATCACTGCTTTTAAGTTACTGGAGTTATGAGTTAAATGTTTAAGTGTTTAAAATGGGAAAACACATTGTAAAATATTATTAAATGAAAAAATACTCTTTTCTAGTGTTAAATAAAAATATATGTTCAAATTACTTTGATGTGTTATGGATAATTAGTGATAGTCTATTTAGCTGATTTCCATATGTAGTGTTTGATTCTATCTTTTCAATTAATAGCAAATATGATGTATTTTTATTCCCGCTAGAAGAATGTTATCTAGTCAGACTTCATGTATTTGAACTAAAGAGCAAAACCTAGTCTGAATTAGTAAAAAAGACTATTATGTGTTGCTATAATATTAAGTCAGTCTTCAGAGTTTCAAACACCGCTTTAGTGATTAAATAAAACTATTATCTTACATGTTAAAATATTTAAGAACAGGATCTGTATTATTTCAAGAAACTCTTAATAGATCAAAAATGTTATCTTTAGTCCAGTTGAGATGTAATTATTATAAATTTCAACTTGGGTTCAATTTTATAGTTTTGTGTGTGTGTAGTGAATTTTTCATAGTAACAGTTTGACAATTAGTTGATTGATAGAATAAGAATAATTAGTTATTGCTTTTTTAAAAAAACGTTTAAATGTAGTGTGATAGGGTATTTCAACCATGTTGCATTTGTGTTTTTTAAGCATTTCTGTACAGTTTTCTTAATTTAAAAAGCTTAGAGATGCCTTATTCATATTTTTTTCTCTCTGTTGATACCTACTTTGCTTACTTAGCAATGTTTTTATGAGACTGATGCAACTACCTACTGTGCTGACAAGGCACCTTGGCAATGTTTTTAATAATAGTAGTTCTTATTTTGTCTAAGTGAATTTTGTTTTATGCATTGACAACTCTATGCTTGGAGGTGATTTTGTAACTTTAGTACATGTTTTCAAAATCTGTTTCTCCTTCTTTGTAAGTTATTTTGCTTTAAATTATAAAAAAATCATTTCTGGCCAGAAGTGACCACTTTAACCATTTACCTATATTTTCAAAATTTGGGGTAACATAAATATTTTATGGTTAAATGGCTTTGCAAAAGCTGGCTTTGGAGAGAAATACAAATCTTCTGTAAGGGATCAAAGAATGATGGACTTCTTAGTTGGATGTTTCTGAAAAGAGCATTGAAATGTTCAGTGTTATTTTAATTTTGAGTTGTGAAATAAAAATCAGGAAATGTTGGCTAAAATCTCTAGATCATTTATCATTAATTGAACATCTCAATAATCATAGGCATGATAATACTTTTTATCTTTGTTACACCTTGTGTATGTAGTTATAGAGATTGTTGATGCCTTAATTCAACTAGTTATTTCATTTGCTTTCAAGGAAAAGTAGTGATAGTGGTTGAAAATAAAGAAATGGATTACCTAGCAAGTGGATGAAAGGCTTAAAAATTCATTACAAAGTTATAAAATCATTCAGTGAGCTTATGGTTGCACATACCATTTTTAGCTATTATGCTTTTCTAAAGACAGAATTTGAAAGACTAAATTGTTACTAAACGAAAGAGCATAGGCATTAATTGGTTGAAAGTTAATTAGAAGTTAGAGTAAAAACAAGTCTATAAAAGTAAAAGAATACCAAGACAAGCTGAAAAAAAAAATAGACATTGTTCCATAGTAGTATCTATTAACTAAAGTTATAATATAAGCAAGACTAACTGGAAATATTAATATTATATATTTGTCTTTCACTCAGATTTTTTCCAAAAAATTCATTTAATGCTCTTGATGTCATTTACATATTGAGTCTGGTTTGCTTTTGGCTAGATCATGTATCTTTACCTCTTTTTGCCACGTTTATACTGGAATAACACCCTCTCATGGACTTCTGAGAATGGATGAAATATATTGTTAGATTTCATTTATTCATGTTATATTCTTCAATTGTGAATTGGCTTATCTTTATTGGAGGGCCATTTAAATCATCTGTAAGAATCTTGAAAATTTTAAATTGTATTTTAAGCAGATATGTGTTAAGTTTGTGTTGTAATTTTATAACAGATAATTTGTTACATTTTCTACCCTATCCCTTTTTGAATTGCCTCTGATGGATAGATCGAAATCCTGAGGGTAAGTGAAAAGATAATTTAGAACGAAATGAATTTCAGAACTGAAATTTGGTTAGTTAATTCAATTGGTATTATACCATGAATGAATTCTTTTTATGGACTACTGTTTTAACTATAGCAACCTCTTTAGGGTGATTCAGTGCCTTGATCTGGCTATGGAGAAGCTAGTATATGTTTCCACTTATAGATACTTGTTATTCATTATTAGTTGTTTCAGAGTCATGAGAAACAATGAAGCTCCATGACTTTTTTGAACAAAACCAAAGGCACCACTGACAACTTATTTTTGTAAGTCATTGGTGATTTACCTGTATGCTCAGTTATCTTGGTTTACTTAAAAAGAGTAAGGAAAAAAATTCTGAATTCTAAATTGTATGATTCTGTATACCCCAAAATGTTCACCTCTTTGATCAGAATGCCATGTGTACTCATTCTATGGGCCTATTTCTTGTCTTGTTAGAATTTGTGGGGGAATGTCATCAAGGGACTGACCCCTTGAACTTGCCTGGGTCAGTGTTGTCACCATTTCGTTTTCCCCAAATCCTTTGTTTATTACTCTGCTATAATACTTATCATACTATGAATTTCATTAAGTCTGTTCCTTAGGTTCCCCTAGTAGATTTTTGAGCTCTTTAAGAACAGGGTTCAAGTACTTAGGATTGTGCAGTATCTGGTTATATGACAGGTACTCTATAAGGATCCTCTACTTTGATTATTTTTCCTCCTAGACACAGACTTAATGTGATGGTTTGTCTTAGTTTAATAGCCATTTTAGATTAGTATTAGATAATATTAATTAGTAATAATTAGATAAATAAAATACTTTAAAATAATGGCATTATTTACTCATATAGTTTTGGTGGTGCCAACAACCTGAGTTGCATAGTGTCTGGGAGGTGAATATATATTTATATGAGAAATATTTTAATAGAGGTAAGCTTTTAGCTTAATAGTATAAAGTATACTTGTCAAATTAGAATTTGGGTTATTAAAAATAATTTTAATAATGAATATTTACATTTTACTTTGCAAGATTTCATGTAACTGATAAGATTTTGCAATAACTTTTATAAAATTAATATTATTATTTAAATTATTTGTTTTGAGTTTTAAAAAAATCAGTAAAGGTTATTATTGAAAGGAATTTATTTCCTCTTACTAAAAATTCAGATCAAACCATGAGAAAAAAAAATCACAATATATGGAAATTTTAGTATTTCAATGCAAACCTGAAGCTGGTTTTAATAATCTCTTATTATATATTTTAAAATTATAATTAAGCTTCAGGGAGTAGAGTTGAAATATTCAGCTTTACCTAGTAGGCAAGAAAATAATATGTTGCCACTTAGATCTTACTTACATAAGGCTTCAGATTTCAAAGACTTTTCCATTTTATTGGCCTGATCTGTTCAGGCTGTATTGCAGATAAGCAGTGCTGCTTTTACATATGGAAAAAGAGAAGCAAACGAGGTTTTATGTTGTCCCATAAGAGTTTGTCTTCATTATTTCTGCATTAAAGTTACATGACATGGGCAGTGTAAAACATGACTGCAGATGGAGCACAGTACATAGCCAGACATAACAGGAAGGGATCAAGGAAGTTCTGGCTACCAGACATTGCTACTGCTTTGGGGTTCCTTGTTTTCAATAAGAAATGACTCTAGCAGGCCCCTGGAAAGAGTTCTAAAGGCATTATGTAGATGTGTAATATATAGATATAGTTATTCTACTCTGGTATATAAGTCCTTTTTTCTTTTTTTAAAGCACATTTTGGCATCCCTCTTGACAGTGATACTGGTCTCTTGGGTGTGCCAGGGGTAATTAGAATTCTCTTCCTGGAAAAATTGTTCTGTCAGGAGTGATTTTGATCTGAATTTTCTCTCTAAGTGTTAAATAATTTTGTGATTAATCGCACCATGGTAGTTGCAACTATCTGTTTCCTCTAGTAGGCTAGAAGAGGAAGTGTTTGAAGGAGAGGTGATTATATTTGTTTAAAAACTGTAGGAAAAAGTCAGTCTGATGAGTGAGTAGGCCAATATTTGAGTATTACAAATAACCAAATTCTTCTTTTCTCTCAGCATTATATTCAGAGAGTTGAATAAGCCAAATAGAGACTGTTTTGCCAACTAAATATCACTGATGGTAGGCAGTTAGGATCAGTTAGGCTCTTTCAACTGAGTTGAAAGCTATCCTACTAGCAACTTTGGAAAGTCTTTAAGTGCAATATAATTCTTTCCTTCCTTATTACAGATACACATATGCATACACTCACACATACCTCTACATGTTTCTGGCTTCAGGTTCTTAGCTACAGTTATAGCCTGAAGAGTAACTGGTAGCCAAATCTGCATTCCAAGTTTCTTAAGAAAATGTAAATCTCAGTAGAAATGTGCCGCTGATAAACTCCATGTCTAAATACTAGACATTATATTTTGAAATGTTCGGGTTTTAATTTGATGGGAAGTAATATAAAATATTGGCAGTATAATTTTTCTTTTTAAAGGTATGGTTTCCTTAAACTGGTTTCTAAAGGATTTCATACTCTTTTTTCCCCCCCAATGGTAAAACTTTTCAAGCTGCCATCATTTAAAAAATAGCCATAATCATTTTATTAAGTATGAGTGTCATCATTTTTCAAAGTAATGTTTTCCAAATGTCCTGTGAAACAGGCTTACAATTCCTGGAGAGAAAAGAAATTCTGGAGGGGTTCTTCAAATCTTAGCAACTGCAGACCATTGCCCTAGTGTGTGATATTGTCATTAACTGACTTAACTGAGCTGTGAATTGAGTTACAATGTATTTCCCTTCTTGGGTTTATTAGTGCTTGCAATCCATTTGTTTCAATTTCTGAAACATTTATACACCACCAGTTTCTTTAGCTCTGGGTTCTTGGAGTTTTAGGGTAATAATCTAAGTAACATAAGGCTAGTGTTGTTGATCATGATTAATTTTGTTTCACCACAAATTCAGTCAGTACCTGGTCCAAGTGAAGTAGAGCCACAGTTTCAGCAGTGTAGTTTTAGAAGAGCATTTACAGCCAAATTTTATTTGAACAATTAACTCAGACTTTGGTTGAAAGTACATAGAAGATAGCTTCTCTTTGTGCATGTACAGAATTGTCAGAAGATGAAGCATTTTTTCCCTGTTATTCTATTCATTGAAAATGAAGGAACTGGAATTAGCTTTCAGTTTCCTTGTTCTTTCCAGACTGCATCTATTTATTGAGGCTGTAATTTATATATTGTAGAGGAAAAACATTAGTAGGTATATTTCCATAATTTGAGGATATATGGAATATATGAAGTTGGAAAAAATAATGCTTTGTAATATTTTTTGTAGTGTTATTGATAGTTGTGGTCTGAGCAGTAGCTTAGATCACGTTACCATAATATTTTGAGTCAAAACATTTCATCATTTTAAAGTACAAATACACATGCCTCTAAAACCTCACAAAATGTCAGGAAATAATACCCTGGGACTTCTCTGAAGAGACACCAGTTATAGTTTGCATCTAGGATTCCAGGAGAAGTGAATTTAACATCTGTTGGTTATGAGCAAAAAATGAGCTATGTAAAATTTGATGGATAATAGATTATGTTGAAGAGAATGACAAATATGCTCCACATGCTCTGAAAAAGTATTTAATTGGCTTCATATATCAATATGCTTGCCATTGTTGATCTCTTACTATCCTAGTGAATAAGTAGTTCTGAAAAGTGTACTCCCAGCTTGGTTATAGAGTAAACCACACAACTCCAATTGGCATTAACAAAATATATTGCTAATTCTAGGAATCCTATTTGGGATCATGTCTCCAAACTTTACTGCTTCCGCTTTTGCTATTTTTAAGCTGCTCTCTGACTCCACTGTAAAGAAATAAAGGAATTAATGTGTGGATCTATCCAGTAGAGTAGAACATTTTAAGTTTTCCTTTTTTCTACAGTAGTTTACTAAGATATAGTTTTCTGTATATTATCTTTTGTCTTATCCAGTCAAAAATAGAATCCTAGTATAAAAGGAGAGAGAACTAAAGTTGTAGAGTTGCTTTACTTGATTTATAAGTAGAGAGCTTAATTTGCTTTGGTTTCAGTTTCATTCTTTGTAAAAATATTAAAAGGAATGATTTTTAAAAACTTTAAATTCTGATATAAAACTCTTCATTGTTATTTTTATGCAGTTACTTATTTCAATATACCTGTATACTTTCTGAAAAAATTTGAGAATTGAATGACTATGTAAGCCTTTCAAAATGTTGCTTAACAGTGATATGTAAAGTTAAATGGATTGAGAAAAATTCAATTTGTATGAAAGTAATATTCTTCATATTGATGTATAAAATGACATTAGAATGAACTTCATTAGAACTTCAGTAGGGCAAATTCTGCTTTCATGTTCATAATTTATTGCAAATTGTTAATTGTATTTTGAATCTTCAATAAGTAAAAAAACAAAAATTAAAAACTTCGGGGGGTAAAGAAATGATTAGATATGGTCATATAGAGTCTTCCTGATATAAATTTCATATTCTTTGCTCATTTTAGCGGATAGTCTTGGGTTTAGGGCTAGAGCTTTGAAGGTCTTAAAGACAGTTCAGTAATTGAATATAACTACATATAATGTTTTATATAGCATTCAACTGTGATGATTTTTAAAATATGATATTACTATTAAAGGCAGAGTTTACCCCTATGCTCCTTTTTAAGATTTTATTTTTGCCTTGCACTTTTTGACAATAAAGTAAAAACATAAATTATGATAATGCTTTCCAGTTATTTCAGTTATGCTAAATGAAATGGGCAGGTAACAAACATTTAAACTAAGATATGTTGCTACTATGTACTACTATTAGTAGTACAATATTTTTCTTATTTGTCAAATTTATGAATATATGTTTCTCTTTATTTCAGGCATTCCTCGAGTTAGCCAATGTAAGTTTAGACTTCCCCTGAAATTAATCTGCTTACCAGGCCAGCCTTCAAAAACTGCAAGCCACAAACTAACTATTGATACCAACAAATCTCCAGTCAGTCTTCTCAGTCTCTTTCCAGGTAGGACTCTTGAAGTAACATGCCTGTAACATCAGAAATGTTAAGAATTTAGAATGGAATCCTTCATCAGCAGGTAATGATGGGGTAATTATCAGATAATTGTTAAGTCAGAATATAAAAGTGCCTCGAGGATTTTTTCGTTCTGTTTGCGGGTTCAAAGGAAATAGCTTATATCAACAAGGTAATAAAGCGTACCTTTTAAGTTTGATTAAAATTATTATAATCATTATTTTGCTTCAGTATTCAGAAATGAAAACATCAAATGTTTCTTTTTAGACTGTGGAATTTTTGGGCTTGGAATGTAAATATTTATTATTCATCTTTATTGTAGGTTTTCAAATATATCCCTTTTCTAAGCATGTAAATATTTATTATTCGTCTTCATTGTAGGTTTTTGGAAAGGTACCTTTTAAAAGCATATTCTTATGCCCCTGAAAAGTAACCTCATAAGTGGGTGCTCTATGTGGTTGTGCTGTCTTCAGCAGCTGGAGGGGGCAATGTTCATTCTTTGCCTCCAGTGCTTTAGAAGGGGCTACGTGTATAAAGCTAGAATATCACAATGAACATTATTGGTAATTTGTGAAGGTGTGACTTTCTCCAGGTGTTGGTTTTTCTTTTTGAGTAGCTTAGAAAAGAGAGAGGCATTGATTGGATAAAACATCTTTAGTTGCCAGGGTTTCTAATGTGTCGCATCTATTACCTTTCTTGGTG
Organism: Neophocaena asiaeorientalis asiaeorientalis; assembly: GCF_003031525.2. Taxonomy (NCBI): domain Eukaryota; kingdom Metazoa; phylum Chordata; class Mammalia; order Artiodactyla; family Phocoenidae; genus Neophocaena; species Neophocaena asiaeorientalis. The sequence continues at coordinate 1,561,390 of NW_020171815.1, forward strand.
ATGAGGTGGAATTAAAAAAATAATCTGGGAATTAAATCGACCCTTTTAAATCCATCATTAAAAATCAGCACTGTTGACTGTAAGATGCATCTTCATCCTTGCATTAGTGGATGGATTTAGAATACAAGTATTTCCCACAAGGTTTAGAAATTTATGGTAAGTCAACTTTTGTGTTATTACCTACTTAAAGTGATTAAAATTTATTTTTCATTAATTTGAAGTGTTTTTAAAAGCTTTATTTATATATAACTCTGAAAGATCTCCAAGATGCTCTTTATTACAGTTAATCTATTTAGTTTGAATGAATTTGAATGAATGAGTGTGTGTGTGTGTGTGTGTGTGTGTGTGTGTGTGTGTGTGTGTGTGTAGTTAGCAAATAGTTTTGTACCTTTTGGTTTCTAATTCCCTTTCATTCCCTTTCTTCTTCGTCAATTTTCTTATAACAAATTTGGATTCTAAAAAAGGCAGAGAGGGGCTTGCTTGGTGGCACAGTGGTTGAGAGTCCGCCTGCCGATGCAGGGGACACGGGTTCGTGCCCCGGTCCGGGAAGATCCCACATGCTGCGGAGCGGCTGGGCCCGTGAGCCATGGCCGCTGAGCCTGTGCGTCCGGAGCCTGTGCTCTGCGGTGTGAGAGGCCACAACAGTGAGAGGCCCGTGTACCAAAAAAAGAAAAAAAAAAAAAGGCAGAGAGTCACTACCTTTATAACATCTTATGCAAACATACTAGTTCCTTGGTCTCCTATTCTATCCTGACAACATAGCTGGAAATTGTATGTTGTGCACCAAATTTATTGATGCCTTTGAAAAATGTTTAAGACTCTGGCTTCTGAGTGGTCAATCTTTACTGTAGATGACTGAAACCGATAGAGATTGAATAAGAATGTATGCTTTTGACCAGAGAGGGAAACTCTGTAAGCTATGGATTGGTTAAGAAGTACTAAGGAAAGCTTATAACTCATCTGTCCTGATTTTGGACTCAGTTGTTTTGATGTCATAGGTATCTTAGGCTCATTTGCTTCTTATTCACTTTAGAAATGGGACTCAATGACAAATTTTAAAAATTTCCCCTGAGTCAATTTATGTAATATAGTTTGTTCTTTTTTTGAGTTTCCAGATTTGTGTTCATATTAAACATGCTGGAATCCTGTAATTGTTTAAAAGAAGTACTCTTGCTACTTTTTCACTTTTCATGATACGTTTCACTCTTGCTATATATGATGTTAAAGTTGCTATTATAAGTTATTTTTTAATGGAAATAAAATTAATGATCTTCATAGAGAAGAAATAAAACTACTTTTAATCTACATCTCTTCCTATTTGTCTATTTCAGTTCTTTTTTTTTGTATATTTAAAAATAATTTTTCTTATTACAAAAGAAATGTGAAATTTAGGAATGAATAACCAAAAAGAAGAAAATGAAAGTTACTGGTAATTCTTACACCCAGCAATATCTACTTATATTTCATTACATTTCCCTACTCTTTTAAAAAATATTTTTTCTAAGCATTTCATCCCCCCAAAGAATATTACTTTGCATATTGTTGTGAGACACCTTTCTATATAATTAGATCTTTTATTTTATGATTTTAATGATCACATACTATTCTATCATAAATAATTTGGCCAGCATTATATTTTTCTATATTTATGTTGTTTTCAGTGTATTCATATTGTAAATATATTATAGCAATATTTCTCTAAATTTATTCTTTCTTTTTTTTTTTTTTTGTGGTATGCGGGCCTCTCACTGTTGTGGCCTCTCCCATTGCAGAGCACAGGCTCCGGACGTGCAGGCTCAGTGGCCATGGCTCACGGGCCCAGCTGCTCCGCGGCATGTGGGATCTTCCCGGACCGGGGCACGAACCCGTGTCCCCTGCATCGGCAGGCGGACTCTCAACCACTGTGCCACCAGGGAAGCCCTATTATTACTTCTTTGATGCCCTACTGTGCATTCTTGAGATAACTCTATCAACAGTGTTTGAATGGAGGTGTCTAGTGCCCCAAATACTGGCCAGTAGAGAATATTATAATTATAAAAAGCCTTAATATGCTTAATGGCTATATAGAAAATATTTATTTACATATATATAAAAATAATTATCTGGAGTGATTTTGGCTAAATGTGACTTAAGCAAGGTAATATGTATTTTTTATCTCAAATAAAGAGAGGTCCACAAGTGGGCAGTGGAAGCTGGTATAGTGGTTTGTGAATGTTACCAAAGACCCAGCTTTTTTCTTTCTTTGCAATGTGCATTCTCTAGTGTGTTGGCTTGTTCCATGGCAATAAGATAGCTACTTTGGCTTAAGTCATCATAAATGACTACAGGGCAGGAGGTAGGGGAAAGAGATAGCTATAGCAATGAATGTAACTTTTATCAGAAAGGCATGTTTCCATAAACTTCTTAGGAGATTTCTACTTAGGCCTCAGTAGCCAAAATACTGTCACATGGCCTCTTCTAGCAGTAAAGGGGGCTGAGAACTAATGTAGATGGGCTGGGGAAAAAGAGGCTGGGAATAGATGTTAAATTAGCTGACATTCAGTGTATGCCATGATACCAGTAATTTTACACAAAAATTTTACATAAATGTAATAACAGGGCTTCCCTGGTGGCGCAGTGGTTGAGAGTCCGCCTGCTGATGCAGGGGACGTGGGTTGGTGCCCTGGTCCAGGAGGATCCCACATGCCGCGGAGCGGCTGGGCCCGTGAGCCATGGCCACTGAGCCTGCACGTCCGGAGCCTGTGCTCCGCAACGGGAGAGGCCACAACAGTGAGAGGCCCGCGTACCGCAAAAAAAAAAAAAAAAGTAATAACAAATAGCCTGCTATTGTAGCAGCCTTTTATGGTACTCAGATATATGGCTATCTTTCCTTGTCAACGAATTTGTATTTTAATGTTTACATAATATTCTATTGTTTAGGGGTGCCATGTACATACCTTTTTTGTACTTCTCTGTTTCTCTTTGGAGAAATTCCTTGAAGATAAATGACTGAGTTAAAGGATATGCACATTTGAAAACTTTATTCAAATGCCAAAGTTACTTCCAGAATAACTGTATCAGGTTACAAGCCCAACATCAGGGTTTGTACCCAGGATAGCAGCTGGATTTAAAGCTTTTAAAATTTTTGACATGGTTAGGTGAAATATGACATCTCTTTTTAAAATTTGCATTTCTAAATTATTTGTTAGCATAGAAATTTTGTAATTGTTATTAACTACTTGTATTCTTTTAACATATAAGGTTTATATTTTTAGGTAGTAAAATTTATTTTAAAATTTAATTTTATAACTGCTTTACTTAGTTTCAAGTTTTCATGTTGTGCTTAGAACAATCTCTATTTTAAGGTTATAAAATATTAATTATATTTTCTTGTACATTTTAATACATTCTTTAATTCTGAAACACAGCTTCAGTATATTTTTTTGTTTTTATAAAAAACAACTTTATTGAAGTATAACTTATGTACACATGTATAAAGTATACAATTTGGTAAGTTTTGGTGTTTGTATATACCTTTGAAACCATCCCTGAAATCATGATGCTGAAAATATCCATCACCCCAAAGAGCTTCCTTGTGCCCCTTTGTGATCCATTTTTCCCCCATCCCCTGGCAACCACTGGTTTCCTTTCTGTCACTATAGATTAGTTTGTACTTTCTGAAGTTTTATAAAATAGAATTACTCAGTATGTGCTCTCTTTTGTCTGCCTTTTTTCATTCCCTTTTCAGATTATATGACTTACACATATTTTCTCCCAGTCTATGGCATGTCTTTTCATTCTTTTAACAGTGTCTTTGGAAGAGAAGTTCTTAATTTTGATAAAGCCCAATTTATCTGTTTTTTCTTTTATGGATCATGATTTTAATGTTATATCTGAGAAATTTTTGCCTTACTCAGGATTACAAAGTTTTTCTTGTACATGTTTTTCTAGAAGTTTTCTAGTTTTCTGTTTTATATTTAGGGCTCTTATCCATTTTGAGTTGATATTTATGTATGGTGTGAGATATGGATAAAATTCATATTTTTGCATATGAGTATCTAATGTTCCAGCACCACTTTTTTTGGCTTCACCACGCAGCTTGAGGGATCTTAGTTCCCCAACCAGGGATTGAACCCATGCCCCCTGCAGTGGAAGTGTGGAGTCCTAACCGCTGGACTGCCAGGGAATTCCCCCAAACTACTTTTGAAAAGACTTTTTTTTTCTACTGAATCACCTTTGCAAAGTTGTTGAAAATCATCTGAATGTATATCATAGGACTATATAAATAATCAGAATGTATATATATATTTCTGCTCAGTTTGTTCCATTGATCTATTTGTCTTTGCCCATCAATGTTGCTATATACCAGTAGCATAGTGTCTTAATTACTATATATAACTCTAGAAGTCAGGTAGCGAAATTTCTCCTACTTTATTCTTCTATTTTCAAAGTTGTCTTGGATATTCTAGATCATTTGCATTTTCACATGAATCTTAGAATCACCTTATCAATTTAAAAAATGCCTGAGATTTTGATTGGAATTGGGATTTCAACTGATCTAATTCTATAGATCAATTTGGAGAGAAACAACATCTTAACAATATTGAACATGGTAAAATTTGCTCCACTTATCCTAGTTTCTTAAGATGAAAGTAGAGACCTTCCTTTATTTCGGGCATATTTTATTTTTCTCACTAAGAGTTCGTAGTTTTCAATGTACAGGTCTTACAAATCTCTGTCAGATTTATCCCTAAAATATATTTTGATGTGATTGCAAATTGTAGTGTTTTATTTCAATTTCAAATTGTTCTTTCCTAGTACATAGAAATACAATTGGTTTTTGTATATTGATCTTGTATCACACAACATTGTTTCTACTAGCTTTTTTTTTGTAGATTTAATCAGATTTTCTACATAGATGATCATGTCATCTGTAAGTGAAAACAGTTTTACCTCTTCCTTGCCAGTCTGGAGATTCAGTTTCTTTATTTTTTGCTTGCTTTTTAACCTTGGCTAGAACCTCTGGGATGATGTTGAATAGTAAGGGTGAGAGCAGACATTCAGTCTTTCAGCATTAAATATGTTTTAGATGTAAGTATTTTGTAGGTGTCCTTTACCAGCTTGGGGAAGTTCCCTTTTATACCAGGTTTGCTATGAGTTTTATTAGGAATAGATATTTAATTTTTTAAATGCTTTTTCTATATCAATTGAGATATTTTATATCATTTTCTTCTTTAGTCTGTTAATAGGTGGGTTACATTGATTAATTTTTTAATGTTAGCCCTACTGTGCATTCTTGAGATAAATCATACTTTATCATGATGTATTTTCCTTTCAATAGACTGTGGGATTTAATTTGTTAAACTTTAGTTTATAATTTTTACATCTGTGTTTATAAGGGATATTGATCTGTAATTTTGCTTTTTTATAATTTTGTGTCATTAATGTGGAGTTTATGGAATGAATTGGAAAATATTTACCTCCCTTCAATTTTTTTGAACAGTGTGCAGAATTGGTATTATTTTTTGCTTAAATAGTTGGAAGAATTCACTAGGGAAGTTTTCCAGACATAGAGTTTTCTGTATGGGATAGCTTTTAAACTACAAATTCAGTTTCTTCAAAAGATATAGACCTCTTGAGGTTATCTATTTCTTATTGAGTGAACTTTGTTAGTTTCTGTCTTTCAAGAAATATGTACATTTCATCTGAGTTGTTGAATTTATTGGCATAAGGTTGTTCATAATATTTTCTGATCCTTTTAATATCTGTAGAATCTGTAGTGATGACAACTCACTCATTACTGATACTGCTAATTTGTGTTTTCTCTCTTTTTTGTTCCTGATCTGTTGACTAGAGGTTTATCCATTTTATCTCGTTTTGAAAATCCAGCTTTTGGTTTCATTCATTTCCTCTTTTTATTTTTTGTTTTCTATTCCATTTCATTTCTCTCATATTCCTTTCTTCTGCTTACTTTGGGTTTAATTTTCTTTTCTTGGTTAGTTGGTTAATGCTATAAAATTTTCTCTAACTATTGCTTTAGCTGCATCCTACAAATTACGAAATGTTGTGTTTTTAATTTTCATTCAGTATAAAACAGTTTTAAATTCCCCTTTTGATTTCTTTTTTGACCCTAGTGTTATTTAGAAGTATGGTATGTAGTTTCCAAATTCTTGGGGATTTTCCGTACAACTTTTGTTATTGATTTGGAATTCCGTTTCACTGTGGTAGGAAAACATACTTTGTATGCCTCGAATCCTTTTAAATTTATTGAAACTTATTTAATGGCCCCAACATAGGACTGTTTTTATAAATGTTCCACATGCATTGGAAAATAATGGATTTTCTTCTGTTGTAGGGTGGGATCTTATGTAAATGTCAGTTAAGGCAAGTTTTCTGATAATGTTTTTAATCTTCTATATCCTTACTGATTTTCTGTCTACATGTGTCAATTATTGAGAGTAGTTTGTTGAAGTCTTCAACTATAATTTGTCTATTTCTTTTCTTTTTTTTGCAGATCTGAAGTTTTTGCTTCATACATTTTAAAGCTCTGTTTTAGGCACATGAAAGTTTAGGTGTATAATGTTCTCTTGATTATTATGAAATAGTCTCGGTCTTTCTTAATATTCTTTGCTCTAAAATCTACTTTTATGATATTAATGTAGCTATTCCAACTTTCTTTTGCCTAGTGTTACAGTGATATATATGTATATTTCCTTTTTTTACTTTTAAGATGTTTACATCTTTATATTTAAAGTAGCTTTCTTATAGGTAGCATACAGTTGAGTCTTGGCTTTTTTAATGCAATACAATATTATCTGTCTTTTAATTGGGGTGTTTAGACCTTTTTTTTAATATAAATTTATTTACTTATTTTTGGCTGCATTGGGTCTTCATTGCTGTGCACGGGCTTTCTCTAGTTGTGGCAAGCGGGGGCTACTCTTCATTGCAGTGTGCGAGCTTCTCATTGTGGTGGCGTCTCTTGTTGTGGAGCATGGGCTCTAGGCACACGGGCTTCAGTAGCTGTGGCACGTGGGCTCAGTAGTTGTGGCTCTCAGGCTCTAGCGCACAGGCTCGGTAGTTGTGGCTCATGGGCTTAGTTGCTCCGTGGCATGTGCGATCTTCCCAGACCAGGGCTCGAACCTGTGTCCCCTGCATTGGCAGGCGGACTCTTAACCACTGTGCCACCAGGGAAGTCCCTAGACCATTTATTTTTAATGTGATTATTGATATGGTTGGCTTTAAATCTACCATCTTGCTCTTTGTTTTCTATTTGCCTCATCGGTTTTTTTTTTCTGCATTCTTTTTTTTTTAAAGATTTTTTTTTTTGATGTGGACCATTTTAAAAGTCTTTATTGAATTTGTTACAATATTGCTTCTGTTTTTTTTTTATGTTTTGGTTTATTGGTCACGAGGCTTGTGGGATCTTAGCTCCCCGACCAGGGATCAAACCCGCACCCCCTTCATTGGAAGGCGAAGTCTTTTTTTTTTTAAACATCTTTATTTGAGTATAATTGCTTTACAATGGTGTGTTAGTTTCTGCTTTATAACAAATGAATGAGTTATACATATACATATGTCCCCATATTTCTTCCCTCTTTCATCTCCCTCCCTCCCACCCTCCCTGTCCCACCCCTCTAGGTGGTCACAAAGCACTGAGCTGATCTCCCTGTGCTATGTGGCTGCTTCCCACTAGCTATCTATTTTACGTTTGGTAGTGTATATATGTCCATGACACTCTCTCACTTTATCCCAGCGTACCCTTCCCCCTCCCCATATCCTCCAGTCCATCCTCTAGTAGGTCTGCATCTTTATTCCCGTCTTGCCCCTAGGAAGGCGAAGTCAACCACTGGACCGCCAGGGAAGTCCCCTCCTGCATTCTTTTGAATTGAGTATGTTTTATGATTCCATTTTATCTCCTTTGTTGTCTTACTCACTATACCACCTAGTGTTAATTTAGTTGCTTCTTTGAAGTTTATGGCAGTGTTTCTCAACCTTTCTTTTATTATTTTCTCCACAAGACTTTTTAGAATCTTTTTCTTAATCAGCCCCTCCACACAGTTTTAGTACCACAGATAATCCTGTATATCTGTTCATATTCTATATGAATATCTGTTTTTATAGATAAAATGAGTAAGATTTTTCTGAACCCTATAAAATTTTTTTTAACGTCTTTATTGGAGTGTATTTGCTTTACAATGGATGAACCCTATAAATTGATTTTTGCCCCTTTGGAAGCAATATTTCCCTGTCAAAAATGCACAGATGCATAACACTGTATACATCTTTAACTTATCACAGTCTATCTTTAGGTGATAGTATAATGCCTCAAACATACTATAAGACTCGTACAATAGTATACTTCCATTTCTCCCTTCCCAGCCTTTGTGCTATTGTTGTTTTATATCTACATATATTATAAACCTTGTAATACATTGTTATGAATTTTGCTTTTAACAGTGATTATCTTTTTTAGAATTTTTTTATATTGGAGTATAGTTGATTAACAATGTTCTGTTAGTTTCAGGTGTACAGCAGAATAATTCAGTTATACATGTACAGTGATTCTCCTTTTAAGAGATATTAATTATTAAGACAATGATCTTATATATTTACTCATGGAGTTACCTTTTCCACTGCTCTTCATTCCTTTGTGTAGAACCAGGTTCCATCTGGTATCATTTTCCTTTTTCTTGAAGTACTTTGTTAACATTTCTTTTACTGGAGAAATACTACTGATGAATTTTTTCAGCTTTTGTAGGTCTGAAAATGTATTTTTTCACCATTTTCTTGAAAGTGATTTTCACTAGGTAAAGATTGTAGGTTGACAATGTTTTTCTTTCAATATTGTAAAGATATTACTCCCTTGTTTTCTGGCATCGCATTAAGACATAAGCTGTACCTCTATATGTAATATGTCTTTTCTCTCAGGCTGTTTTTAAGATTTCTTCCTTTAAGAAATTCATCTTTGTTGTACCTTGGTATAGTTTTTTTGGTTTTGTTGTATTTTTATTTTGCTTGTGCTTGGTGTTTGTTAAGATATATATTTTAACATCTTTATTGGAGTATACTTGCTTTACAATGGTGTGCCAGCTTCTGCTTTATAACAAAGTGAATCAGCTATATATATACATATATCACCATGTCTCCTGCCTCTTGTGTCTCCCTCCCACCCTCCCTATCCCACCCCTGTAGGTGGTCACAAAGCACCGAGCTTATCTCTCTGTGCTATGCAACGGCTTCCCACTAGCTATGTATTTGGTAGTATATATAAGTCCATCCCACTCTCTCACTTCATTCCAGCTTACCCTTCCTCCTCCCTGTGTCCTGAAGTCCATTCTCTACATCTGCTTCTTTATTCCTTTCCTGCCCATAGGTTCTTCAGAACCTTTTTTTTTAAATTCCATATATGTGTGTTAGCATATGATATTAGTTTTTCTCTTTCTGACTTACTTAATCCTGTATGACAGACTCTACATCCACCTCACTACAAATAACTCAATTTCATTTCTTTTTATGGCTGAGTAATATTCCATTGTATATATGTGCCACATCTTCTTTATCCATTCATCTGTTGATGGACACTTAGGTTGCTTCCATGTCCTAGCTATTGTAAATAGAGCTGCAATGAACATTGTGGTACATGACTCTTTGAATTATGGTTTTCTCAGGGTATATGCCCAGGAATGGGATTGCTGGGTGGTATAGTAGTTCTATTTTTTAGTTTTTTAAGGAAACTTCATACTGTTCTCCATAGTGGGTGTATCAATTTACATTCCCAACAACAGTGCAAGATGGTTGGTTCCCTTTTCTCTACACCCTCTCCAGCATTTATTGTTTGTAGACATTTTGGTGATGGCCATTCTGACTGGTGTGAGGTGATACCTCTTTGTAGTTTTGACTTGCATTGCTCCAGTGATTAATGATGTTAAGCAATCTTTCATGTGTTTGTTGGCAATCTGTATATCTTCCATGGAGAAATGTCTATTTAGGTCTTCTGCCCATTTTTGGATTGGGTTGTTTATTTTTTTGATATTGAGCGATATGAGCTGCTTGTAAATTTTGGAGATTAATCCTTTGTCAGTTGCTTCATTTGCAAATATTTTCTCCCAATCTGAGGGTTGTCTTTTCATCCTGTTTATGGTTTCCTTTGCTGCGGGAAACCTTTTAACTTTCATTAGGTCCCATTTGTGTATTTTTGTTTTTATTTCCATTCCTCTAGGAGGTGGGTCAAAAAGGATCTTGCTGTGATTGATGTCATAGAGTGTTCTGCCTATGTTTTCCTCTAATAGTTTTATAGTGTCTGGCCTTACATTTGGGTCTTTAATCCATTTTGAGTTTATTTTTGTGTATAGTGTTTGGGAGTGTTCTAATTTCATTCTTTTAAATGTAGCCGTCCAGTTTTCCCAGCACCACTTATTGATGAGGCTGTCTTTTCTCCATTGTATATTCTTGCCTCCTTTATCAAAAATAAGGTGACTATATGTGCGTGGGTTTATCTCTGGGCTTTCTATTCTGTCCATTGATCTATATTTCGGATTTTGTACAGTACCATACTGTCTTGATTACTGTAGCTTTGTAGTATAGTCTGAAGTCAGGGAACTTGATTCCTCCAGCTCCGTTTTTCTTTCTTAAGATTGCTTTGGTTATTTGGGGTCTTTTGTGTTTCCATACAAATTGTGAACTTTTTTGTTCTAGTTCTGTGAGTAATGGCATTGGTAGTTTGATAGGGATTGCATTGAATCTGTAGATTCCTTTGGGTAGTGTAGTCATTTTCTCAATGTTGATTCTTCCAATCCAAGAACATGGTTTATCTCTCCATCTGTTTGTATCATCTTTAATTTCTTTCATCAGTGTCTTAGAGTTTTCTGCATACAGGTCTTTTGTCTCCTTAGGTAGGTTTATTCCTAGGTGTTTTATTCTTTATGTTGCAGTGGTAAATGGGAGTGCTTCCTTCATTTCTCTTTCAGATTTTTCATCATTAATGTATAGGAATGCAAGAGATTTCTGTGCATTAATTTTGTATCCTGCTACTTTACCAGATTCATTGATTAGCTCTAGTAGTTTTCTTTAGGATTCTCTATGTATAGTGTCATGTCATCTGCAAACAGTGACAGTCTTACTTCTTCTTTTCCGATTTGGATTCCTTTTATTTCTTTTTCCTCTCTAATTGCTGGGCTAAAACTTCCAAAAGTGTGTTTAATAATAGTGGTGAGAGTGGGGAACCCTGTCTTGTTCCTGATCTTAGTGGAAATGGGTTCAGTTTTTCACCATTGAGAATGATGTTGGCTGTTGGTTTGTCATATATGGCCTTTATTATGTTGAGGTAAGTTCCCTCTATGCCTACTTTCTGGAGAGTTTTTATCATAAATCGGTGTTGAATTTTGTCAAAAGCTTTTTCTGCATCTATAGAGATGATCATACAGTTTTTTTCCTCCAATTTGTTCGTATGGTGCATCACATAGATTGATTTGTGTATATTGAAGAATCCTTGCATTCCTGGGATAAACCCCAATTCATCATGGTGTATGATGCTTTTAATGTGCTGTTGGATTCTGTTTGCTAGTATTTTGTTGAGAATTTTTGCATCTATGTTCATCAGTGTATTGGCCTGTAATTTTCTTTCTTTGTGACATCTTTTTCTGGTTTTGGTATCAGGGTGATGGTGGTTTCATAGAATGAGTTTGGGAGTGATTCTCCCTCTGCTATGTTTTGGAAGAGTTTGAGATGGATAGGTGTTAGCTCTTCTCTAAATGTTTGATAGAATTCGTCTGTGAGGCCATCTGGTTCTGGGCTTTTGTTTGTCGGAATATTTTTAATCACAGTTTCAATTTCAGTGCTTGTGATTGGTCTGTTTATATTTTCTATTTCTACCTAGTTCAGTCTTGGATGGTTATGCTTTTCTAAGAATTTGTCTGTTTCTTCCAGGTTGTCCATTTTATTGGCATATAGTTGCTCTTAGTAAGCTCTCATGATCCTTTGTATTTCTGCAGTGTCAGCTGTTACTTCTCCTTTTTCATTTCTAATTCTATTGATTTGAGTCTTCTCCCTTATTTTCTTGATGAGTCTGGCTAATGGCTTATTAATTTTGTTTATCTTCTCAAAGAACCAGCTTTTAGTTTTATTGACTTTTGCTATCATTTCCTTCATTTGTTTTTCATTTATTTCTGATCTGATCTTTATGATTTCTTTCCTTCTGCTAACTTGGTGTGTTTTTTGTTGTTTCTCTAATTGCTTTAGGTGTAAGGTTAGGTTGTTGATTTGAGATGATTCTTGTTTCTTGGGGTAGGATTGTATTGCTATAAACTTCCCTCTCAGAACTGCTTTTGTTGCATCCCATAGATTTTGGGTCATCGTGTTTTCATTGTCATTTGCTTCTAGGTATTTTTTGATTTCCTGTTTAATTTCTTCAGTGATCACTTCATTATTAAGTAGTGTATTGTTTAGCCACCACGTTTTTGTATTTTTTATGGATTTTTTTTCCTGTAATTGATATCTAGTCTCATAGTGTTGTGGTCAGAAAAGATACTTGATGTGATTTCAATTTTCTTAAATTTACCAAGGCTTGATTTGTTACCCAAGATATGATCTATCTGAAGAATATTCTGTTCGCACTTGAGAAGAAAGTGTATTCTGTTGTTTTTGGATGGAATGTGCTATAAATATCAATGAATCCCATCATATTTAATGTATTATTTAAAGGTTGTGTTTCCTTATTTATTTTCATTTTGGGTGATCTGTCCGTTTGTGAAAGTGGGGTGTTAAAATCCCCTACAGTGATTGTGTTGCTGTCAATTTCCCCTTTTATGGCTGTTAGCTTTTGCCTTATGTGTTGAGGTGCTCCTATGTTGGGTGCATAAATATTTACAATTGTTATATCTTCTTCTTGGATTATCCCTTGATCATTAGGTAGTGGCCTTCTTTGTCTCTTGTAATAGTCTTTATTTTAAAGTCTCTTTTGTCTGATATGATATGAGTATTGCTACTCCAGCTTTCTTTTGATTTCCATTTGCATGGAATATCTTTTTCCATCCCCTCACTTTCAGTCTGTATATGTCCCTAGGTCTGAAGAGGGTCTCTTGTAGACAGCATATATATGGGTCTTGTTTTTGTATCCATTCAGCCAGTCTATGTCTTTTGATTGGAGTATTTAATCCATTTACATTTAAGGTAATTTTCAATATGTTTTTTCCTATTACCGTTTTCTTAATTGTTTTGGATTTGTTATTATAGGTCTTTTCCTTCTCTTGTGCTTCTTGCCTAGAGAAGTTCCTTTAGTGTTTGTTGTAAAGCTGGTTTGGTGGTGCTGAGTTCTCTTAGCTTTTGCTTCTGAGGCTGCTGGGAGAGATTTCCCTTTCTCTTCTTCCTTCGTACAGCTCCTGGGGTTCTGCTTTGGATTTGGCCCTGCCTCTGTGTGTTGGTCACCTGAGGGGGTCTGTTCCTCCCTCAGACAGGACGGGGTTGAAGTAGCAGCTGATTAGGGGGCTCTGGCTCACTCAGGTCAGGGATAGGGAAGGATACGGAATGCTTGGTGAGCCTGTGCTGGCAGAGGCTGGCATGACGTTGCACCAGCCTGAGGCACACCATGTGTTCTCCCGGGGAAGTTGTCCCTGAATCATCGGAGCCTGGCAGTGGTGGACTGCACAGGCTCCCAGGAGGAGAGGTGTAGATAGTGACCTGTGCTTGTACACAGGCTTCTTGGTGGCTGCATTAGCACTCTTAGTGTTTCATGCCGGTCTCTGGGGTCCACACTGATAGCTGCAGCTTCTGCCCCATCACCGGAGCTCGTTTAGGTGGTGCTATGAATCCCCTCTCCTCGCATACCCTGAAACAGTGGTCTCTTGCATTTTAGGCAGGTCCATACTTTTTCCTGGACTCCCTCCTGGCTAGGTGTGGCGCACTATCCCCCTTCAGGCTGTGTTCACACAGCCAACCCCAGTCCTCTCCCTGGGATCTGACCTCCGAAGAAGCCGGAGCCTCAGCTCCCAGCCCCCACCTGTCCCGGCCAGCAGGTGAGCACACAAGCCTCTTGGGCTGGTGAGTGCTGGTGGGCACTGATCCTCTGTTGGGAATCTCTCTGCTTTGCCCTCTGCACTCCTGTTGCTGCATTCTCCTCCCTGGCTCCAAAGCTTCCCCCTGCCACCTCCGGTCTCCATCAGCGAAGGGGCTACCTAGTGTGTGGAAACGTTTCCTCCTTCACAGCTCCCTCCCAGAGGTGCAGGTCCCGTCCCTATTCTTTTGTCTCTGTTTCTTCTTTTTCCCTACCCAGGTATGTGGGGAGTTCCTTGCCTTTTGGGAAGTCTGAGGTCTTCTGCCAGCATTCAGTAGGTGTTCTGTAGGAGTTGTTCCACATGTGGGTGTATTTCTGATGTATTTGTGGGGAGGAAGGTGATCTCCACGTCTTACTCCTCTGCCATCTTGAAGGTCTTCCTCTGTTAAGATATTTTTATCTATGGGTTATAATTTTTATCCAATTTGGAAATATTTTGGCTATTATTTTTTCAAATATTTTTTTCTGTCTCCACTCCTTTATTCATCTTTATTTTAAGGACTCAAATTATATGTATATTTCTCACTTGGGGTTGTCCCAGAGCTCAATGATGCTGTTTTTGTTTTTTCAATCTTTTTTCTCTTTGTGCTTTTTTTGGGGGTAGTTTCTACTGCTATACATTCAAGTTATTTCTTTTTTCAGTGTGTAATGTGTTCATAATCCCACCCAGTGTATTTTTTTTATCTCAGACATTGTAATTGTCATCTCTCAAGGTTTGATTTGGGTCTTTCTCTTTTTAAAAAAGTTTTTCCATGTCTTTATTTAATATAGCTCCTTTGAATATTTATAATAATATAATAATTGTTTTAATGCCTTTGTCTACTAATTCTATTGTCTGTGTCATTTCTGAGTTAGTTTTGATTGATTTTTCTCCTTGTTAATGGTTGTAATTTCTTTTCTCTTTCTGTGTCCTGTAATTTTTGACTGAAGGGTAGAATTCCTGAATTTTATCGAATTGTGTGTTGAGTATTTTAATTTTCCTCTAAATATTCTTGAGGGTTTTTTTTTTCTGGGACACATTTTAGTTACTTGAAAAAGTTTGATCCTTTTTAGTGTTGTTTTGAAGCTTTGTTAGGTGGGATGGGAGCAACATTTATTCTAGTGTGAACTTTACCTGCTGCTGAAACCAAACTCTTCCATGTGTTCTACCTGATACCTAGTGAATTTTGATGGTCTCTATTATGGCCAGTGAGAACGAGGATTATCTCTGGCCCTGTCTGGGCTTGTGGATTATTTCCTGTAATCTTTTTGACTGTTTTTTTTTTTTTTCCTCCCCAACCTCAGGTAGTTTCCTCATAGGCATGCATCCATTAGTATTCTACTGAGTACTCAAATGGGACTCTGCAGATCTCTGGAGTTCTTTCTCTGTTGCTCTATATGCTCTCTGCCTTGAGAACGTTTGCCACTTTGGCCTTCCCAGATTCCCAACTCTATCTCTTGAACTCGGGGAGAATGCTGGGTTGCTCCTGGGCTCCCCTCCCGTTTTGTGGCTTCGAAATTTCTCTAGGTGGTTAGCTGGTGCAAACATAGGGCTCACTTTGTTTCTTTTTTGTCAAAGATCCCTATTGTTCATTTGCTAATTTCCAATGTCTTAAAAAATGGTTCATATATTTTATTCCATTTTTTTAGTTTTTTGAGATGGGAGGGTAAATTTGGCCCCAGTTTTTCCATCTGGGCACAGAGTGAAAGTCTCCAGTGTTATAATTTTTATTTTATTTTTTTTTTTTGAGTCAGCAGTCAAGTATGTTTCACTTGTAATTTTTTGATATGAATTTTTTTTTATATCTCCTCTTCTATAGGCTGTCTCTTTTTTTTTTTTTTTTTTGCGGTATGTAGGCCTCTCACTATTGTGGCCTCTCCTGCTGCGGAGCACAGCCTCCAGACGCGCAGGCCCAGTGGCCACGGCTCACGGGCCCAGCCGCTCCGCGGCATGTGGGATCCTCCCGGACCGGGGCACGAACCCGCGTCCCCTGCATCGGCAGGCGGACTCTCAACCACTGTGCCACCAGGGAGGCCCCCATGGCTCTTTTTTTTTTTTTTTTGCGGTATGTAGGCCTCTCACTATTGTGGCCTCTCCTGCTGCGGAGCACAGCCTCCAGACGCGCAGGCCCAGTGGCCACGGCTCACGGGCCCAGCCGCTCCGCGGCATGTGGGATCCTCCCGGACCGGGGCACGAACCCGCGTCCCCTGCATCGGCAGGCGGACTCTCAACCACTGCGCCACCAGGGAAGCCCCCCATGGCTCTTTTTAATTTGCAGTTTATTTGTTAAAGAGTACAAATTATTTTTCCTGTGAGTTTCCCATACTCTGAATTTTGCTGATTACATCCCTGTGATTTTGTTTAATATTTTCTCTGTCTTGTTCCCTATAAATTGATAGTTGCATCTAGTGCTAATAGAGTTAGGATTGATTATTTTGGCCATACTACTGCAAGAATAGTGGTATATACTTTAAGCAGTGGGTACATTATATCTGTTTGTCTCCTTTTTTGTGATTGTAACAGCTATTGATAGTCAATGCTAAGATCCATTAATTCATTGGAAGTTGAAAAATGGTGGTATTCTATTCTTTCAAGCTTTCTACAATTTTTAGCTGGAATATTTCCACACAGAGAATGTTTCCCTTATTTACCACTGTTTATGTGGTACAATTTGGTAGGATCATCAGGATAAACGCTTGGTTCTTTGTCTTTATTATTGATTTTTAAAATAATGAGTTGATTCTTTAGGATCCTTCAATAGTGAGCATTTGGGTTTTTTGTTTTATTTTTAGTGTCAGTATGAACCCATGCCTTTAAATATATTTGATGTATTTTACTTCATCGAAGTTATTATTATTTTGATACTCAAGTATTTTCATCTCTGGCCAGTGGTAGTCTCTTTAAGTTGGCTCTTACGTCCTTTTCATACAAGTCTGCTGGTCACTGATAGTTTCCTTGCTTTCTGGTGTGACAGGCATTCTAAGTTCATCTTGTACATTTCCTGCCTCAGACCTAGAATGAACTAGTAGAAGAAAGAAAATTAAGTGATTTCAGCATGTTCTTCTGAGGCAGTAATTTTAGCATTTGGAAGCAACTGTGGAGATTAGTTAATATATTGTAGTCTACACACGGACCTTAAACATGACTAGTGACATAAAAAATACTCATTGTCGACTAAGCTTCCTATTTTAAACATTAAGTGTTTTGCCTTCTGATTATGTAAGGTGATTTTTAATTTTTTTTGTAGGCTTTGCCAATCAGTCAGAAGATGATCAGGTGAATGTAATGGGTTTTCGCTTCTTAGGAGGTTCCCGAGTTACTCTTCTTGCTTCCAAAACCTCTCGTAAGTAAAGCCATGGTATTATTGCTTTTGAAAACTTCTATTAAGAACAGTGCATCACAGATCATTGCCACATCAAAGATTTCTGCAAGGGTGATGTTAGATATTGAAAACTAAGAGCCATTATATTAGTTATGAAGATAGAATCCTGTTTTATTAGTGATACTTAACTTTGGTTTTGGGGATGAGGAGAGTTTGATAGAGGAATTTAAAGAACTGAAAAATGTTTTTGAGATAGGTATATGGTGAACTAGGTTTTAGGAGTTACTAGAAACTGGAGTTAATTTTTTTGGGGTATGTGTATATTCTTATATCCTCCTTTTGGACACTTGCAAAGATGAAAGTGAAAGTGAATAACTTTTGCTGAGATTAATCTCAGTAGAATGAAAAGTAGTAATTGTATAGTCAAGTTTGAATTTCATACTTAAATATGCTTTATTGATTTGTTTGCTTCATATGAGAATAATGGTTGAAACTACTCAATGTAAAACTGACTTCTGATGTATGTAGATAATGAAGCTACTAAACTCACTGAGTTTTATATACCTTCTTGGAAATAAATTAAAATATTAAGAAAGGAAGTGTTTAACAAATTTTAGGTACACTAAGGGTATTAGGGGAAATGAATGTGTGTATATGTATATATATATATATATATATATATATATATAAGTCTGAGTACACTCCAATTTTTAAAATCTCTGCCATTTGTACAGTGGGTTTCATCTTCTATCAATACTTTATGGATTTGCAGTTTTAGTTGGTTATTTCTTTTATAATTAGAAAATATAGTAAAATAAGGATATGTTCTTTTTGAAAAATGAAGATGTTAACAGGGGAACATATATACATCCTTATTTTAGAAACTATAATGAAGTTTCTGTGGTTAAAATCATAACAGCTTCTGGAATGTGTAGGTTGGTGGCTAGTGAAATAGATTTGGAAACAACTAAAAATTAAAGAATAAGATACACAAATTAAAGACATTTCTGAGAAGAATGAGAGAATTCTGTACTTTTCGTGGTCTTTGTGATTGGTCATGATTGTAGTCTTCTTTACATTGGCACCATTTTGCTTTGATTAATTTTAATCTTCAGTTGGATGATGGAATCATTTTTGTACATTTCTCTTTGTTAAAGTGCTCTCTTTAGTCATACTAAAAAATTGTTGCCAACATTTCTTTGGGAAATTATACACATCTGTTTGATTTCAGTTGATGATGCTGTATGATGAATCTGCAATTGAGACGATATAAAAAAGGCAAAAATTTATTTGTGCAAATGAGGGTATTTATGTCCTAATGCATTATATTTATTCATTTTTAGATAAAGTAACTCTTAGAACATTGCTGTTGCCCATAGTTACTTTATCATTCTCTAAATTTCACCAAATATCCATGTATATAACTGATTTATTCACATTCATCTTAATACATGGTAATGAATGCCTTGACACAGCTACAGTGTGGGCAGACAGCCTAAATAATGGAATTGGACAGGAACTATTACATAAAGAATCAAATGAACTGTGTAAACTGAAACATGAAGTGTAGCCATTACAATTTCCTGATGGTTATTTTGGCCTCAGTGATGTCCAGAATTCTACCTAGGGAATGTCCTTGGAGATGAAGGGAGATAGATATGAAGAAAATACAATGGGATGGAGTCAAGATCATGGAGTAGGAGGACACGGAGTTTGTGTCTCCTCACAAGTAGGGCACCTACCAGGCACTGGTAGGGGACCACAGACACCTAAGGAGATGGGAGGAACTCCTGAGCAACTGGGTAGGATGTGGGGGTGGGGAGGGAGCGTAGGGAGAGGTGGAGGCAGTTTGGAACCAGTGCCCCTGAGGGGTGGCTGAGGGAGGGGAGGTGCTCGCATGCCTGGAGTGGGTCCACTCATGGTGAGGTGAGCAGCGGGGATGGGGAAGAGACCCTTGGGGGACTGGAGTGAACACAGCCAACGTTTCCCCTGCCCACTTGGGCTCTGGGGAGTCTGCTGAGGTCCCAGGCCTGATCCTCTGCCCTCTGAGGCCCCCTCCAGCTGTGTGAGTCCTGAGGGCATGGGAGGGAGGGAGAGGGAGAGGGGAGAGGAAAAGTGGAGGCCAGATGGGATTGGTGGCCCTGGGAGGGGGGCGTGGCTGGGGGAGGGGAGGGGTTCCCACGCTCGGGAGTGTCCCACTATAGTGAGGGGAATTTTTTTTTTCATGTTTATTTATTTTGGCTGCACTGGGCCTTAGTTGTGGCACACTGGATCTTCATTGCAACATGTTTATTTGTAGCATGCATGTGGGATGTAGTTCTCCAACGAGGAATCGAACCCTGGCCCCCTGCATTGGGAGCGTGGAGTCTTAACCACTGGGCCACCAGCGAAGTCCCTATGGTTCTGTTTTACCTTGTTGTTGTTGTTGCATTTATATCTTTATATTTTCTAAAAATTTTTTATTTTTCTAATTTTACTTTATTTTTTATTCTTTGTTATTGTACTGCTCCTTTTTTTTTTTTTTGCTGCACCATGTGGCTTGCAGGATCTTGATTCCCAGGCTGAGGGGGCAGGCCTGAGCTCCTGTGGTGAGAGAGCTCTGTCCAAACTGCTGGACTAACAGAGAACCTCAGATACCAGGGAATATTAATTGGAGTGAGGTCTCCCAGAGGTCCTCATCTCGGCACCAAGACCCGGCTCTACCCAACTGCCTGCAAACTCCAGTTCTGTTTGCCTTAGGCCAAACGACCAGTAAGACATGAACACAGCCCCACCCATCAAAAAAAAAGACATGACAAACAAATATGTTACAGACAAAGGAGCAAGGTAAAAACCTACAAGACCAAATAAATGAAGAGGAAATAGGCAAACTACCTGAAAAAGAATTCAGAGTAATGATAGTAAAGATGATCCAAAATCTAGGAAATAGGATGGAGGCACAGATTGAGAAAATACAAGAAATGTTTAACAAAGACCTAGAAGAACTAAAGAACAAACAAACAATGATGAACAACACAATATCTGAAATGAAAAATACAGTAGAAGGAATCAATAGCAGAATTACTGAGGCAGAAGAACAAATAAGTGAGCTGGAAGATAGGATGGTGGAAATAACTGCTGAGGAGCAGAATAAAGAAAAAAAGAATGAAAAAAATTGAGGACAGTCTCAGAGACCTCTGGGACAACATTAAACACACCAACATTCAAATTATAGGGGTTGCAGAAGAAGAAGAGAAAGAGTCTTAGAAAATATTTGAAGAGGTTATAATTGAAAACTTTCCTAACATGGGAAAGGAAATAGCCACCCAAGTCCAGGAAGTGCAGAGAGTCCCATACAGGATAAACCCTAGGAGAAACACACCCAGACACGTATTAATCAAACTAACAAAAATTAAATTCAAAGAAGAATATTAAAAGCAGCAAGGGAAAAGCAACAAATAACAAACAAGGGAATCCCCTTAAGGTTATCAGCTGATTTTTCAGTAGAAACTCTGCAGCCCAGAAGGGAGTGGCATGATGTATTTAAAGTGATGAAAGGGGAAAACCTACAACCAAGATTACTCTACCCAGCAAAGATCTCACTCAGATTCGATGGAGAAATCAAAAGCTTTATAGACAAGCAAAAGCTAAGAGAATTCAGCACCACCAAACCAGCTTTACAACAAATGCTAAAGGACCTTCTCTAGGTGGGAAACACAGAGAAGAAAAAGACCCACAAAAACAAACCCAAAACGATTAAGAAAATGGTAATTGGAGCAGACATAGCAATAATTACCTTGAATGTAAATGGATTAAATGCTCCAACCAAGACACAGACTGGCTGAATGGATACAAAAACAAGACCCATATATATGCTGTCTATAAGATACCCACTTCAGACCTAGGGACACATACAGACTGAAAGTGAGGGGATGGAAAAAGATATTCTATGCAGATGGAAAACACAAGAAAGCTGGAGTAACAATACTCATATCAGATAAAATAGGCTTTAAAATAAAGACTATTATAAGAGATAAGAAAGGACACTATATAATGATCAAGGGATCAATCCAAGGAGAAAACATAACAATTATAAATATTTATACACCCAACATAGGAGCACCTCAATACAAAAGGCAAATGCTAGTAGCCTTTAAAGGGAAAATCGACAGTAACACAATAATAGTGGGGGCCTTTAACACCCCACTTACCCCCAAAGACAGATCATCCAGACAGAAAATAAATAAGGAAACACAAGCTTTAAATGATACATTAAACAAGATGGACTTAATTGATAACAAGAAAATTGAAATCGTATCAAGTATCTTTTCCAACCACAATACTATGAGACTAGATACCAATCACAGGAAAAAGTCTGTAAAAAATACAAGCAAATGGAGGCTAAACAATATGCTACTAAATAACCAGAGATCACTGAAGAAATCAAAGAGGAAATCAGAAAATACCTAGAAACAAATGACAGTGAAAACACGACAACCCAAAACCTATGGGTTGCAGCAACAGCAGTTCTAAGAGGGAAGTTTATAGCAAAACAATCCTACCTCAAGAAACAAGAAACATCTCAAATAATCAACCTAACCTTACACCTAAAGCAATTAGAGAAAGAAGAGCAAAAATACCCCAAAGTTAGCAGAAGGAAAGAAATCATAAAAATCAGATCAGAAATAAATGAAAGAGGAATGAAGGAAATGATAGCAAAGATGAATAAAACTAAAAGTTAGTTCTTTGAGAAGATAAACAAAATGATAAGCCATTAGCCAGACTCATCAAGAAAATAAGGGTGAAGACTCAAATCAATAGAATTAGAAATGAAAAAGGAGAAGTATCAACTGACCCTGCAGAAATACAAAGGATCATGACAGATTATTAAAAGCAACTAAATGCAAATAAAATGGAAAACCTGGAATAAATGGACGAATTCTTAGAAAATCACAACCTTCTGAGACTGAACCAGGAAGAAATAGAAAATATAAACAGACCAATCACAAGCACTGAAATTGAGACTGTGATTAAAAATATTCCAACAAAAGCCCAGGACCAGATGGCTTCACAGGCGAATTCTGTCAAACATTTAGAGAAGAGCTAACACCTATATCCTTCTCAAACTATTCCAAAATATACCAGAGGGAGGAACACTCCCAAACTCATTCTACAAGGCCACCACCATCACCCTGATACCAAAACCAGACAAAGATGTCACAAAGAAAGTAAACTACAGGCCAATATCACTGATGAACATAGATGCGAAAATCCTCAATAAAATACTAGCCAACAGAATCCAACAGCACATTAAAAGGATCATACACCATGATGAAGTGGGGTTTATTCCAGGAATGCAAGGATTCTTCAATATATGCGAATCAATCAGTGTGATACACGATATTTACAAATTGAATGAAAAATACCATATGATCATCTCAATAGATGCAGAAAAAGCTTTCAACAAAATTCAACACCCATTTATGATAAAAACCCTCCAGAAAGTAGGCTTGGAGGGAACTTACCTCAACATAATAAAGGCCATATATGACAAACCCACAGCCAAGATCGTTTTCAGTGGTGAAGAACTGTGTAACCATTTCGTCTAAGATCTGGAACAAGACAAGGTTGCCTACTCTTACCACTGTTATTCAACGTAGTTTTGAAAGTTTTAGCCACAGCAATCTGAGAAGAAAATGAAATAAAAGGAATCCAAATCGGGAAAGATGACGTAAAGCTGTCTGTTTGCAGATGACATGATACCATACATACAGAATCCTAAGGATGCTACCAGAAAGCTACTAGAGCTACTACTACTACTAATCAATGAATTTGGTAAAGTAGCAGGATACAAAATTAATGCTCAGAAACCTCTTGCATTCCTATACGCTAATGATGAAAATCTGAAAGACAAATTAAGGAAACACTCCTATTTACCATTGGAAGAAAAAGAATAAAATACCTAGGAATAGGGCTTCCCTGGTGGCGCAGTGGTTGAGAGTCCGCCTGCCAATGCAGGCGATGCGGGTTTGTGCCCTGGTCTGGGAAGATCCCACATGCCGCAGAGCAGCTGGGCCCGTGAGCCATGGCTGCTGAGCCTGCGCGTCCAGAGCCTGTGCTCTGCAATGGGAGAGGCCACAACAGTGACAGGCCCGCATACTGCAAAAAAAAAAGAAAACAAAAAAACACCTAGGAATAAACCTACCTCAGGAGACAAAAGTCCTGTATGCAGAAAAGTATAACACATTGATGAATGAAATTAAAGATGATAGAAACAGATGGAGAGATATACCATGTTCTTGGATTGGAAGAATCAACATTGTGAAAATGACTATACTACCCAAAGCAATCTACAGATTCAGTGCAATCCCTATCAAACTACCAATGGCATTTTTCACAGAACTAGAACAAAAAATGTCACAATTTGTATGGAAACACAAAAGACCCCAAATAGCCAAAGCAATCTTGAGAAAGACAAACAGAGCTGGAGGAATCAGGCTCCCTAACTTCAGACTATACACCAAGCCACAGTAATCAAGACAATATGGTACTAGCACAGAAACAGAAATATAGATCAATGGAACAGGATAGAAAGCCCAGAGATAAACCCACACACATATGGTCACCTTATTTTTGATAAAGGAGGCAAGAATATACAATGGAGAAAAGACAGCCTTTTCAATAAGTGGTGCTGGGAAAACTGGACAGCAACATGTAAACGAATGAAGTTGGGGCTTCCCTGGTGGCGCAGTGGTTGAGAGTCCGCCTGCTGATGCAGGGGACACAGGTTCGTGCCCCGGTCCGGGAAGATCCCACATGCCGCGGAGCGGCTGTGCCCGTGAGCCATGGCCGCTGAGCCTGTGTGTCCGGAGCCTGCGCTCCATAACGGGAGAGGCCACAACAGTGAGAGGCCTGTGTAACGCAAAAAAAAAGAAAAAAAGAAAAAAAAAAGAATGAAGTTGGAACACTCCTTAACACCATACACAAAAAGAAACTCAAAATGGAGTAAAGATGTAAATGTAAGGTCAGACACTATTAAACTCTTAGTAGAAATCATAGGCAGAACACTCTATGACATAAAACACAGCAAGATCCTTTTTGACCCACCTCCTAGAGACATGGAAATAAAAACAAAAGTATACAAATGGGACCTAATGAAACTTAAAAGCTTTTGCACAGCAAAGGAAACCATAAACAAGACTAAAAGACAACCCTCAGGATGGGAGAAAATATTTGCAAATGAAGCAATTGACAAAGGATTAATCTCCAAAATTTGCAAGCAGCTCAATATCAATAAAGCAGACAACCCAATCCAAAAGTGGGCAGAAGACCTAAATAGACATTTCTCCAAAGAAGGTGTACAGATTGCCAACAAACACATGAAAGGATGCTAAACATCAGTAATCATTAGAGAAATGCAGATCAAAACTACAATGAGGTATCACCTCATACTGGTCAGAATGGCCATCATCAATAAATCTAGAAACAATAAATGCTGGAGAGGGTGTGGAGAAAAGGGAGCCCTCTTGCAGTGTTGGTGGGAATGTAAATTGATACAGCCACTATGGAGAACAGTATGGAGTTTCCTTAAAAAACTAAAAACAGAGCTACCATACAACCCAGCAACCCCACTACTCGGCATATACCCTGAGAAAACCATAATTCAAAAAGAGTCATGTACCACAATGTTCATTTCAGCTCTATTTACAATAGCCAGGACATGGAAGCAACTGAAGTGTCCATTGATACTTAGAAGATGTGGCACATATACATGATGGAATATTACTCAGCCATAAAAAGAAACGAAATTGAGTTATTTGTAGTGAGGTGGGTGGACCTAGAGTCTGTCATACAGACTGAAGTAAGTCAGAAAGAGAAAAACAAATACTGTATACTAACACATATATATGGAATGTAAAAAAAAAAAAAAAACGGTTCTGAAGAAAGTAGGCGCAGGGCAGGAATAAAGACACAGATGTAGAGAATGGACTTGAAGACACAGGGAGGGGAAAGGGAAGCTGGGAAGAAGTGAGAGAGTGCCATGGACCTATATGTACTGCCAAATGTAAAATAGCTAGTCAGAAGCAGCCGCATAGCACAGGGAGATCAGGTAGGTGCTTTGTGACCACCTAGAGGGGTGGGATATGGAGGGTGGGAAGGAGACGGTAGAGGGAGGAGATATGGGGATTTATATATATGTATAGCTGATTCACTTTGTTATAAAGCAGAAACTAACACACATTTGTGAAGCAATTATACTCCAAAAAAGATGTTTAAAAAAAAAAAAAAGACTGGAGTGAGGGGAAGACTGGGGAAGCTCCAAGGGGAATGATATGACAGCAGAGAATACCAGGGTGTTTGCCATGCACCATGGCAGGCATACTCAGTGTATTTTATTCCTTATATAATTGAAAAGAGTATGACTAGGGGAATGAGAGCAGATGTATTCTTGAATTCTGGCTGAGGGTAACAAATTGAAGTTAAAAACCAATTTAAAGAGGTAATATATTTATAGAATTTGTCAACGTACCTTTGGGAATATAAATAAATATTTCACATGCACGTATCGTATTACCTTAAGTTCCTTAAGCAAAAATACTAAGGTAATTTTTGTACTCCCAACATTTCTTTCTTTATGAAATTGCACATAATAATTGCTCAATAAATGGTGAACTAAATAAAGTATGTAACTTTGATCTCAGAAAGTGTACAGTCTCTTTGCAGAGACTGAATATAATCATCTGGAAAGTTAAATAAGAGTACATGGTTGGGGCTTCCCTGGTGGCACAGTGGTTGAGAGTCCGCCTGCTGATGCAGGGGACGTGGGTTCGTGCCCCAGTCCGGGAAGATCCCATATGCCGCGGAGCGGCTGTGCCCGTGAGCTATGGCCGCTGAGCCTGCGGGTCCGGAGCCTGTGCTCCGCAACGGGAGAGGCCCACATACCGCAAAAAAAAAAAAAAAAAAAAGAGAACATGGTTGTCTGCATTAAGTGCACAGTAAACTGTAGAATTCTCTATATAAATTCAGAGAAATGTAATGTTATGCGGTGGTTAAAATTGATAGATAATCTTTGGATTAATTGCTAAAGTTCCAATCCCTGCTCTGTTATTAATTGGCTAGATGACCTTGCAGATTATTTAAACTCTTCTGTTGCTATATTTATTCTTCTGTAAAATGGGGCTATTGTTATATAGCCAATAGCCTATTGGGTTGTTGAGGTTTAAACAAGAGAGTGAATGTGCAGTGCTTTAGATAGTGATTGGCACATATAAGGCTTCTATAGATGGTAGAGAAATAAAGGTTTCTTGGGGTAGGTGAGACTGAAGCCAGATCCTGAGGAATAGGTAGAGTTTAGACAATTGGGGAAGAAGGATATATATCATGAATTATAGGTCTGACATTTAAATTGCTTTGTGACCTTTGGCAAGTCTCTGAAATTCTCTGTGCCTGGTTTTCCTTCTTATAAAAAATGGGTTTTTGTAGTTACAGTGCTTGATGTATGCATAGCTGGTGCTCTTATCATAGTTGCTCTTATCATAGATGTGGTTATTGTCACTGATGTCATCATCATTGTCATCATTGTTGTCATCATAATCATCAGGGTAGGAGAATAGACAAGACTTTGGCTGTCTTGGAGCTGATGTGTCAGGGAATGGAGGGAATGGAGGGAACCAAGATTTATAATTGGGGAAGGGTCTTATTGCAAAATCTCTCTTCAAATGAAAGAACTATTAGAAAAATAGAAAACTTTGATTATGATTACAGGGATTTAAGCTGCCTACTGTGTCCAGGATGTGGGCTTTCTATAGAATAAATTTTATTTCACATCAATTTTTTGAAACAAACTAATGATACCAGATTGTACTTTTGCAATGGCTGTTTTCTTACCTTTTTTTGTTATGTTTGTTTGTTTTTTACCTTTTGAGTAAAGCTCTTTTTAGAAGGATCCAAATTTTGTGTTTTTACCATACTGAAACCTATTATAAGATACATAGTTAAAATGACTATGCAGCTTGCTGTTGTGACCACATACCTTTGGAATGAGCTTTGAAAATGTTAAGTTGTTGATACAGAAAATCACGATAAGGCAGTAGAATTATTTTTATTAAGTCAGTAGAAATTATATCTATATTCCAAAAAAGAAATCTTTGTCCTTTTGGTATTCGTGTCAGAGTTAGTGATAATTCATATAGTTTCAGCTACTAGTTATGTGTTAATAAGCCTTTTCCTTAATTATTTTTTCTCTTTAGAACGATATCGCATCCAGAGTGAACAATTTGAGGATCTTTGGCTCATAACAAATGAGCTTATTATCCGCCTTCAGGAATATTTTGAAAAACAGGGAATCAAAGATTTCGCATGTTCTTTTTCTGGATCTATGCCCCTTCAAGAATATTTCGAGTTGATCGATCATCATTTTGAGGTGTGTATGATCATAACCCGTATCATCTGTAATTTTTCAATATATGAAAGAAAGATGCTACAGAGGTAAGGATTCTAGTATGCATGCTATTAGGCAGTGTACATCAAGTTGTTATTCTTATGTGGATGGTGGGGTTGTGAATCTGTTCCTGCCCTCTTGCCCAGTTTGTGATCAATTGCAGACTTTTACAGAGTGGCTGCCTGGAGCTGTGGTCTGGCTTCAGAACAGAGCTGGTTTAATTCTCCCACATGGGGATTTAACCTTTAACCCCAATAACCCAGCGTTAAAACTATTTGAGCTTATTGGCAGCCAATTGGCTAATTCTAGCAGGCCATAAATGAGGTGTGATTATAAAGCAAAGTGATTTTTCCTTTTCATTTTTAACAATCACACCAGAACTTCTGCATCTGAATGAGGGTTAATCACATAAAATATTCTCCAGTATCTGGCACAATGGGTGCTTAGTAAATGCTGAATGATTAAATGTCTAAATTAATGAGATCTGACAGTGACTTTGTTGCCTGGATATGTTTGCATTTCTTCTTTGGAAGTACCTTCAGAGCCTGTATTAGATTCTCTTGAGTATCTTGAGGGTGTCAAATCTTCATCCTTTGAAGATTGATATGATATTTGGAAATAGTCAGGAGTCATGTTTTGTGAAAAAAATTGGACAATGAAAGTCATTGTTTTAAGTCCCACGTGTTAAAAAAAAAATTCACCAGGCTCTTCTTATTTGCCTATAAGTAGACCCTGTAGGGAATTACAAAGAGGAATTTCAAAAAAATTTTGCACTTTGTTTAAGGAAACATTGGTTCCCTAGAGTGGCTACTTTTTAAGGAATCAATAGGTTTTTGCATTTCAGTTTGTAAACTATGGTGTGTGTTGTGTGTGTGTGTGTGCACGTGCGTGTGCGTGTGTGTGTGTTAGTGAGAGAGGATGAGAGAGGTACCAGGAGTGAGAGAGAGAATACGTCATGTAAATTGTCAGTCACATGAACATTCTACTTAATGTTTAGTCCCTTGAACATTCTAAGAGCATTGACTTTAACCTACAAATAAAGACTTCTTCGAATACAGTGTGAACATAAAGGGAAAATTTCAGTGCGTACCATCCAATTGCAGATAACACGGCATTATCAAATAAATTGAATTTATTTGGGTCTTCCCTCATCTAAGCTGATAATATTGTATAGGACAGTATACTTTGACCAAATTATGGCACCAAAATCAATAGTTTGGGAAATATGTTTAGGGACTCTAAGTATTGAGAACCTTTATAATTCTCTAGGATATATCTTAAGAAATTCCTGCTTCACTGTGCAAAACTGGGGTCCAGTGACTTATGGAAGAGAGTCCACAGAAAGACTATACTAATTACCTATTTGTAATATTTAACATAAAAAAATATTAGATTCTAATTGACTATGTTTGACATACAGTCCGCCTCCCTCCTCCCCGCCTTATTTGCTGGCTAGTAAATCCCTGGAGTTTCTACATCAGAGACATTTCCTTTCTGGGGAGGGACTTAGGGAATGTGGTGAACTATAGGCACTTTTGTTACACAGTTAAAAAGGGCATGCTTATACTTCCTTTGCTCTCTGGCCCCGCTCTACTTTTTTTTTTTTTTTTTTTTTTTTTTTTTTTGGGGACGGGGGCCACAACCACTGCGCCACCAGGGAAGCCCTACTTTTTTTTTTTTTTTTTTAATATGACTTTAAACTTTGAATCAAGGTGGCTTTTGGAATCTATGTGTCCCTTAGTGTAAGCTCCCTGAAAACAGGAATTTTTGTCTGTTTTATTCATTGTTGTAATTCCTAGAGTCTAGAACACTGTATGGCACTAAGATCAATAAATATTTGTTAAATGTTGAAATTCTGACATGTGAAAACATTTCAATCACTGCTGTTTTGTTACACGTTCAAAGGAATGATAACCTGGCTGATGTCTCCGTTTTGAGAATATTTAAAAAATTTTTTGTTTCATGAATTGAGGAAATAAAGTATTATAGCAGGAAATCATATAATTAAAAGGGTGAATTATTGATAACTCTAATATTCTTTTTTAAAAATTTAGTTGTTATGTCACTTAACTTTTGGTAATGAAAGTTTTTTTTTTCCTTCAAGAGAATATACTTTGATTTAGTTAGCTACTTAATGCTTCTGAAACTGGGGTTAAAAGAAGTTAATAAAATTCCAAGTTTTTTTTCCAATCATGTGTCTGTTCTCCATACATGCACTGAAAAGGTAAGGAAGTTTGGTTTGATATCAGAAATGTAAACTATAATATGTTTGATTTCTGAACATTTTGAATATGATATTTACTTCAGAACTAGTTATGACTGTTTCGTTAAGTTGAATTAGCAGTTCACATGGTCTGCATTCATGGAGTATTCCCTATGACTTTGACTAGCTTTCTTTATTTTAATTGTATTAAATTCAAAAGTTATGAGAGGAGTTATACTGAAAAGAGTCGTTTCTGATTCTCATCCTCCCACTATTCAGTCTCCTCTTTGGAGGCAATTTTTGGTGTACACTTTCTTGTTACCTTTCTAGAACTATTCTATGCAGTCACAACTATGTTACTATATAGATTAAAAAAAGACATGAATGATATTCTGTATTTCAGTTTTGCTTTGTTTCCTTCAATGCATCTTTGGCTAGCATTGCTTATCAGTACCTGGTGGTCCTGCCAAGTTCTCTTTATTTAGTCAACCTGTTCCTCTATTGATGAGTATTTTGATGATTAACGTTATCTTACTATAATAGCAACAGAAAAAATCCTATAATGAATATCCTTGTGTGGACATTACTTTTTGCAAGCTCACCCCTAGGATAAATTCCTGGAATTGAGATTGCCAGGTCAAACGCTGTATGTTTGGGAGCTATTTGTATTAACTTTTCTGTGAATTTTGCCCACTTTTCTATTGGATTGTTGCTCTTCTTCTTACTCATTTGTTTGAGTTGTGGTCCTTTTTCATCAGTTTGTAGATGCTTTCTAAATATTATAGGCATGGTTTTTTGTCTCTGTGGTTATTGCTATTATTTTTTACAGTTTGCTGTTGGTCTTATCACTTTACTTATAATGTTTTTCTCTACCTTTTTTCTTAACCACGTAGAATTAAAAAATGTTTTTTAGTTAGTAATTTATCAGGGGTGTGTGTGTGTATGTGTGGCTTTTGACTTTTGACTTATAAAGATCTGTCTCATGCTAAGATTATTTTTAAAAATATAATTTTCTAATGCTTTGTTGTGTTTAAACTTTTGATTCCTCTGCAGTTGATTTTGTTGTAAAGACTGGGGGAAAAATCCTTGTTCCTTTTTTCCCTTATGTATTTAATCAGTTATCACAAACATTTATTGAATGATCTATCTTTACCCCAATGACAACTGGGCCATTTTTACTAAATTTCTATTTGACCTATTTCACTGTATCATCTATGTATTCATGTATCAAATATCACAGTTTTAATTCTCTAAACTCTGTAGCACACTTAAATTTCTTCTTTACTCTTTTCAAACTTTTATTGGCATTGCCAGTATCCTTACTTTAGACACGTTTTGTTGTGCACATTTAACCTGAATTAAAGAAATTCTTCATTGTAGTTGCGGATAAATGGTGAAAAATTAGAAGAACTCTTATCTGAAAGAGCTGTACAATTTCGGGCCATTCAACGCCGGCTATTAACAAGGTTCAAAGATAAAACACCTGCTCCTCTCCAACACCTGGACACCTTGCTAGATGGAACTTACAAGCAGGTTAGTATAATAACAGTGACAGTTTTATACTACTGGATGTAATTTTTTCCCTCCCCCTAGAGTCATGTACCAGACTATCAAGATAAGATATTTCTTTCCTATGTATTATGGAGCAGGAAATAGCACACAAGCTTTAGAGTCAAAATTTAAAGTCAAGCTCTGCCACTTTCTAATTATGTGACCTTGCGTAAATTGGATTAGATCCATCCATATTTTACTTCCCAGGGTTGTTGTGAGGATTTTCCATCTTTTATGTGAAGCACCCAGCTTAATGCCAGGCACATAGGATATGCTCGATAAATAGTACTATTATGATTAGTGTTATTATTGGACAATTCTTAGTACATCCCATAATTATCATCATAATTCTCAAATTGTCTTATAGAGCAATTAGATTACATTTCTAGTTTTATGTCAGTTGATGCTTTGAGATGGAATTCTTTTTTTAAAATTTATTTTATTAAAGTGTAGTTGATTTACAATGTGTAAATTTCTGCTGTACAGCAAAGTGATTCAGTTATACATATATACATTCTTTTTCGTATTCTTTTCCATTATGGTTTATCACAGGATATTGAATATAGTTCCCTGTGCTATAGAGTAAGACCTTGTTGTTCATCCATTCTGTATGTAATAGTTTGCATCTGCTAATCCCCAACTCCCAATCCATCCTGCACCACCCCCTTGGCAACCACAAGTCTGTTCTCTATGTCTGTGAGTCTCTTTCATAGGTAAGTTCGTTTATGTCATATTTTATATTCCACATATAAGTGATATCATATGATATTTGTCTTTCTCTTTCTGACTTACTACACTTAGTATGAGAATCTCTAGGTCCATCCATGTTGCTGTAATCACATTATTTCATTCTTTTTAATGGCTGAGTAGTATTCCATTGTATATATGTACCACGTCTTCTTTATCTCTTCATCTGTCATTGGACATTTAGGTTGTTTCCATGTCGTGGCTGTTGTGAATAGTGCTATGAATAGTAGGGGTACATGTACCTTTTTGAATTATAGTTTTGTCTGGATATATACCTAGGAGTGGGCTTGCTGGATCATATGGCACCTCTATTTTTAGTTTTTAAGGAACCTCCATACTGCTTTCCATAGTGGCCACACCAACTTATATTCCCACCAACAGTGTAGGAGGGTTCCCTTTTCTCCATACCCTCTCCAGCATCTGTTATTTGTAGACTTTTTAATGATGGCCATTCTGACCGTTGTGAGGTGGTGCCTCATTGCAGTTTTGATTTGCATTTCTCTAATAATTAGCGATGTTGAGCATCTTTTCATGTGTCTGTTGGTCATGAGATGGAATTCTTAAATAGCCCTTTGTTCTAAATCAAAAAGTCTATTTTCTTCATCTTCCTGATTCATCCTTCTACCAGTGGTTTATCATTTGCATGACTAGGGTGGTCTGGGTCTCACTCTTAAGGTATTATGTCTTCAAAAACTATTCAAAATTATCATCTCAGGCTTGAAACAATAATTTTTAAAATTCAAATTTCATGGGTCATGCCTCTGCCAATTCCACTATAGAGAAGTCAGCTTTGAATAACTGCATTATGTCTTCTCATATTTCTATACAATATCACTGATCTGTTTCAGAATCGGTGTTGGTGATATGAATATTCTGTTGATTTTTTGATTGAATTTTTTTGTTGAGATAGTTGTGTATTCCCATGCAGTTATAACAAAAAATACAACTAAATCTCATGTATCCTTTACCCACTTTCTTCCAGTAGTAGCATTTTGTAAAACTATAGCATAATATCACAACCAGGGTATTGACATTGATAAAATCTATAGATTTTCTTCAGATTTCCACAATTTTACTTATACTCATTTGTGGGTGTATTAAGTTCTATACAGTTTTATCACACATGCAGGTTTGTGTATCCACCACCACATTCAAGGCACCATACAGCTCCATCACACAAGACTCCCTCATGTTGCCTTTTATTAACAGAACTCCCCTCCCGTCCACTGCTCTCTACCACATTCTGTTGTTTTTGAAAGAACGAATCAGGTATTTTTTTTTTATAGTTGGCTTTTCTAGAGGAAAGAAAAATAGCTTACCATGTAAACATCAATAAATGTATCGATAATACATTTGCTTCTTGAAATTTTCATTATTATTTGAAAATTAGTAGCAATTTGAGGGACAGTCTATAACAATAGTAGGGTATTGGAAAGAACACTGGGCTTGAAGTCCAAAGACCCCAGTTCTGTCACTTATTAGCTATGCGGCTTTTGGCAATTCCCTTACCTTCCCAGAACTTCAGTTTCTTTCTATAAAATGGAATAACTACTCACTGTGTTGTTACAAAGATTCTATTCCATAATGGATGTAGAAATGCTTGGTAAATTGTTCTACAAATATAGAATGCCAGTTTCTTTTGTGCTGGAGCAATTATGTGACTCTTAGGTTAGTAGACACTAACGCTCTTTCTGTTCCAGACTTCTTTTTTCTCTCTTTGGTACACTTTTTGTTTTGGTTTGTTTTTCATTTTCTTTCTTTTTTTCCTCCTCCTTCTTCTTCATATCTCTTTGATGACGTATCTCATTCTTCGGTTTCCTGCCACACCTGCACTTGGGGCTGAAGAAACACTGAATCTTATCTTTAATGGTGCTGTATCTTTTTGTGGGCACAATGGCAGAGGGGTCTTTAAAGGGGTTTGATGAGGGTGCTTGATTTAATGCTTTCCATATTTTCTATATAGCAAGACTTCCATTGTCTTTTATACATTCTCAGTTCTGGGGTTTATTTTTTTCTGCTTAACTCCAGGTTGGGTTTTTCCATGATTTTTAGTATGGATAAGATGATCAAAACCATAGCGTTTTGCTTGAATCTATGTGTTAAGTCTCCATTCTTTTTAGATCAAAAAAGAGAATGAACAAGCTTTTGAAAGAAACATATGAATACTATAAGAAATTTGACTTAGTTTTAATGCAATTTACTACTTAGTTTTATTATATATATTAAGATTATACAAAATGCTAAATTCTCGAACTTAGTTCTTTATCATCTTCTCAGAAATATGATCACTTTTGTATGTTTTTGTGTCTTTCTAGACCTCTTTTCTTTGCATTCAAAAACAAAATGTTGTTTTGTGAGGCTAAAAAATTCATAAATAGTATCATACTATATGTATCAGTCTGCCTCTCTTTTGTGTTTTTCTTCCAACAGTATGTACTGGAGCTCTTTTCACACTATGTAGATCTACTTCTCTATTTGTAATGGCTGCATAATATTCTGTAATCTAGACATTCTGTAGTATGGAAAAACACAGTTTATTGAAAGATAAATCTTAAAAATAGTTTTAATGCTGAGTCTAACACTGAGAAAAATCCCTTTTAGACAACTCTATTGTGACTAGACAGGTGTATGACATACCTCACTATCACATACCTTTGGTTTAGTGTAAACTTATCTTTATACTTTGCCTGGCTAGGGGGCAGATTACTTGGATGACTTACTTGGCAGATTAGCCAAGCCCATGAAGTAATGATTTGTGCTAGAGCCTGTCCTTACTCTCCATGGCATAACACCATTGCATGAGTGTCACTAGATTTGTAAAGTGTTTTCCTAATGTGTCAGTTTAAAATTAGTTCTGCTACCTGTGTGGAGTCCTTGTTTTCTCATGTGCAAGGGGCTTTTAATTTTCTCTTTTCAGTGGATCTTCGTGCCACTTTAGTTTTAGTTGGATAAGCATTCTGAGCTGTACATTGATAAATTTACTTCCTGTCCATTTATCACCAGGCATCTGGAAGATGCTGTATTGTCATCATTTAATGAAGTGGTGATAATTGCTTTATGTGAAAATAGAAGCAGAAGTCCGTATCCTCCTAAAACTAGTGTGTAAACTCTCTGAAGGCAGGGACGTTTTTTTTCTTTTGTCTTATTCACTACTATATTCTTAGCACAATACATTTCTTGTCATGTTATAGGTGCTTAATAAACATTTGTTCTAGGAATGAATGCTTTCTTGCCACTAAGATAATTTCTTGAAACTGGATGTCTTGGATAAGGGCAATCCTACAAAGAACAGAGCAGCAGAGAATTCTTTCAGTTCAGGCTCATGAATCATTAGGATGATTTATTCTAAAATCCTCAAAAGCCACTAAAAAAATGAAACTCTTCTCGCTTCCTAAATAATATTGTTGGAGGACTCAGGTAAACTGCCATAGCTAGGAAGGTTTTATCGCTGAAAATTCTTGACTAAAGAAATCTTTTCTATTCCTTTTTTGTGAGTATGTGTGTGCCAGAGTTAAGTATGAAATAATCATCTGTTGAAATATCTCAATGCAGATACAGAGGTTAAATTTCATCATATTGTAAGTATGATGAAAATTTCATCATATTCTAAGTGTAATGAGAATTATTTGAGATCTTTCAGTATTAATACCTGTCCAGAAGCATGAAAAGTTTGATTGTCTTCATTTTCCATTTACGTAATTGTTGGGTTCTTTCTCTTGGAAACAAAATTTCTTTCATAAAATGTATTCTCTGAACAGTGAAGATAGGATGTAGAAATGTAGAACTGAGGAAGTTTGGGGGTCTTATGGGTGCTAGATATCCAAGAACTGCTATGAATTCCAATAAAGTCCTTAGGACAAACTGAAAGTGAAGGCCAAGTCCCTTCATATACGAATGATTAAGCATTGCTGAGTTGGCTGTAATGTGAAATAGTTGGTATGGTACATTTACTCATGTAATAGAGTTAGTGATGGTACGTTCGTAGGTTCTGAGGTCAAAGTTTGGCTTACTAGCTCTGCACTCAGTAATGATAGCTATTGTTATTTAGGAGCCAAAAAGTCAATTTACTAGGTACAGGAGTAGGTAAGGTCAGGGTGGGAGGGCAGAATGGCTTCTGTGCCCTTGGTGTTTAGCAGAAACTCTGGGTACCACTAGTTTACATGGTGAGGCCAGTGAAGTGGGTCTCCAACCTTCGAGTGACTTGGGATGTAGGTGCCTTTGAATATGGTCCAGCAAGAGCCTGTTAGAGAAAGCCACTGCTTCTAAGGTTGCGGTAAGACATCCAACATTGTTTCCTTTAAATGCATGCTAATAAATGTTCTAGGGTTTGAAATGGCGTATCTGACTTATTCTAGTATAATGATTAAGAACTCTGTGTCTAGAGACAGCTTACTTGTATTCCAGTCCTGGCTCTGTGACCTTGGGCAAATTACTTAAACAAAAAGAAAGCCAAAACCCTCTTAAACCTCAGTTTTCCCATCTGTAGAATGGTGCCTCCTTCATTGGCTTGTTGTGAGGACTGAAATGTGTAAAGACATTAATTGCTTAGAATAGTGCTTGGAACACAATAATCTCTCAACAAATGTTAACTACAATTCTGAGGATAGTTTTTCATCTTTATTTGACTAATAAGTTATGCCATATTAAAAATGGTGCTATTCATTGATCAGAAAAAAGAGGTTATAATACATCATCTTTCTGAAACTTCGCTATCTGTCAGCATCACAAATCTAGATCTCAGCTAAGAAACATGAAGATCATGTATCCTCAGGGGCATCCGCAAACTCCTCTAGTGTAACTGCCTTGGGTGTTTGGTTCCAGAGAGGATACCAAAAGGAAAGGCGCTTCAGGATCATGAGGTCAAGTGGCCATCTTCCCAAAATCCCTGATTGTTTCATCTGGATGTATTCTTAGAAGGAAAATTGCTCAATCAAAAAATATTTCTCACTCACACACACACACCACACACACACGTACACATACATTATTGCTTAGCAAAAATGTACTAAATTATAGTTACTCCAGCAGTATATAAAAATGTCTATTTTGTAGGTACTATTGTTTTGATCTTTACAATTCTTAACTGAAAAAATAATTTGACTGTTATTTCAATCTTTCTTTCTTTGCTTACCAGTGAGACTGAACATTTAAAAAATGTTAATTGGCCATTTATCTTTCTTCTCTTGTGATTTACATATGTAAAACCTTTTGTTCAATTGTATATCAGGTAGTTCAGCTTTTTCTTATTTTGTGTATATTAAGAGTGGCAATCTTTTAGCATACTTTTGTCATGCATAAAAAGTACCTTGTGTATGTAAGGAATGTAATCTCTCTTCATATGTAAAAGAAGTTTTACCAATTTGTCATTTGCCTTTTATTTTTATTTATGATGTTTTTTAGACAAGTAAAATTTATAAAGTATTTACATAATAAAGTCTATTCATCTTTTTCCTTTAGGTTCCTCTGTCTAGGAAAGTCTTCCCATGCCAAGAGTATTATCGACTTATAATTTATTTTAACATTTTTATGCTATTATTCTTTTTTTTTTTTTTGCGATGTGCGGGCTTCTCCCGTTGTGGAGCACAGGCTCCGGACGCGCAGGCTCAGCAGCCATGGCTCACGGGCCCATCCGCTCCGCGGCATGTGGGATCTTCCCGGACCGGGGCACGAACCCGTGTCCCCTGCATCGGCAGGCAGACTCTCAACCACTGCGCCACCAGGGAAGCCCGCTATTATTCTTTATATATACTTTTTTAATCCATCTGGAATGTATTCTGCAATTTAGTGAGAAGCTAATCTCCTCGCCAAAAATGGTGAGCTAGTTGTCTCAGCCCCTGTTAACTGCATAATCCATTTTTCTCTTACTGAGCTGAAATACTACTTGTATCATTTAACAATTTTA
Organism: Neophocaena asiaeorientalis asiaeorientalis; assembly: GCF_003031525.2. NCBI lineage: Eukaryota > Metazoa > Chordata > Mammalia > Artiodactyla > Phocoenidae > Neophocaena > Neophocaena asiaeorientalis. The sequence continues at coordinate 1,599,541 of NW_020171815.1, forward strand.
CTGTATAGCAAACTACCCCAAACCTTAGTGGTTTAAAACAACAGTTCATTATTGTTCATGAGTCTCTGAATCAGCTGGGCAGTTCTGTTGACCTGGGCCATGGTTGGCTGTTCTTGTTTGAATTCACTCCTGTGTCTCTGGTTAGCTGGTTGCTCAGCTGGGGACTGGATGGCCTAGGATGTGCTTACTTACGTATTGGCATTTGGCTCACAGTTAGATGGGGTGGTTGTACCACATGTCTCTCCTGTGTGGCAGGCTGGCCTGGGCTTGTTTACATGGTGGCTACAGGTCCCGGTGCACAAGTATTCTTCAAGGCTCTGCCTGTGCCATGTCTCTAACTCCCCATTGGTTTTGATCAACCCAGATCAAAGGGTTGGGGAAATAGACTCTGCCTCTTTATTTGAGCCGAGAACTGTGGGCAGTTTTACAATTTACCCTAATTCTAAATGAGCATATACTAAATTAGCAAAATGTTTTGAAAGATAATTTTTTTCAACCTTTCCTAATCCTTGAACTTAGGTTTTCTATACTTTTAACTTTGAAACCTAAATTTTTGTTGTTATTAAAATTTTATTAATTCATAATCAGTTATGGTCTATGGATTTTAAAGATAATTTCTCTTATAATTAGATTTGTCAAGAAGCAAACAGAGCATCTGTGCTGTTTTCAGGCTAGTGAAACTGCCTGAATACTTACCTATGTGCTTAGTTATGGTCAGTTGTTTCGGGGATGGAATCTGTTATCTAGTCTCCTTGTAGGTCCCCATCATGGTCCTGTCGAGGATGGGCGTTATGGGTGTGTGATCTCTGCAGTCACAGAGCCCTGTGTTTGTTTGAATGCTCTGTGGTAGCCGTCGTGAAATTCTTAATACTTTTTGAACAAGAGGCCCCATATTTTCATTTTGCCCTGGGCCCCTCAAATAATGTAGGTGGTTCTTGCCCTGTTGGGATACTAACTAACTTTTAATGAGTAGAACAAGACAATTGGGAGCTCAAATACAGAGTAGAATTCAAAGACATACTGGTTTTATTACCACTACCCCAAAACCACCTGTAAGTTTCCCCAAAGATGAACAAAAAGGGATGCAGTGGGCATCAATGAGCTCCTCTGAATAAGCTCAAAGACTTCTTTCTAGGAAAGGCATCTTGGTTAACTGACAATGAAGTGACAAGGGTTATCTCATTTAAGAATATCATCTTGCAATTAGCTGTCTCTAGGCATGTTGTGGGTGGCAGCCTTTTTTTAGATTTCCATCCTGTGGGTCACTGGCTTCAAGATGCACCGTGAATAGTTATGAGTTTTGGTGCACAAAGGCTTCAGCCAACCACTTTTCTCCTGTTTTTAACTGCAGGTTATTTCTTATATCTTTATCTTTGATTGGACAGGAACCCCAAAACCACAGCACCACATTATACTTTTAGTACCATGCCTTTCCTGTATAGTATCTACGTACCATCACATCAGACTTCACTGGGGGCATCTACCAAGCACCCTTTACTGAGGTCATCCTATAGCTGAGGCTAGAAGAGAGGACTAGGACTATCACTCTGGGAAAAGCACCCCGTGATTCTTACGTGGGAAGGATGTGGTTTCCCATGAATGAGGATTTTCCAGTTGCTCACCACAATTTCTATAATTTATTCTAGAATTTTGGGAAAAAAGTCTTACTGTTTGAAAGAACTTTCACCTTTACTTCTAGTTCTAGAGGCATAATGTTGAAAGAAAGTAACCGTGTCAAGAATTTCTTTTTTTCAGCAGTTAGAAACCTGAATTTCCTCATTTGGATAATTGGAATCCTGCTTTGTCAACCAACTGAATATATTTTTGGAGGACCTAAGAGAAAAAGTATGGGAAGAGAAGGGAAATTCATGTTTATTGAGCATATGTTGAGTCTGAGGTACATTTCATTTATTTATCATTTTATACAGCCATCTTGTGAGGGTGGCATTCTTGTTTCCATTTTATGGATGGAGAACTTGAGACTTACAGCAGGATTAAACAACCTGCTCAGTGTTACACAGTTATTAAGCCATCTATTCCAAAGTCCATGTTTTAGTATGTCTTGTGGCATTTGTACTTAAATTATTTCCAGGTGGGAAATAGACATCATAGTTTTCTTTAGCAAAACTACAGTCAGGTTGAAGAAAAAGCAGATTTGTGCAAAATATTTGTACATATTTATGATGTGTATATATTCATGATCATCCAATATTCATTGTATATACACCTATCAGAAGGTAACAAAATCTTCTGGAGAGTTCCCCAAATGTGTATTACATCTGAAACTTGGGTATCAGAGGAAGAGGTGAGTTTGTTAATTTAACTGATACTGAAGTTCAGTTTCTTTGCCATCCAATGCTAGTGCTTATTGCATTTGGCAGAAAAGCTTTGGAAAATAAGTTCTCTGATGTTATAAAATTTTCACGTGTATTTGTTTGTCAAAGCAGGACTCATTGGTTGAATTGAAATAGGGAAAATTTAGACTTACCCTATGGTTTGGCTGTGTTTTGATGCTTTTATGTGTACTAAGATTTTTTTTTTCTCTGCTTGAACACTAACCCTCTGTTGTAACAAGGGAAAAGTGTTTACTAATCTAAAAGTTTAATTGTGTCAGGTGACATATGTGTGATGTAATGACTGATAGCCATTAATGTTTTAGAAAGGCACTTGGCTGGTTTTTCTTTTCTGCAAAACAGAGGCTGTATTAGGCATAATTTTAAACAGAGATCCTGTGGTTTGGAGTTTGCTATTTGTTACTTTTTCTGTACTTAAAACTTCCTTCTACTCTGTTTATTTGTGTGTTATTGATATATAAAGATCATTTTAAGTCATGCAAAAATCTAAGAGCTTTTTGGTCTGTGACTTTTTAAATGAGCATGATGTTGGCTGATAACACAAAGGAATATGTGAAGAAACCATTCAGAGGCCTACTTTCCTCTTTGCATTGGCAAGTAAAAAACAATATGCTGATAGACTGAGAAGGAAGTATCAGGGATTTGATGATGTTGCTGCATTTGTTTTCCTTATAACCACTTAAGAGCTAAGAAAAAGTTCTTTCTCTTCCAAAGGAGATGGAATAAACAGATGATAAAGGGAGCACAAAAAAATGTAACCATATGTTTGGGGATGAATGGGAGAGGTAAGTTTAAAAAATAAAAGGATGGGATGGCAGTAAAAAAATGGAGTTTGCATGTTTTCACCCTATAATTCTATTCTTGGATGTTTATCTAAGAAAATAGTTCACAAAGGAAAAAAAATACATTCATCAAGTTGTTCATTTACAGTATTAATCACCTTTGCAAGAAATTATAAATCAGCTTTCATTTCTTAGAAATGAAAAGTAAAAATGAAAAAAAGATACATCATTTCTTATTATTTTAAAAACTGGAATAATATAAAATATTTTATTTTATTTTTTATTATTATTTTTTAATTAATTTATTTATTTTTGGCTGCATTGGGTCCTTGCTGATGCACATGGGCTTTCTCTAGTTGCGGCGAGCAGGGGCCACTCTTGGTTGCAGTGTGCAGGATCTAGAGCACAGGCTCAGCATCTGTGGCACATGGGCTTAGTTGCTCCACGGCATGTGGGATCCTCTTGGACGAGGGCTCGAACCCATGTACCCTGCATTGGCAGGCAGACTCCTAACCACTGCACCACCAGGGAAGCCCCTAAAGCATTTTAAATAATTGGAAAGCACAGATTACTATATAGTAAGTTTCCAATAGATGTATCTATAATACATAAGTGTGCAAAGATTTGGAAGGAATACAAAAAAAATGACATACATTTGTTTTAGATGACTTCAAATTCTAAAATAATTTTGTAAAATGTTATAATCATAATTTTTTAAGTGTGAATTTTTTTTTCACAATATGTGAATGTACTTAACACTACTGAACTGTGCACTTAAAAATACCTAAGGTGGTAAATTTTATGTTCTGTTTTACCACAATTAAAAAGAGTAATAACTTTTTGAAAACTGGGATGTGGTCAGAAACTCCTGGTTGTCATTGGTTTTAATTTTTTTTTTTTGCAGTGTAGACTAAACATAACTTTTTTTTTTTTTAACAATCCTATTCACTTTTTTTTAAAACAACTTTATTAGAGTATAATTGCTTTACAATGGCGTGTTAGTTTCTGCTTTATAACAAAGTGAATCAGCTATACATATACATATATCCCCATATTTCCTTCCTCTTGCATCTCCCTCCCTCCCACCCTCCCTATCCCACCCCTCTAGGTGGTCAGAGAGCACCGAGCTGAGCTCCCTGTGCTATGCGGCTGCTTCCCACTAGCTATCTATTTTACATTTGGTAGTATATATAAGTCCATGCCACATTCTCACTTCGTCCCAGCTTACCCTTCCCCCTCCCCGTGTCCTCAAGTCCATTCTCTAGTAGGTCTGCATCTTTATTCCTGTCCTGCCTCTAGGTTCTTCATAACCATTTTTTTTGTTTTGTTTTAGATTCTATATATATATGTTAGCATACGGTATTTGTTTTTCTCTTTCTGACTTACTTCACTATGTATGACAAACTCTAGGTCCATCCACCTCACTACAAATCACTCAGTTTCGTTTCTTTTTATGGCTAATATTTCATTGTGTATATGTGCCACATCTTCTTTATCCATTCATCTGTTGATGGACACTTAGGTTGCTTCCATGTCCTGGCTATTGTAAATAGAGCGGCAATGAACATTATGGTGCATGACTCATTTTGAATTATTTTCTCAGGGTATGTGCCCAGTAGTGGAGTTGTTGGGTCATATGGTAGTTCTATTTTTAGTTTTTTAAGGAACCTCCATACTGTTCTCCATAGTGGCTGTATCAATTCACATTCCCATCAACAGTGCAAGAGGATTCCCTTTTCTCCACACCCTCTCTAGTATTTACTGTTTGTAGATGTTTTGATGATGTCCATTCTGACCGGTGTGAGGTGATACCTCCTTGTAGTTTTGATTTGCATTTCTCTAGTGATTAATGATGTTGAGCATTCTTTAATGTGTTTGTCTTCTACCCAATTTTGGATTGGGTTGTTTGTGTTTTTGATCGAGCTGCATGAGCTGCTTGTATATATTGGAGATTAATCCTTTGTCAGTTGCTTCATTTGCAAATATTTTCTCCATTCTGAGGGTTGTCTTTTCATTTTGTTTATGGTTCCCTTTGCTGTGCAAAAGCTTTTAAGTTTCATTAGGTCCCATTTGTTCATTTGTTTTTTATTTCCATGTTTCTAGGAGGTGGTTCAGAAAGGATCTTGCTGTGATTTATGTCATAGAGTGTTCTGCCTATGTTTTCCTCTAAGAGTTTCATAGTGCATGGCCTTACATTTAGGTCTTTACTCCATTTTGAGTTCCTTTTTGTGTATGGTGTTAGGGAGTGTTCCAACATCATTCTGGAAAACTGACCAGTTTTCCCAGCACCACTTATTGAAGAGGCTGTCTTTTCTCCATTGTATATTCTTGCCTCCTTTACCAAAAATAAGGTAACCATATGTGTGTGGATTGATCTTTGGGCTTTCTCTACTGTTCCATTGATCTATATTTCTGCTTTTGTGCCAGTACCATACTGTCTTGATTACTGTAGCTTTGTAATATAGTCTGAAGTCAGAGAGCCTGATTCCCCCAGCTCCGTTCTTCGTTCTCAAGATTGCTTTGGCTATTCGGGGTCTTTTGTGTTTCCATACAAATTGTGAAAGATTTTGTTCTAGTTCTATGAAAAATGCCATTGGTAGTTTGATAGGGATTGCATTGAATCTGTAGATTGCTTTGGGTAGTATAGTCATTTTCACAATGTTGATTCTTCCAATCCAAGAACATGGTATATCTCTCCATCTGTTGTATCATCTTTCATTTCATTCATCAGTGTCTTACAGTTTTCTGCACACAGGACTTTTGTCTCCTTAGGTAGCTTTATTCCTAGGTATGTTATTCTTTTTCTATCAGTGGTAAATAGGAGTGTTTCCTTAATTTCTCTTTCAGATTTTTTATCATTAGTGTCTAGGAATGCAAGAGATTTCTGTGCATTAATTTTGTATCCTGATTCTTTACCAAATTCACTGATTAGCTCTAGTAGTTTTCTGGTAGCATCTTTAGGATTCTCTATGTATAGTATCATGTCATCTCCAAACAGTGACAGCTTTACTTCTTCTTTTCCTATTTGGATTCCTTTTATTTCTTTTTCTTCTGTGATTCCTGTGGCTAAAACTTCCAAAACTATGTTGAATAATAGTGGTGAGAATGGGCAACCTTGTCTTGTTCCTGATTTTAGTGGAATTGGTTTCAGTTTTTCACCATTGAGAACCATATTGGCTGTGGGTTTGTCATATATGGCCTATATTATGTTGAGATAAGTTCTCTCTTTGCCTACTTTCTGGAGGGTTTTTATCGTAAATGGGTGTTGAATTTTGTTGAAAGGTTTTTCTGCATCTATTGAGATAATCATATGTTTTTTTCTTCAGTTTCTTAATATGGTGTATCACATAGATTGATTTGTGTATATTGAAGAATCCTTGTATTCCTGCGATAAACCCCACTTGATCATGGTGTACAATCCTTTTAATGTGCTGTTGGATTCTGTTTGCTAGTATTTTGAAGATTTTTGCATCTATGTTCATCAGTGATATTGTCCTGTAGTTTTCTAGGTTCGCTCGTGAAGCCATATGGTCCTGGGCTTTTGTTTGTTGGAAGATT
>NW_020171816.1:0-18874 GCF_003031525.2 Neophocaena asiaeorientalis asiaeorientalis
GTGGTACAAATGAACTGATTCACAAAACAGTGACAGACTCAGAGAGATCGAAAAATATCATAGGGTATCACTTAGGTGTGGATTAAAAGAAAACAGCACGATACAAGTGAACTTATTTGGAGAACACAAACAGTCACAGACGGGAAAGCCAACTTGTAGAATTTCCCTGGTGATCCAGTAGTTAAGAATCCACCTTCCAATGCAGGGGACGTTGTTTTGATCCCTGGATGGGGATGTAAGATCCCATATCCGAGGGGCCACTAAGCCCCCGAGCCATAACTAGGACCCAATGCAGCCACATAATAAATAATTAATTAATTTTAAAAAAAGAAGAACGCCAACTTGTGCTTGCTGGGGTTGGGTCAGGAAGAAACATGCAGGTGAGGGATAAATTAGGAGTTTGCGATTTAAGTATAAACACAACTGTTTATAAAATAGATAATCTATGCGTTTGATTTCTACCCAGAGTTGAAATTTGAGAGATGTTTTAAAACAATAATAGGGATTCCCTGGTGGTGCAGTGGTTGAGAATCTGCCTGCCAATGCAGGGGACACAGGTTCGAGCTCTGGTCTGGGAAGATCCCCCATGCCACGGAGCAACTAGGCCCGTGAGCCACAACTACTGAGCCTGCAGGTCTGGAGCTTGTGCTCCGCAACAAGAGAGGCCGCGACAGTGAGAGGCCCGCGCACCGTAACGAAGAGTGGCCCCCACTCGCCGCAACTAGAGAAAGCCCTCAGACAGAAACGAAGACCCAACACAGCCAAAAATAAATAAATAAATAAATTTAAATATATTTTTAAAAAATAATAATAAAGTGTCTTCCATTGTTAAAAAAAATAATCTACAGGGACCTACTAATATACAGCACAAGGAACTCTACTCAATATTCTGTAATTAATCACTTATATGCCAAAAGAATCTGAAAAAGAATGGATACTTATATATACATAACTGAATCATTTAGATGTACAACTGAAACTAACACATTATAAATCAACTATACTCCAGTATAAAATTTTTTTTAATTAAAGAAAAAAAAGGAATAAGCTGATTTTTTCTTGCAACACAGCCTGGCCCCTAAATGCTTTGGATGACCATCAGAAGGGTCAGAGAATGAATCCCTTATCTTTAACACCATTTTACTACTGGACCTGTTTTGTAAACGGTCCCCAAAATGGGGAAAGTCCCATATGTACAGGACTTTATAAAACTTTATCAAGATTAAGGTCTGAGGGATTCTTGCTGTGTATGTTTAGTCTCTATTTCCAGGTTTCCCCCTAAAGGTGTGAAGCCAGACCTTCTCACGGATCTCCTCTTTCAACCGCCCAGTAGCCTGCGCTCAAGAAATGTCCTGGGTTAGGTAATTGAAAAGAATTCAAAACAGGCCGGATATGTCAGAAGACAATTTCAACAGGTAGACTGCACTCACACTATTGGAAAAGAAGGAAAAAGCAAAAACAAACAAACATGAAAAGATGCTGAAGAAGCCTCATTTTCAGTCCCCCATTTCTTCCCCTTTACCATCTCCTTCAGCCCCAGGCCCCACATCTTACCCTGTCAAATCAGAAACCTCAAAATCAGTACCCCCGGGGCTTTCCCCAATGGGGCTCTGATCAGGTTCAAATTTAGCCCGCACTTTTGCCCCACCAGGCTTTTACCCACTCCAGGAAAACAGCGGAATTACTAGAGTGCGTGTTCCCTTCTCACTGGGGGACCTAGAAACCTGTAAGGAGAGATTTGGCAGGTTCTCAGAGAACCCTGAAAAGCTTAGGGACAAATTTATCAGGCTGGGATTAACATTCTCCCTGACCTGGCAGGACATCATAGTTATTCTGGCCCACTGTTGCCCCCGGATGAAAAGGAGCATGTACTGAAAATGGCCAAAAAACACACAGATGGCCTACTGGCCACCAATCTACACCACCAAAGTTATCAAGTGAGTGGTAACACAATCCCAGATCACACCCACACTGGGACTATGAGGATCGTGTAGGCCAGGCTAAGATGAAACATTATATTATTTGTTTATCAGAAGGAATGAAAAGGTATATAGTGAAAACTGTAAATTATAAAGTCCAGGAAGTTACACAGATCCATCGACAGACGAATGCATAAAGAATGTGTGGTACGTGGGAATTCCCTGGCTGTCCAGTGGTTAGGAGTCCACGCTCTCACTACCAAGGGCACAGGTTCAATCCCTGGTCAGGAACTAAGATCCCACAAGCCTAGTGGGCAAAGAAAAAACAACAAAAAAAGATTGGTGCATAGATACAATGGAAAATTATTCAGGCATATAAAAGAATGAAATAATGCATTTGCACCAACTTGGATGGACCCAGAGATTAACATTCTAAGTGAAATAAGTCAGAAGGAGAAAGACAAACATCATATAACATCACTCACACGTGGAATCTAATTTTTTAAAGTGATACAAATAAACTTATTTGCAAAACAGAAACAGACTCACAGTCCGAATGCAGACTTGCGATTCCCTGGGGTGGGGTGTAAATGTGGAGGGAAGGGATAAATTAGGAGTTGGGATTAATGTACGCACACTACTGGAACTTCCCTGGCAGTCCAGTGGTTAAGACTCCACGCTCCCATTGCGGTGGGCACAGGTTCCATCCCTGGCTGGGGAACTAAGATACCCACGGTGCGAAAAAATAAAACAACAGGAAAACCATGAACATACTACTGTATATAAAATAGATATCAACAAGGACCTACTACTGTATAGCACAGGGAACTCTACTCAATATTCGGTAATAACCTATATGACAAAAGAATCTGCAAAAGAATGAATATGTTTATGTATTACCCAATCACACTTCTCTGTACACCTGAAACTAACACAACACTGTAAGTAAAAAGAAAAAAAAAATTAAAAAAAAAAAGTTACACAGAAAAAAGGTAAAAGCAGTGTTCCTGAGCTGGGTTTCAGAGGTATTCAGGAAGTACATCAATACAGACCCTGAGTCTGTAGAAGGGACATCACTACTGGCCATGCATTTGATCACCCAGTCTGTTCCTGATAGCAAGAGAAAATTCAAAAGCTTGAGGCTGGGTCCCAAATCCCGTTGTCAACCTTGGTAGAGGAGGCCTTCAAGGTCTATAACAACCAAGACTTAATACGGGAGGCCTATCAGGATGGGAAGCTAATCAAGAAAACGCAGCTTTTGGCTACTCTGATTTACCCGCCACCTTGAGGGGACCCTAGACGGCTGAGAAGACCAGACAAACAGCCGAGAAGCCACCTGGACTAAAACCAGTGTGTCTTTTGTCTGAAGGAGGAGCACTGGAAGGGGGGATGTCCTAGCGCCCTCCTGTGGGACACCAAAAAAACACCCCCAACCCACCCCAGTTCCTTGCAAAGCTCTCAGATAAGAGATTCCCACATACCGACTGACCCAAGCGCCTGCCTGGCTCCAGATCTCACTAGATCCATTCTCATTACTCCAGCGGAGCCTTGGGTCACCCCCGATGTGGCCAGTAGGAAAAACTGAATTTCCTGTAGACACTGGAGCCACCTACTCTGTTCTGCCTTGGCTGGCTGGTCCCCTCTGCAACCCTGACTGTAACGCGACGGAAGTTGATGGACAGCCAAAGGTAAGGCGACTTACATCTCCCTTTGCCTACCGAATCAGGCCCATTATTATTACTCAAGGCTTTTTGTATATGCCAGAATGCCCTATCCTCCTCCTCAGAAGAGGAGCTAGTACATTCTTAGAACAGGGTGAAGTCCAAGAAGGTAAAAAATTCAAACAGAAAATGCATCTATTAGTAGCTCCAGATGACCCATCTGCTACTCATCAAAATACTCCTCAAAACATTCCCCCCAAAATTAGACAACAGGTAAATCCTGTAGTGTGGGATGCCTCGGTGTTAGGAAAGACAAAACATTCTCCCCTGATAAAAATAAGATTAAGGCCTGGGGAAAAATACCCCTGGAAGAGACAATATTCTTTACAGCCTAAAGCCCTGAGGGGGATCCAACCACTGCTCACCAAATTCCTAAAACATGGACTCATTAGGCCCTACCAGTCCCCTTGCAACACCCCAGTTCTCCCTGTTCAGAAGCCTAATGGGGAATATTGGCTTATGTAAGACTTACGAGCAGTAAACGAGGCAATCATCCCTATTCACCCAGTGGTGCCAAACCCATTCACCCTCCTCACTCAAGTGCCAGGGAGCACTCGATATTTCTGTTGTGGACCTCAAAGGTGCATTTTTCTATATTCGCCTACATCCAGACTCTCAATACCTTTTTTGCCTTTAAATGGAGGGACCCTGACACCCTGGAGGTTACCCAATATACTTGGACAGTGCTTCCACAGGGTTTTGGGGATAGCACCCCTCTTTCTGGAAATGGGTTGGCATGGGAACTGAGAACTAAGCCTTGAAAAGGGAACTCTGCCACAATATATTGATGATTTATTAGTAAGTAGTGAGACAAAACAAGATTCAGATCAAAATACTGTTAAGGTCCCAAATCTTCTGGTAAAAAGGGGATATAAAGTCTCCCCAAACTTGGCTCACATCTCACAGCAACAGTTTCAGTGTTTAGGATTTGTTTTAACCCCAGAGGCACGAGCCCTGGGCATAGACTGAAGAATAGCAATTAGTGCATTACCATCTCCAACCACAAAGAGGCAACTCCGAGGCTTTCTCAGGATGGCTGGGTTCTGTCATATCTGAATTCCAAATTATGGCGTTAGAGCCAAACCCCTATATAAGGCTCTAGATAATTGTTTTTGTTTTTGGGGTGTGTGTGTGTATGTGTGTGTGTGTGTGTGTGTGTGTTCCTTGGCCTCACCGCAGGGCATGTGGGATCTTAGTTCCCTAACTAAGGGATAGAACCCATACCCCCTGCAGTGGAAGCACAGAGTCTTAACCACTGGACCACCAGGGAAGTTCCTATAAGGCTCTAAAGGGAAAAGAAAAGGAACTCCTTCACCAGAATAGAGACCACCAATGGGACTTTGAGACTCTAAAGGCTGAGTTAAACAGAACACTAGCACTGGGACTTCCAAATTTGGACAAGCCCTTTACTGTATATCCTCATGAGAAGTCAGGGATAGCGCTAGGAGTCCTGACCCAAAAGCTGGCATCAGATGTGGGACCAGATCAGAGACCAGTGGCTTACTTTCAAAACATCTGGACTCAATAACCCTGGGATGGCCCAGCTACCTGCGGGCAATATCAGCCACAGGCCTCTTAGTTAATGAGGCTTCCAAGCTCAACCTGGGGCAACACTTATAGATGTATTAACCCCTCGTCAAGTACAATCTGTGCTGGACGTCAAAGGACATCACTGGTTGACTGGAGGAAGACTGACAAGATATCAGGCTCTCCTCATGGACACCCCTGACATACAGGTGTGCCAAACCCTGAACCCGGCAACCCTACTTCCAGTTGTCGAGAGTAGAGATTTACTACATCACTGTATAGAGATCATAGAACAAACTTACTCCAGCAGGTCTGATCTTCCAGATGAACCTCTTGACAGCCCTGAGGTCAAATGGTTTACTGACGGGAGCAGTGTTATAGAGATGGGAACTCGGAAGGCAGGGTATGCCATAGTTGGTCTAGATGAAGTCATAGAAACCAAGGCCTTGCCACCACAGACATTGGCCCACAGTGCTGAGCTAACTGCATTAACAAGAGCTTTGCAGGAGTTCTCTGGTGGCCTAGTGGTTAGGATTCCAGGCTTTCACTGCTGTGGCCCGGGTTCAGTATCTGGTTGGGGAACTGAGATCCCACACAGCCAAAAAAAAATAAAAGAGAGAGAGAGATTCTTATAACATCATATGATCCAAATTACCAACAACAGTTTGCAGTCCTCCCCTAGTTGAACAGGTAGTAGCAACAGCTATGTCCTTCATGGACTATCAAATCTTAACCACGGTGAGACAGACATTCCGGCCTGCACCCCTGAAGGGTTTGTTTTCCTCTGTAGACATCCAAACCATCATATGTTAGAAAATTATGGCCAGACCCTGTCCTTTTCCAACCAAGGTATGGCCTATAACTGCACTGATAATGTCCATTTCATAGGCGAGTACACTCTGGGGACTACAGGGCTAAGAGGGATTGTGATCTATAACAGGACCACTCTAGCTCACCACCAAACCCGGAGAGCACTGGGAATGATCTTAGCAGGGGCAGGGCTGGCCATAGGACTGGCAGCTCCATGGGGAGGCTTCCCTTATCATGAAGCAACACTGAGAAATCTCACCAGACTATGTGATAAAACAGACAGGGCAAGCCTTAACAGGACTTAAGACCTCTCGTTACTTTGGTTAATGCAGCTCTTGATAATCATCTAGCTCTTGATTACCTTCTGACAGAACAAGGCAGAATCTGTGGGATTAACTATTACTTCCTGCTGCACCTAAATCAGTGTCACAGGACAGACAGAAGTTAATAGTAAAGAAATATACACCCAAGCAGAATGGCTTCACAATTTTGGCAGGGGTGATATCGCCTCCGTCGTCTGGTCAGCAGTTAGGGAAGCCCTCCCAAAGTTAACCTGATTCCTTCCCTTTCTAGGCTCTCTTGTAGCTATTATTGTTCTTCTCCTTTTTGGCCCTTGTCTGTTTAAGCTTTTGGTTAATTTTGTGTTTTCTAGGCTTCAACAGTTTCAAGGAAGGCTCATGATGGCTCAAGGATTTCAACCCACTCCAGCCAAGGGTAACCCAGGTCCCTAAAACAGTCAGCAAGGGACTTCTATACCTATAGGGTAGGTTAGGATCTGCAGCCCCTGTCCAGCAGGAAGGCATTTCAGAAGAAGAAGACCTCCGGTCCCTTAATCCTTAAAAATAAAGGGTGTAGAATCCCTCAGGGGGGAATGAGACAGGCTGGGACCTGGGACCCTTTGCTGCAGTGCTTACACCTGGACAAACATCTCCTGGAGCAACAGAATACAAGAAACTGTAAGGGAGTAAAAATAACCACACACACCTGCAACTGGGGCAAATTATGAGCAAGACGCAAAAAAAACAAAAACCCAACTGCCACTTCTGAGGTGTTGGGAGCAAAAGCAGGGGACTACTCAGGATTCCTGCCCACGACACCACCAAGAGGGTGGGCAGACCACCTAAGCCACCCCTCTGGCCTGACCCATGGATATGCCCCTACTCTCACTCCATTTAAGGAACCAGCTCGGAGCCACCCTCCCCCAAACCCTTGTTCCCCCAGCAAGCAAGCAAGGGCACCTGTTGCTCGTTGGGCACCTGTTTCTTATTTTCACTCCCTTGTTCTGCAGCATGAGCCCCAATAAAGCCTTGCCCGAATTTCTCTGGCCTCTTACCAACTTCTATTGATTAAAGAGTCCAAGAACCTGGGTCAGTAACACTAAGACCAGCGGCTGTCTGATGGGGCCGTTCCAGCTTCAGCTGATAACATGTTTATTGCATTAGTACAGTCGGCCTGCCCCCCGCCACCCCCCTCCCCAGCCTGTTCACAGCTTTCTGCTTACTGCCCAAAGAGGTGGCCCTTCCCCCAGGGTGGGCATTCTGGGCACCTCCCCCACCCAGGTCGTTGCTCGGGGACCCTGCTTCTCTGCCTCCTCCTGACCAGCTGGACCCTGTGCGCAGCCTGGGCCGCCCCTATCGGGGTTGCATTCAAGGATTATTCTCTGTTAATAAATAAGCCGGCATGGCTGCCTGTTGGCCAGGGCCGGTCGGGTCGGTGTCTTCCCTCCACCAGGAACCGCTGTGTGCCGGGGCCCTAGCTGCTTCCCAGGGTCTGACCGCCCCCTCTCCCTGCTGCTGCCACCTCCCCAGTCCCCAGTGTGGGGACGGCCGAGTCACCAGTGCGCTGCGCTGCGCGGCCCCCGCTCAGCACGCAGTTCTGGGGCGTGTGTCCTCCGGTTGCGGCCCTTCCTCCGCGACTCGGGAGGCGGTGGGCGCGGCGCGGGCTGCGGACGACACATTCGCAGGGAGTTCGTACCACCGCCGCCCGGCTCCACCAGCTGCAGGAAGTCCCGGTACCAGAGCTTGGGGCCCGGCGGCGCAACGGGCGCAGCATCCTCGGTCCGGGCCAGCCTTTCAGCCTGCGCAGCACTCAGCACGTGCAGCGCCAGGCGACGCATTGGCTGCGAAAAGCCCTGCTCCACGGCTGCGCACAGGTACACGCCTGAGTCCCCACGCCGCAACCAGCGAAGCAGCAGGCCCCGCATCGTGCGTTCGGCTCGCTCCTCTGCGGGCACCTGCAGGCCGAATCGGCGTGAGGCTGACGTTAGGGAACAGGGCGGGGCTCGCCTGAACGTGGGGGCGCGTCAGAGACCCCTCCAGTGGGCGGAGAAAGGGCGGGGCTTCCTTCGGACTGGGCTGGGGCGCGGGCGTCAGGAGCCTAGTTAGAGGAATGGGGCCTCACCAGGATGCGGAGTGCAGGCAAGGGGCCAAACTGGGCGTTAGGGGTCTGGTTGGGCGGAGACTCACTGGGCGGAGCTGGATCGCATCTAGATGTGCGGAGCAGGTCAAGGGCCTCATTAATCAGGGCGCGCACTTCCTGGACGTAGGAGTCGGAACAAGGGCCTGGTTGGGAAGGGAGTGGGGGGAGGCTCACCTGAGTGTAGGCCGCCTCCCCCGCGCGCTGGAAGGTCCACTCCACGCGCGCCTGCAGCGAGCGGGGCTCACACTCCAGGAAGGCGCTACCTCCCTCCACACCGAACACCTTCCGCTCCAGCAGCGCAGGATGGGATGAGTCTAGGGGCAAAGGGAATGTCAGATTCAGACAAGGCAGGGCAGGGTGGGGCAGTCTTTAAGGGTTGGGGGTTGAGAGCAGCTGGGACACTCACCCCCAGTGCACAGTGTGCTGGGGTCGCCGTTCCTTACATCCTGCCGTCGGAACCTCCTGGGGAGAGGGGACATTAGAGCCTCTGTGAGCCCTTCTTTTAGCCAGGGGCAGATAAAGACTCCCTCCAGGCAGCCCGCCCCTGATCCTACCCACCTCTTGGCACTGGGCTGGAAGCGCGTGCACGCGGCCCCATCCCAGGCGCAGTAAGGGTCACGTGCCAAACAGCATTCGGCACAGGCGCGGCCGTGGGCAGCGCAGCGGTGCAACGGGATCTGGGCCACCCCGCTCCGAGAGGCTACGTACAGTTGGTGCTAGGGGTACAAGGGGCTCCAGGCTGACCGAGGGTGGCCCCGTGCCTGCCTCCCATAGGTCAGGGATCCCTTCCCCCATTTGACAAAAGGGAACACTGAGGTCTCAGGTCCCACAGTCTAGTGAAGGCAGAGCCTGTACTCGAAACCGGGGCTTGTAATTACCAAGAGAAGAATGGGGGTGGGGGCACCTGGGAACAGGCTGGGTCCATTCCGCCCGCAAGCCTTCTGGTTACTTACCCTCTTGGAGGAGATTTGCATGCTGGTGACAGCAGCTGAGTCCTGAGAGGGAGGAGGGGTGCTGGGATCAGGGCTCCGTGGGGTGGGGGTACCCCAGGCAATGGGGGCTAGGCCTCACCTCAAACATGTGCAGCTCCTCCAGGAGCAGCCCCTCAGCATTAGGCCAGCCACCCTTGGGGACGGAGATCACCTTCAGCACGGTGCCAGCATCTGCAGGGATGAGAAAGCTGAGTGACTCCTTGTGTTCCCTGACAGCCAGGGCCAGGGGTCTCCTCACCTCTGAGGCCTCCACCCTCCGCATGGTTGGGATGGTGAAGAATGTGGGTTGGAGCAATCAGAGAAGCATCCAGAAGGAGATGGGGGCACAGCCCCCGGAAAAATATGGAGATGGGACTGAACAGGGGGAGCTTCCACTAACAGGCCAAAGAGCCTGGGCTGGGTCTTGTGGGTGGTCATGGCAGGACCCTGACCTGTGCCAATGAAGAGGACGTCGTAGTATCCGTCAACAGCTGCTACACGGTCCGCAGTGATCTGGGTGAAGGTGTACCCGGCACCCACTTGTTGGAAGAGGGGGCGCCCCCCCATGGGCAGGACCGAATTGTACATGAGGGGGTGGTTCCGGGCAAACTGGATGACATCATCAGGAAAGTCCTTGGTGGAACTGAAGGTGCCAAAGGTCTTGCTGGGGCACTGGGGGGTGGGAAGGAGGCATGACAAGGATGTGGATATGAAGGCCTGGTGGGCAGCCCTCCACAGGACACCTCCCGGAACCTGGAGCATGTGTGAGTGTGTGTGTGCGTGCGCACGCACAGGGGGCGGGTGTTGGACAGAGTCCTGCCCTGGGAATCTGAGAGAGGAGCTCCAGCTTTGCCTTTGGGGGTCTGAGGGGGAAACATGGCCTTCCCCTGAGGAGCCCTGTCTAATGAAGATGATGTTTTCCCACCCATAAAAAAAAAAGAAGACACGGAGCTTCCCTGGTGGTGCAGTGGTTGAGCGTCCGCCTGCCGATGCAGGGGACACGGGTTCGGGCCCTGCTCCGGGAAAATCCCACAGGCCGCGGAGCGGCTGGGCCCGTGAGCAATGGCTGCTGAGCCTGCGCGTCCGAAGCCTGTGCTCCGCAACGGGAGAGGCCACAACAGTGAGAGGCCCGCGTACCATAAAATAAATAAATAAATAAAAGAAGACACAACATTCACCAAGAAAACCCCAGGCCAAGTTCTCCACCCCTGAAGCTTTAAGTGGGTTGTGGTGGGAGTCCCTGGGCTACGCACCATGCCAGGTCGGGGGTAGGGGACACGGCCCTGGTAGGACACCCACTGGTGCACGGGCCCCTCCTTGTGTGCAAAGGGTCCCAGGAAAGCGCGGCGCACATCATTCATGCTGTACACGCACACTGCGGAGCCCTGGAAGATGCTGCTGCAGGTGAAGATGTAAGTGGAGTAAGGCGCTCAAGTGGGGCCCAGCCAGCCTTGCCCCACTACCTCCCACACCTCACCTGGTCGTGGAGAAGACAGCATAGAGCAGCGGGGTCCAGCGATCCCGCGAGGACAGCAGGAACACGTCCTCTGCAGGGAAGGGACCAAGTTGGGGGAGGGTGCACAGCCAGGCTCAGGGTCTGCGCCCCTGCGCCCCCTCCCCACACCCCATCCTCCATTATTGGCACTTACGGAGCTGGTCAAAGTTCGTATCGCCCTCAGCACCGGGCACTGAGCACACCAGCCGCGCCTTCAGGAACGTAGTCCACTTGTTGACCAGGCTGCGCTGGCCACCCACGTCGTTCTGCGGGGTCAGTAGGAGGGGATGAGGGCGAGGCCCCAACAGACAGGCAAAGGGGCGGTGGCAGGATCACCGAATGTGGCCCAGGGACTCCTCACCCTGCAGATCTGGCCAACGCGGGACACAGACAGGCGTCCCAGGGCCGGCGTGGCCTCCACTGCCGACTCACGGAAGAAGAAGTAGATCTTGTCGTCGTCCGGGTTCTCACTCTCCGGGATCCAAAAGACCTTGACGAACTTGGGCTCTGACCACAGCAGGAGGCGTGGGGTCAGCAAGGTCCTGGCCCTGCCCCCTGCTAGGAGGCCCAGGCACTGCCTCCCCTTTCTTTCGTGCCGGCAGAAGCCCTCAGGGCAGCAGCTGACCACCCAGCCTCTGGGACCAAGTTCAGATGGTGCTCCCCGAGGACACAATCGAAAGAAAGAGGGCCTGCGAGTCGAGCAGAAGCCACGAGAGGGCAGCAGAGACCATGGCTATCTGGGCCCACAGGCAGGCAGACCCTGGCCAGTGGTGGGCCTCTCGCCTCTCCCCTGGCAGTTCTCTATGCCAGTGGGCCAAGAAAGGAGGGATATGGGGTACCTGGTTTTACCTTCACTCATGAATCTTCCTCTCTAGCAGGAAGTAGATGTCCCCACTCCTGCTTCAAATACTCTGCTGGGTCTCATCACTCTTAGAATAATCTACCCTGGCCCTACCCTGTGCTGACAGTCCAGACCCCTTATCATTGCTCCCTTCATGAGTCTGTTCCTTGGCTTGTTCCTGCCCCCAGGGTCTTTGCACTAATTATTCCCTCTGCTTGGAATGCTCTTATGCTCTTCCCGCAATCCTGCTGTGTTTTGGGCATTAGCGCATACCTTTTCTCAGCAGGGTAGCTTCCTTTCCCCAACCCTCCCACCACCACCACCGCTGCCTAGTCTCCTTTTCCCTTCCTCTCCATTCTCTCATTATATCTCCTGGCCATTGGAACTGATCTTATTGTGTATTAGATCTGAGGTCTGTGAACTCAAAGAGGGCACGGGCCATACCTATCTTGTCCACCCTGTGACCCAGTGCCTAGTGCAGGGCTTGACCCAGGGTAGCTACCTGGTGAGCACTCACTGCTCACTCCCTTTATGGGCCTTACTCAGCACCTGCTCTGTTGGAGATGAGGTCCCCCTCCCAACAGTCCCAACAGTCTTTCACCGTTGAGCCAGCGGGAATCGTGTGGTTCCGTTCGGAGACTTGGACGATGACCCAAGCTGCGGAAGATGGTAAAGTCCCGGCCCATGAGGTCTGCGGCTACTCCCGAGTACAACTCTTCCCCTGTAGACACGGCAAGGCTGCTTAGTGAAACCAAAGGCTCTTGTGGTGGGTTGGGGGCACTATGGAGCTCTGGGGGCTCTTGGGGAGTCAGTGAGGCTATGGGGGATCCCTGGGGCTCTAGGGAGGGTCTTGGGACTTTGTGAGATGCTAGAGTCTCTGAGGGGTTCCAGGAGCTCTCTTGGGGCCCCAGCCTTTGGACTCACCCACCAGCACGGAGGCAGCCCGATGCCTGGGGTCATAAGGACTCTTGCCCTTGCCATCCTCTAGCCTTCGAAGGTCCAGCCGGAGCATGGGCTCCTGGGAGGCAGGGGGGAGTTGTTACTGTAGGCCCTTTCTTACCCTCCCAACCTCCCTCCCTGACCAGACCTAGCCTTACCTCCAGCCGCTGGCCCACCTCCACAAATGCACAAGTTGGGTGGAAGGCCCCTGTGCCACAGGCCAGCAAGTGGGTGCGGTTGTAGGCATGCAGCAACTTCACGAAGTTCATGCACTCAGTCTAGCACGCACGTGGGCAGGGGCAGGAACAATGAGGCCTCCCCCAGGGAGGTGGCCTTAAGGGCTCCCAGCTCACCAGTGGCACTCCCACCCCTTCTTTTCTGCATTAGCCCAGGCAAGTACTAACATGGGCTCTAGGGGCTCAGGTGCCCTTGGTGACCAGCCCGGCTCACCTCTCACCAGAAGAATGGGTTCATTGGGAAGTGTGCCTGCATTGCCCCCCATGACGCAGAGGCCTCCAAGAAGAATCACATAGCCCCCACCCTGACTCACTACCTCTGGACTTCAGCCACCTCAACCCTCCTGCCCCCATCATAGCCAGAACAGGCAGGCTTCTGTTTTAGCACTGCCCATCTCTAGAGTAAGGGGCTGACCCTCCCCACTCCCACCCAGGCAGCCAACACTCACGCCAATGTCCTTCCCTGCCCAGTTGCACTCCTCTCGCCATTCCACAGGGGCCGGCCAGGCCAGCTATGGGGAGGGTGGGGGAGGGAGAACACAGGTCAGGGACTCAGGATGTTCTCTATGCTGAGGGTGTCGTCCACTCAGGGGGCCCATCCTCCAGGAAGCCTGGAGTGGGGTCCCGGGGCTCTTTCCCGGGGCGGTGCTGAGGCTGGGGGTCCCTGGCACCTTCTTGGCCCGCTTGCTAATGTTGTCCAGGCTGAGGGAGGCCACATGGTTCTCAGCGCCCACAAACAGGCGCCCACGCTCCTCATCCAGCAGCAAAGCTTCGTAGCAGCAGGTCCTCTCCAGCCTGAAGGTCCGGAGACCGTGCTGGGCCTGGAGCTCTGTGGGGTGGGGACACCACTGAGGATTCGCCAGTCATGCTAGAAGCTTCTTCCAGGCCAAGGTTGTACATGTGACCTGGCCCACACACATGTGAATTTACACGCGTGTGAGTTTACACTCAGGGGGACAGGCCCACCCAGGGTCAGAGCTTCCAGGGTGGGCAGTGCAGCCCACCCCTGCCCCCATGGGGGAAGCAGGTGGAGCTTCTAGGGCAACTTCAGACAAGTAGTGTCTCCAGGCGAGTGTGCGGGGAGGCAAGGGTTCTGGGGTAGGCCTGCATGTCGGGACAGCCAGAACCCCAACCCCAAAGTCAGGCTGAGGGTTCTCTGCCACCAGCCTAGGTTCAGTATGATACCACTGCCTAGTAACCACCCTGTGTAGGGGGTGTGGGAAGGGGGCTCTAACAGTTCCCACACCTCAACTTCCCTGGGAGCAGGGGATGGAACAGAGGCAGGATCTGTTGCCATGCTTCCTGGGAAAGCATGAGGAGAATGTGGGCAGAGAGCTTGGGGACTGAGGCCAGGAAAGGGTTAATTGGAGATGGCCTGAGGGTGCCCCCAATCCAACCCAGCCGGTGGCACACACACAGTGCAACAGCAAACACAACACCCCCTACCCACACTGGGCCCCTTTCCTGCCCACCCTGAGGTAGGCCCTCCCGCCCGCCAGGTGCACCTACCTTGGAAGGAGAGGCGAAGGCGTGGCGTGCTGGGGGCAGCACCCCCCAGCACTGCCACCCAGAGCAGAGCCAGGCCTGGGATCATGGCGGCGGCCTCAGCCCGCCCCATCCCTGCAGCTCAGGGAGCTCAGGGTTCAGCGGGCGTGTGTGGAGGAGCCTTGAGCCACCCTGGACTCTGCCCCGGGATCTGGAAGAGAAGGAGCTGCAGCGAGAGCTAGGGAGGGAGGCTGGGGGGAGTCCCCAGGGATCAGATTACAGCCCCTAGGGGAAAGAGGCTGGGGGGTCGCATTCCACTTGCAAGTCCTCCTCTCCCTTGGAGGGTGCCCTGCCTGGCCACAATCACAGACACACCCACGCTGGGCACACCAT
Organism: Neophocaena asiaeorientalis asiaeorientalis; assembly: GCF_003031525.2. Classification (NCBI taxonomy): domain Eukaryota; kingdom Metazoa; phylum Chordata; class Mammalia; order Artiodactyla; family Phocoenidae; genus Neophocaena; species Neophocaena asiaeorientalis. The sequence goes on from NW_020171816.1 coordinate 14,756, forward strand.
CGGGGTCAACCCCATACTGGCAGGCGCCTGCCCCACCACGTCACCCTCCCCAGTAACCCGCCCTCATGTACACACACCCACAGGCATTAATTCACAAACTCTGCATGCCTACGTCATGCCAGCCTGGGACTGGGGCTGGGGGCAGTGGGGCACACAGACAAGGTCCTCCTGCAGGAGGGGGCAGAATACCAACAAGGACTCAGATTGGTGCAGTCATTGCAGTGGTGCCAAGTGCAATGAGCAAAACAAGACAGTCATGGGTGTGACGGTAACAGGAGGGGGGTCAGGCCTCTGGAGGTAGCTGTGCACCCACGGGCCCACAGAGGAACAGAAGCACATTTGGAGCTGGAGCCAATGGTGTGGGCGTCTGTGAGTGTGAATGTGCTTCTAAGGATCCCTTTGTGTATCTGTATTCTGTAGTGAGTATGTGTGTGTGTGGTGTGTATGCAGGCATATGTGTACATATCTGTGTAAAACCATGTGGCATGTGTGTTGTATTACACATGTAGGTGTGGCATGCATGTGTGCACACACGGCATTGTATGCATGTCTACACAGTGTGTACATGTCTGGGGGGTGTACACTTTGTAAGTACATACGTGTTTGTGTTGCACATGTGTGTATGTGTTTGTGTACAAGTGTATGAGTCTCTCTGGACATGCAGGTGAGCAAATATTATAATCACAGCGTCAATCACTGCCTTCAACTCTGAGACACTCCAGAAACCCACTTCTCAGAGGGATAAGTGCAACCGGGAGACGCAGGGCTGGGCAGACGCCTCAGTTTCTGATTTGGGAGCTGCTCCCACTTGGATCCAGCAGCCCCAGCTTTTTGCTTGACCTCTCTCTCCCCACCCCAGAGGGTGGGAGGGGCTGGTCACACACAGAAATTCTGTGAGCTCAGACTTCAGACCCAAGAGGAATCAAGTGGGGAGAGCCAAGGGCCTAAAGCAGATTCTCACCCCCAGCTCGGGTGAGCTGCCCTTCCCTCTCCAGCCTCCAGAGTCTCCCTGAGCCTCTCCATCCCGTCTTCGCCCTCAGGGTTTCCCCATCTTTGAGACCCTCCACTTCTCTGAGCCAGAGCCCTTCCCTGGACCTCTCAGATGGGGTCAGGCTCTGGCTGCAATGCCCACCCTCCTTCCCAGAAGTTGGCTGGGCAGGTGCCGGGCACAGTAGCCCTGGCGTGGGGCTAGGTCCTGGGGTGCATTCAAGCAAAGGGCACAGCTGCCGGGGCACGTTCCTGACTGCTCTCCCCAAACCCCCGCCTAGCTCTGCCGCTTCCAGACCCCTCCCACCCTAGGACTCCCACCTCCCTCCTTCCTTCCACTGACACTTGCCGCTGCCTCTTCTGGGCCCGAGAGGTCTGCGACGTCACAAAACACCAGGTTGCCTTCCCACACTCCACCGAGAGCTCCGGCATCAGCGGCTCCTCACCCTGGCCCCTTCTCACCCTGCAGAAGGGGAGAAGCCGAGGGGCCCTAGGGCACCCTCTGACGGCTCCTTTAAGGAGAAGCCCCCGCCCCCACCAAGCCAGCCGCGCCCCGCCGTCAAGTTTACGGGGCGGATCGGGTGACTGGGCAGGCAGCCGGACCGGCTGGAGTTGGTGTCCAGAGCGGAGCGGGCACAAGGGAGGGGCGGGTAGGGCCGACCCCTCCCCCCCGTAGGGCTTCAGAGCAACAGGATGCCCCACGCAGCGGTCCTGGAACTGAGGCCGGCAGTCAAGGCAAATAAGGAAGAAGCAATAGAGACCCCCTAGCCCCAGGCAGCTCTGGCAGAGGGATTGGTCAGATGGGGCACCCCCAGGGACTCGTTTCTTCACTTGTCCCTCCATAGCTGGGAGCTGGAGGTGGGTAATGAGGGGCTCAGCTGCCACCTCAGTCCCCAGGAGCCAGCTGGGAAGGGCCGGTCAGGGTCAGAGGTTGGAGCGGGGGTTCTCAAGTGGAGGTTTGATGGGCCCCCAAGACCCTGCCCCAGTCCTTCCTTAGGGCTTGGGCCACTTAGTACTTCTGCCACCTGGCTGGCAGTGGCTTTGATGACAGCCAGTCTGGGGCGGGAGAAGAGGGCCAGAGGGGCAGGCAGGGCAGGGAGGCAGGCGGCAAGTCTCACTTCTGCACTGCAGGGTGTGGGACCATCCAGAGCCCCGTCATGACTGGTGGTCCCATGTCTCTGCTGGGAGGTGAGGGGCATTCTATGCCATCTCCATGACTTCAGTCTTTCTTCCAAGGTTGAAGGTGGGAGGAACTGCCCCACCAAACACAGAGTGAGGTACCCAAGGGGGCTTCAAGGATAGGATGGGGCTCCTACACCTCAGTGCCTCAGTTGGGAAGGGTCTGGGGTCTTGGCCTAAAGGTGAGTCTGGTGGACACACCCTGTTCGTACTGCCAGGGCTACTTCCTTGGAAGGGTTGAATGTTGACAATGGTCAAGGGGGGCCCTCAGGTCCACCTGGGTGAACATACCAGGGCTTGAGGGTGGGCTTCCACCCCTCAATCCCCCCAAAATGCATCCTGCTGCATCCTCCCCGAGGCTATCAGCAGCTCCTCAGGGGTCTGTGAGGGAGGCCATGTGGGCACTTCAAGTGTGCGTGGTTCTGCTGCCCATCTCCTGCCGAGTCCCTGGAGCAGAAGCGTCTGTGTCCATCCAGGGTGGGGCCATGCCCCTCTTTGCTGAACCTCAGGCCTGGTGTTTCTGGCCCAGCCTGGCTGGCTGGTGGGCAGGTGAAGGGTGGGGGTTAGTGGGAGGACCAGGGGCCTTCAGGAGGGGGAGTGGGGGTGACATAACCCTGCCTGAGCTCCTGGGCTTCCAGGATGTGGCCTCTCCCTCCTCCCAGGCTCTTTTGCCTTGGACCTGGGCAGCGTCCCCTGGCCTCATGCAAGCAAACAAAATTCTTTGGCTGTTTACAATTTTCCACCCAAGCAGCCAAGATCAGCAAGTGCCTTTGAGGTCCCTACCCAACTGCACGGTACCCCCTACTTGCCCCCACTGCTTTTAGTTCTTCAGGCCCAGGTCCCAGCCTCTGTTTCATCCCCACCCCCAATCCAGTGTCCATACTGGAAAATGGGACCAGGACCCCCCACCATCTGTCCAACACCCTGGGACTCAACCCCCAGCCGAAGGGACTGGGCTGTTCCTGGCTCACCTGAGCCCTTGGCATTGCCTTCCCACTTCCAGATGTGTCCCCCTCCCTGGAGCAGGAAGGGAGATCCCCAGGAGTGGGAGCTCAAGTTGTCCCCATCCCCACAAGGTCTCCTTTCTGCTCCTCAGCCCCAGGTCCCAGTGTATGCAGACCCTGGGTAGGAAACTTATGGAGGCAGCCCCCTAGGGGCAGGGTCACTGGCTGTGGGTCACACTGGCCTCTGGAAGCCCCCAAGGATTCTGGAATCATGCAGCCTGGGCCTGGGTCTCGACAGAACGGAACAAACCAGGGGAGGCAGCTTGGGTCTCTGGTGCTGCCTATCAGTGGCACAGCCTGCCAAGGCCTTGGTTTTTCCTTCTGGAAATAAGTGGATTGTGCCAAGTCCCAGCACCTGGCTCCCCAGCCCTCATCGCCAGCTGGGCCTGCCCCTTGCACCCTGCCTGGACTCTGGGTGGTGCGACTGGGCTGGGGTGAGACATCCATTTGAGGAACGCTACAGCCAACACTCCCAGTGCCCAGCCTTGGCTGGGTTGGGCCTTGGCTCCCCACTCACACCTGCTTTAGCCATCAGGGCTGGTGGCTCCAAAGTCTCGACCTTTCCCTCTTCCGGTCACGTGGGTACTAGGACGTGCTACCCTGAGGACTTAGGCATGGGGGGAGGGAAGCGGTGGAAAGTGGGCCCTGGAAAGCCTAACTGAGGCCTAACTTCCCTGACAATCTGCTACCCACTCCAGGGGATCTCCCAGGAAGGGTCTTTCAGGCATTTCCCTCATCCACCCCCCACCTGGTTTCCAGGCTCCCCAAGGACCCCCAGCCCACCTTTTTGGAAAGATGAGCTCCTCCCCTCCTTCCTTGCCTGTTCCCTTCTGAGGGCCAAGTCAGAGCTGAGGTGGAGGGACTGAGGGAGGGGCCGCCCGGAACCCTGGGCCTCTAGCTGGGGCCCTACCCCCACCCGCTCCGCCCCAGCCCTCCGCCTCCTGCACAT
>NW_020171816.1:18887-29752 GCF_003031525.2 Neophocaena asiaeorientalis asiaeorientalis
GGGGGAGGAGTTGCCAGGAATGCGGCAAAGTAGACTCCGGAGGCACCCTGTACTCATTAACATACATTAACATAAATGCTACATTCCCTTACTTGTCAGGGGGAGAGAAAATCTCCAACCCACCCCCAGCAGTGCCCATGCCCACACCCTCCTCCCTCCAGAGAGCCCCCAACTCAGGGAGGACTTCTGTCTCCTTTAAGATAGAACAAGGTCCCAGCTCCTTTCCCTGCAGCTTGAAGCCTGACCCCTTCCCCAGGTACCCAGCCTGGGAGGCCCCGTGGTCCTTCTGCCAGTTCTCCTCCCAGTGCCTCCCTTCTGCAGTACCCTGCCTCCCCACCTCCTCACTCAGAGGACTTGCTGAAGCCCGCGGACATCCCAGGCTCTTAGCCAAGCATTCACACACGCCTCCCTGGCTCGGCCCTGGCTAACCCTGCCAGCGCTCCAGCTACCCCATCTCTGGGAGGTGGCAGCTGTTCCTTTGCTAGGACTTAGCTTGGGCTGTGCCCTCTGCCCTTTTGCCACCTGCTGGACTTTTCCTCATCACCCACTACCCACTTTTCTCTGTGAAGCCCCAGGTGCTTATAACACCAGGTCCAAGCCTCTCTTCAGGGCTCTGGGTTCCCCAGCAACCACCATCCCATCCCTTGGGGGCCCCAGGCACAGGGAAGCGAGAGATACAGTGCCCGCAGGAAGCCCAGCCACCTTCCTGGGCCTGCTGAACCTGGGTGAGGATGGGGGGGTTGATGGAGAAGAGAGACTTCAGCCCCCTTCAGGATTCAGTCACTCAGGCCTTGACTCCCTCCACCCACAATGAGGTCAGAAAACAGAGTAAATGCCAAAGAATGTCAAACCGATTTTTCTCCTAAATAAGATCACCTGTGAGGTCAAGTCTCCTGTAAGGGTGGAAACCAAAGCAGGGAAAAGAAAGAGATCCATGGCCTTGACCCCTGCCCCCTAGGATACCAGTGCCCGTTGCTGTGTGGTTAACTGAGGAGCTGATTGGCTGGCAGGCATGGACATACTTGGGGTCACACAGCTGCACGCAGACCTCAGCTGGCTTGAGGCTCTCCTTGGGGGTGTGCTGGGAGCTGGCTTCCGCTTTGGGGGTTCAAGGGGGACTTGGCGGGGGGCTTCCCTGGTGGTGCAGTGGTTAAGAATCCGCCTGCAAATGCAGGGGACACAGGTTTGAGCCCTGGTCTGGGAAGATCCCACATGCCATAGAACAACTAAGCCCGTGAGCCACAGCTACTGAGCCTGCACTCTAGAGCCCGCGCACCACAACTACGGAAGCCCACGTGCCTAGAGCCCATGCTCCGCAACAAGAGAAGCCACCGCAATGAGAAGCCCGCGCACAGCAACTAAAACCCAACGCAGCCAAAAATAAATAAATTTTTTAAAAAGGCGGCGGGGGACAGACTTGGGGTAATGCACAGCCTCACGGCAGGGATGAGGTCCCCTAGGATCTCTTTTAGGGCAACAGACCCAAGGATTGGGGTCAGTGGTTTGGGAGTGGGCCTGGACCCAGAACTCAGCCAAGAGAAGCTGCAGTCCCGTCCCTGACTCCCAGGGCAAGTAGGACCTGGCTGGCCATGCCACAGGCCAGGTGGCTAGAGTCAGGACTTGTATTCTCCAGCCTTCATGGCTGGCTTGGCATTCTGGGGCGGGGGTGGGGGTATGATCCTGAGGGGCTCTGAGGGGAGTGGAAGGATTTCCTGACCTCAGGAGGAGCTATGGGGCTGCCCCGAAACATGGTAAGGAGTTATTCTAGGTCTTGGAATCTCCTACAGCCTCAGAGGATCCAGTCCTAATGGGGCCCCCTCCGCTTTCTGCACCTGGCATCTGGGCCTCCACCCACCTGCTGGGGGTGGGAGGTCTGGCCCAGGGGAGCTGGAAAGTGGCTGCAGGCCAGGGCTGGCTTCTCCCCACAGGGTCTCCCTACATCCTTCCCTCTTCAGAACTCTCTCTCAGAGCTTGTCTCTTTCTCTCTTCCCAGCCGTTTCCCCACCCACCCCACCCTCCCAAATGGGTTAAAAATAGCCAGGCTGCTACCACATCAGTAGCCTGAGCAACTATTTGGAGTGGGGTGGGCCCTCTGGGAGATGGATCAGCCTTGTGGTGGTCCCCATTGGCTGGAGACAGCCTACCTCAAACTGGGATCCACAGCTTGGTCTGGGAGCAGGAGCCTGTGTCCTTTGCCTGGCTCTGCCTAAGGATCCTGAGCCTCATAGAAGCAGCTACCCATGGGTGGGGTCAGGAAGATGGGCTTTCTTAGGCTGGGAGAACGCTGGGGGACACACAGCCAAGGAGCACTGAATCTCTGGCCCTCCTCACCCAGGGATGCGAGATGGCTGAGGTACAGCCCTGAACAGTTCTAGGCAATGGGGGGATCCCCAGGAGTCACCTTCATGGAGTCCCTCCTGTTGGGGTGCAGGACACCTGGGATGCACCCCCCTGCCTACCACCCCCCATGGCTGGGAATTTCCCAACCAAGAAAGACAAGGATGAATTGAGAGGCCGCCCCGACCAGTGCTGGGACAATGAAGCCTTATGCTCTCAAAATCAGAGCAGGGGTAGGAAGGCCAAGGGCAGGTGGGGGCCTAGCTGTCTGCACCCAGGGAAGTACTGCTTGCCAGGAACCCACCCAGACCCACTGCCAAGCCGGGTACAAGGGGATCCTGGCCAGAATCCTGCGTGGCCCACTCAGGGAGGGAGACGCTGGGTTCATCAGGCAGACAATGCCAGCTCCTCAATGGTCCTTCTGTGCAGGGTTCTCCCTCAGGACGGAAGGAAGGAATCATCTCTGTCTCCCGCTTCCTGCTGGGCGGATATCAGGGCACCGGAGCTCCCACCCCGCCCGCACATCTGGGGTTCAGCGGGATCCAGGGCTGACCGCTGAGGGCAGGAAGGGATCCTGGCTTGGACGTGGGATTCTGTTCTCCTTGTCAGTCGGCGATCCTCAGCCCTCAGTGGCAGGGGTAGCAGGAAAGGCCCGAGGGACTGGGGCGGGGACGGGGGGTGGGGGCCGTCAAGTCCCCGGCCCTCCCCTCCCACTCGCCCCGCCCTCTCCGCCTCCGCGGCGCCGACCCCGGCCCAGGCCGCTTTGTCCCGCCGAGGGCGCGGAGCCGCCGCCGCCCTACAAAGCTGCCTTTGTGCCCGGCGGCCTCCGCAGGACCCGATGACGTCAGCCTCCGCGACCGGCCCGGCGGGGCCCAGCACGGGCTGCTGCGCCCTCTGGCGGCCGAAGGCGGAAGAGCTCGCCTGGGAGCCCCGCCCAACAGAGGAGGGCCTTTTACCGAGCCCTTCCCACAGGCTCAGAGGGCTGCAGACCCCTATGTCCAGGTGCCTTGCCTGGAGTTAGGGGCTCACCCCACAGGCACCCCGGCCCTGTCATCTGCTGCTCCCTCCTCCAGCAATGCACGAGCATTTCCCATAGCCTCATGGAAGGCTCTGCACTGAGAGCCCAATGTAGCCATAGCCCTGCAGCTATCCAGCTGCCCTGCCGGTGGCTACAGTCACACTGAAGTGTAGCCACCTGCCTGTCCCTACCCTCCTCAGGTTTGGAGGGGGACCTCTTGGTCAGAGACCTTTCTGAACATGTCTCAAGGCCCCTGCTGTCCTCAACTTTCTGTTTAGTCAAGCCCAAGGGACTTCAGTTCTGGGCAGGGCTCTGGGCAATGTCTCAGAGCCCTGGCAAAGGACCCAGGAAGAAGGGAGGGTGTGCAGGGGGCTGCAGCCCACCTGGCTGTGTGGCCTCAGCAACGCACACTGTCCCTGGGCCCTGGGCCTGGGAGGTCAGAAGTCCCATTTCCTTCTGCACTAGACTCATTGGACACTCCTCCTGCTCCCCATGTGGAAGAATCCCTCAGGAGAAGAGCTCCTTAAGAAATCTGCCCCACTGTTCCAGAAGGCTGCCCCAGACCCAAGACTGCAGAGGTGCTGAGGGAAGAGGGGGAGACATGGAGGCCCCAACATGTAAGATGACTAGTCCAAGGGGGAAAACTAAAGTGGTGAGTACTGGGCCTGAGTACGACCTGCGAGCTGAGTGCCCAGGGCCCTGCCACAAGTGAGGATCCAGGTCCAGACTACCATCACCTTGGCACATCTTAGCCTGGGTCTCTGCCTCCTGGAGAGAAGAATGCCGAGCAGTTCTTGGTATTTTTTCTTTCTACATTTTATTATTTCAAACCAGGTGAACAATTCCATAAAACATGTGAAAAAAAGCAAGGAAGTGTTCAACACTGAAGGACCCGGGCCTGGGGTGAGGGCATGAGGGGCATGGCCCCTCAGCAGGCAGCGGCGGTTCCTAGGTTAGCGCTAAGGAGCTACATTTAGGTTAATGGAGCCAGGGCCCAGGGCCGCTGGGGCGGGGCCCTCAGTGACGTTGGCAGTTGTCTGGAACAGCCCTTGAAACCCAGTTCCGTAGAGGGCAGGGCAGGGGCGCCGCCCGCACAGGGGGCAACCAGCAGAGGGATGGGTGTAAACACGCAGACACACTCAAGGCACGGAATCATGGGAAGGGGGTTGGGTGGGTGCTGGTCAGAACCTGACAGTTTTAAATAGTTTTTCTTCTAAAACGTTTTCTAGGTTTGCAGTTTTCTCTCTCTTTTTTTTTTCCCTTTGCCTTTCTTTTTTTTTTTTTTAAAAAAAAAGCTACGAGAATGAGCCGGTGGACTGTGGTCTCCAGGAATGGTGGCGTCTCACGCTTCTTGTGCTTTTTCCTTTGGGGCCTCCGAGTGGCTTAGGGGGAGGGGGTTGGTGGGGGCAGGAGGCTCCCTGTAAACATTTGGACTTGGGTTGGGTCAGGGGCTGATGCTGGGCGAAGCCAGGGGTCCCAGGCTGGAGAAGTGGATGCCCCTCCAAACACAGGCCTTGGGAGACTCAGCATGTGCTCCCCTCCCCCATCACAGAACGAGACAACAGTTAAAACCAGAACAGATGCCAGGAGGGGGTACGGTGGCCATTCCCTGCACCTGGGATAAGGGCAGGCTTCAAACAGGGAGGCCTGTGGCAACCCTTCCCCCAAGTCTCTGGAGCTGAGGGAGGGGAGAGGGGGAGCCAAGAACAGAGAGAGGAGAGAAGGGGAAAAGCGGCCAGGGGGACAGGCGGGGAGCGTGGTCCTCTTGCCCCCATCTTCCTCAGGGGCTGGGGGGAGCAGAGTCGGCGGTGGCCCTGGAGGTGGGGGACAGTCAGGGCATGGGTCGGGAGGGAGGGAGGTAGCCAGTGTGTGTCTCTCCTCCCCCCTCCCTAGACAATGACCCTTCTCCTTTTTCCCCACCCACTCGTTACCAGGGACACAGTGGCCGCCCAGAAGCCAGTGTGTGTTGCTGGGTTACGTGGGGGAGGGGAGTCTGTAGCACTGGCAGAATCCTCCCCACCTCTCCCAGGGCTGGTGGGGCCAGCCTCAGACCAGGGCCCTCAGGTAGGTCAGAGGGGAAGACAGCAGGGATGAGTGCAGAGCTGGTCATACTGAGTGGTGGGCAGCTGAGGCAGCTGGGCCCCCTCTGTCATCTAGATCCTTCAGGCTAGGCCAATGGCCTGGTGGGTGAGAAAGTGAGTTTTCTCCAAGGAAAATCGGGACAGCCCTCTAGTTCTGTCCCAGGACACAACCAGGCATTTCTGCTGTCTGGACCAATGGGCAGAACGGAGCCCAGGCTTACCTGTGCCACCTCCTCAGTGCCCTGCACTCCATCGCCCTCCTGATTCAGCACCTTGTGCCTCCCTCCCCTTGCCCTCTGGTCTCCTAGCAGGTTTCCAAGTTCACCACCCCCACCTGGACCTTCCCCAGCCCCAACCGTGTCCCTTCTCTGGGCTCAGTGGCCCAACTTTGTTCCTCCCTGCCCGGCCCCCTCTGGCTCACCATCCTGCCAGGCCCCGCTGCCCCTCAGAAGAGGCCGCAGTCCTTCAGGTTGTTCTTGATGATGACATCGGTGACAGCATCGAACACAAACTGCACGTTCTTGGTGTCAGTGGCGCACGTGAAGTGCGTGTATATCTCCTTGGTGTCCTTGCGCTTGTTCAGGTCCTCGAACTTGCTCTGGATGTAGCTGGCTGCCTCATCGTACTTGTTGGCCCCTGTGGGAGACAAAATGGTGAGGACTCGTGCTGCACGTGCGGCAGGCAGGCCTGTCCCACAGGTACAGCGAGGTTCTATGCGTGTGAACTGACAAGCATATAACGTGTGACACTTGTGAGAGGGCACAGGCACGTCTGAGTGTGCAAAGAGGGGCACCTGATTGTGTGAAGGAGGATGCTCAGTGATGTACAGAGTACATGCCTGAGTGTGTTAAGAAGGGCCTTGGGGTGTACAGACACAAGTATCGATATATAAGCCTGTGAGGCACCAGCCCTTGCGTGTGTCCCACAGTTACCCTTCTGTCCAGCGGGGGGCGCCCGTGGGCCACCTGGTCACCACCAGCTCCTCCCCAGAGGCCCAGACCCCACACCTGTATACTCAGGGAAGCAGATGGTCAGGGGGCTGTGTGTGATCTTCTCCTCGAACAGGTCCTTCTTGTTGAGGAAGAGGATGATGGATGTGTCCGTGAACCACTTGTTGTTGCAGATACTGTCAAACAGCTTCATGCTCTCATGCATGCGGTTCTGGACCCCCAGTGGCCTCCAGGCCTCTCACCATCTCCTCGTCCTCGGCTAGCACCAGGTCGTAGGCGCTTAGAGCTACGCAGAAGATGATGGCTGTGACGCCCTCAAAGCAGTGGATCCACTTCTTCCGTTCAGACCGCTGACCACCCACATCAAACATCCTGCAAACACAGCACCTTAGCTCCAGAGAAGGGAGTTCTGGGAGAAGGTCCCTGCCCCATTTCACAGGTTGACCGACTGAGGACAGAGGCCTGCTCAGAATATGGCGGCCGCCTCCACGGAATCATCCATGCTGGCCCACCTTACCCCTGGGGTTCTAAGCCAGGGCACGTGTGGCCCAGCAGGGTCAGGCTGGTCAGCAGGGTAGGCTGCCTCCACATGGGGCAGGGTCAGCAGAGGCTGTGAGCTACTGGCAACCACAAAGCCTTAAGAAACTTCAGAGGGGGGCTGCGGATCCTGGACCAGCCCTCGTTCCCAACAGCCATCGGCAGGCCCTGGAGTGAGGATCTCTTCCCTGTCACCCGCAAGGCTGGCAGCTCCTGCCCCATTACCCTGCCCACACTCTCGCTCACTTGAAGTGTAGGTCTTTGAAGGTGAAGTGCGTCTCCACGATGCCCGTGGTCTTCACGCGAGTCCGCAGCACATCCTGCTGCGTGGGGATGTAGTCACTCTGTGCAATGCGCTCCAGGTCGTTCAGGTAGCTGGGATGGGGAGTGGGGCATCAGTGGGGGCCACCGGGCCCCGTTCCCTCCCATCCCCTCATTTCCCAGGCATAGCCCTTGCCTCTTTAACCCTTGCCTGGACTGCATTCACTGCTCAGATGAGGAAACCTGCACTAGCACCCCTGCCTCCTGCCTGTGGAATGGGCCTGGGAGGAGGGGCAGTTCTGTGGCTAGCCAGCCAAGCCCCAGCACCCAGGTCTGAGGCAGGCCTGCGTCAGACAAGATCCAGGGTGGTGGAACTACAGGTGAGGGCAGTGGGAGGGGGGAAATTAGTCCTTCAGTGAGAGATTCAGGATGCTAATCTGCGTAATTATGGCACCCGCCACAGAGCAGCCTGGCATGTCCTTCGATGCAGGGCTGGACAGGTTGGGGCCTGCCAGGCCCAGTGGGCTCTTTGCCCAGTAAAATTTGGGCTCCTCAGGGGGAAGGCATGAACACTCGCTTGGCGGGGGTCCCAGGGGCTCCTCATTACCAGCTCTCCTAATTAGTATCCAAGCTGCCCCGGCCAAGCCCTGAGACCAGCTCTGCTGCCTGCCTCAATATCCTTGCTGTGTCCTGTGGGTTGGGTCCAGGCCTCCCAGCCACTGCCCAGTACCAGTGTCTTGCTCTTGGGGCAGGGCTGCTGGGGCGAGCCCTTGGCTCCCACCAGCAGCTAGGCCAGAGGGAAATGACCTCAGAGACGCAGAGACAGAACAGAAAAACAGGAAGGGCTATGGGGAACCATGACGCATGTGCTGTGACCTGCAAACTGTACCCTGCCCCCTACTGAGAGCCTCCAGCCCAGAGGCCTCATGGTGGGTTCCCCACTAGTTTTTCCCTTGTCCCCAACAGGTGGGCTCACCCCAGGGACCCACTGCCCCACAGCAGCCTTGGAGGATTGCTGTGAGGAGGGGCTGCAGTATGCCTGGTCCCTGGAGTTTTCCAATCTGCTCCCCACCTCTGGGTGATCTTGTCATGGCATAAACCTGCCTGGGAGGGCAGGGCCCATGTGCACTGCTGAATCCCCACACCCAGAACAGTGCTGGGCACAAGGCGGGAACTTAATGTCTGGGGAATGAAGAACAGGGATGAGGATGATGGAGGAGTGGGAAGTAGCTGGAAGGTGGCCCTACACTGCCCTCCTTGAGTATCCTGGGCACTGAGATGGCAGTGGTTGATAGGACCCACCCCTCCTTGCCTCCAGGACCCAAAAGCTCTGCTGGCACTGAGCCTGTGACCTCTGGGGAGCACCCCCGCCCCCGCAGTGTTTGGCTGTGACTCTGCAGCTCCTGTGGGAGGCGTGCACTCACAAGTGCATTCAGGCCCCGGCAGGGAGAGTGGGGCGGCTGTCCGTGACTGGGGCAGGGCTCAGGTGCCACGGCCAGGCAAGACCGGCCTCCCACCCACCTTCACAGAGGTCCAGCCCCTCTCTGGGTGGGCTCAGGATGGCATGGGCGGTGGGACTGGGAAAGCTGTTCAGACAGAGGGACTGGCTTAAGCAGAGGTAGGAGAGGAGAGATGAGAGTACAGGGCCAGCAGCCTATCTGGGTGGCACCATCTGTTTGGATGTCCCTCCACAGCCCTACACCAGGCCAAACCCAAGATCACCAAGACCTTGGCTGACAGTCAGCAGCTTCATGAACAGAGGCTGGCAGTATCTTTTTAAGGGTGCTCAGGTCCCCTGGTTCAGGCTATAGTCCAGGTCTCCCCACACTGCACCCCCAGCCCAGCCCCTTGGAGTACTCACTAGGCGGCAGAGTCGTTGAGCTGGTACTCCCGCGAGCGGCCAAAGCAGGCCTGCACACCATGGTCAGCCCAGAGCCTCCGGATGACACCGGACAGATCCTCAGGGAGCACGCCCTGTTCCTCAGCCGTGCACGACAGTGCAAACAGCTGCCTGGCGTCGTCCTGGGCACAGCAGTGAGTGGTCAGCCAGTTGCAGGAGCACACCCCCACCCCACCTGTCAGAGGCAGGGAGGCCTCCGGAATGAGGCCCAGATTGGGGTGTTCTCAGCTTCCCCAGGACAAGACTTGCCCTGAAGCCTTATGGGAGGGAGGCAGGGCTGGGGAGTCCACGTACCGCGCGGGAGGGGTCAGCAAAGTCAATCTGCAGATTGCCCATGGCTTTAACAATGGCCATGATGGACTGGATGGTGTTGCTATAGACGACTGCCCGGTACTGCCGGCATTCCTCCTCTGAGTAGCCATCCTCATGGATGATCCTGGCAGCCAGGAGTCAGGGGTTAGAGTGTACAGGGCACAGGGACCTCACATGGCTGCCTGGGGCTGCTGGGGCCTGGAGAGACCTACTTCAGAAAGGAGGAAACTGGACTTCCCTGGTGGCGCAGTGGTTAAGAATCTGCCTGCCAATGCAGGGGACACGAGTTCGAGCCCTGGTCCGGGAAGATCCCACATGCCGCGGAGCAACTAAGCCCGTGCGCCACAACTACTGAGCCCGCGTGCCACAACTACTGAAGCCTGCATGCCGCAACTACTGAAGCCCGCGTCACCTAGAGCCTGTGCTCAGCAACAAGAGAAGCCACCGCAATGAGTAGCCCGTGCGCTGCAATGAAGAGTGGCCCCCACTCGCCGCAACTAGAGAAAGCCCGTGTGCAGCAACGGAGACCCAATGCAGCCAAAAATAAAATATAATATTTTATATATATAATAAATATAATATAATAAATTTAAAAAAAAAAAGAAAGGGGGAAACTGCCTCTAAACCACTCGGACCTGAGGATGGATGCTGCCTCTGGGAAGGTCCTGGACCTGGCTAACACGGCTGGGCCTATACTTGGGCTGGGTATACTGGACCCAGTACAGGCCCAGAGGAAGAAGAGGGGAAATCAAGGTTTGGAGGCTGCCTCCAGCACACAGCACTTACTTCATCTGCTTGACAATGGTGCTCTTCCCTGACTCCCCAGCACCTGGAACAAAGGGTACAGTTGGTCAGGGAGCAGGCCCAGTGGGGCTACAGAGGTAAGCCAGCCACACGGCCTAGAGGCAGAACTCACCCTCCCCATCAATTGCACAGTGAGATGGAGGCAGTCAGGCCTGGTGGGCAGCAGAGCTACCAGGGGTGCAGCTGGCAAGGCCACAGGGGTGAAGGCAACCTCGGCCACCTGGATCCCATGGTGGACTCACTCCAGGCCCTCGCTTCCCACAAGGTCCATTGCCCACCATGGCTCCCCACTTCCCTGGTTGAGTTCAGGGGCTTCGGCTGGTGACTTGAGGCTCAGGAGTCACCCCGTCATCCTCACACATGCAGGCTTGCCACTCTGCAGCTAGTGCTCCCCAACATGGTACCTAGGCACAGCTAGCAGAGGAGCCCTGCTCACTCCAGCGGGGCAGCAGCCCTCTCTCCCTCCACTCTGAGCTGCAGCTGCCAAGGGGCCTGGATCCGGGCATGGCGTCATACCCCTGCCTGCCAGACATGGCCCAAGGCCCAGCGCCCTGCTCACTGGGCCCATGTCTGCTCTGGGAAACATGCAGTGACACACACACACACACACACACACACACACACACACACACACACACACACACACACACACACCCCGTACCTAT
>NW_020171816.1:29792-33997 GCF_003031525.2 Neophocaena asiaeorientalis asiaeorientalis
GTACCTGTACTGACTCGAGATGCTTCCCTGGCAGAGCCCCATCCTGTATTTCTCTTTGGCCATTGCTGAGGGATTTGCTGGCTCTCTCTTGTGACTGTCATAGCAGCCCCAGAGATAGGTACTGTTTCTCCCATTTTACAGACAAGGACACTGAGGCTCAGAAAATTAAAGTCTTGGCCCAAGATCACGTTGCCAGGATCCAGAAAGGCAGGGAGACATGAATGACGATGATGCGTGGCCTGCCCAGCCCTTCTCAAAATGTGGCTCAGATGCTGCAGGACGATGCCTTGGGAGGGTGTTTTTTTTGTTTGTTTGTCTTTTAAAAGCAGATTTCCAGGCCCCGTCCCAGACACACAGCCAGATCTTGAGGGGTGCAGGCCAGAAATCTGCATTCCTCAGGGAGTCTGCAGGGAAGTGTGAGACCACTCAACTCCTGGCTGGGGGATGGAGGGGTGGAGGCAGGGTCCCACCTCTTCCCTTTGCCACTTGCTCCCTGTCCTGAGCTCCAAGTAGAGCGCACCTCAGCTTGGCCTGGCTTTCCCTCCCAGCCTTTGCCCAGACTGTTTGCTCTGCCCCGTC
Organism: Neophocaena asiaeorientalis asiaeorientalis; assembly: GCF_003031525.2. Lineage (NCBI taxonomy): Eukaryota > Metazoa > Chordata > Mammalia > Artiodactyla > Phocoenidae > Neophocaena > Neophocaena asiaeorientalis. Next base: position 30,372 of record NW_020171816.1, read on the forward strand.
ACCTCCAGGCATCTCCTCTTGCCAACTCCAGGCCTTTGCCCGTGCAGTTCTCTTTGCTGGGCACACCTGCCCCATGCCCCACCTACGTGTGTCCCAAGCCTCCTGATCACTGTGGTGGGTCTGTCCCTCTGAGCAGCTCAGCAGGGCGTGTGGTACGGTCTGTGGGGAAGTCACACTTGAGGACTCTAGCCCCCATATCCCTCAGGGTTGGTTAAGACAACCTCAGAGGATGAAGGGGCTGACACACAAACTACCACGAGCAGCAATAACATCAGCAGTGATGATCACGGCCGAGCTGTGACTAGTGCCCCCTACGTGTCAGATGCTATTCTATGCCTATCACACCCACTAAGTAACCTCACAACAAGCCCCGGGGGTAGCTCTACTCTCAACCCCACCTCGCAAATGAGGAAACTGAGGGACTTCCCTGGCAGGCCAGTGGTTAAGACTCTGTGCTTCCAATGCAGGGGGCACGGGTTCGATCCCCGGTCGGAGAACTAAGATCCCGCAAGCCGCAGGGCGTGGCCAAAAAATAAAATTTAAAAATTAAAAAAAATTTTTTATAAAAGGAAACTGAGAGAGGCTGCTGTCACACAGTTATAGCCCCTCTGCAGGTGGCTCACCCTGCAGTGTTGCATGCCTGGTACTGTGGCTGGGCCACACAGTCCCTGCCACTGGGTTTACTTCCCAGGCAGACACAGGTCTGAGTCTCTGCAGTGCCCTCGGAGAAGCAGCAGACCCTGCTGAGGCCCCTGCCTGCATCCCCCCTACCTCCCACCCCAGATCCACATTGACCAGGAGGAAACTGAGGTGCAGCTGCGGCCTTCACAGCTGTGAGCCTGGGCATGTCCACAACCCAGAGGCCTCCCTGAGAAGGCCTCTCAAACGCCACCAGCTGCCTGGAATCACTGGGCTTGACTGTCCCAGGCCTGCTTCCCAGGATAGGGGAGCACTGGGGGTGGCACAAATGGGCAGGCTCTGGGCAGGCTGGGGCACAAGCCCCTCTATCGGTCCGACCCCTGGGCACTAGAGCCCCAGTCGCAGTGCATTCCCCTGGGTGTGGGCTCTGGTCAGTGGCAGCATCCCTCCCTTTCCCTTGGGCTGTGCATGGCAGGGGAACAGCTAGGACCCCTCACACCAACACTTCCCACCTGCAGAGTGGGGACATGGGGAGAGGGCCTGGGAAGGCCTGATGGTGATGCCTAATCACTGAGGCCCTTTCCCCAGGGCCCAGAATATCCATGGGACAGGGAGGACAGCACTGGACTGGCTAACCACGAGGGCCAGGTGACTGCCTGGCTGTCCTTCCCACCTAGTCACTTGCTCCCACAGAGCAGGAGGGAGGGAGCACATCCTGGAGCAAAGGAAGACCCAGGAGCGCCACAGATCTCAGCCAGTGCAAGAGTGGAGGCCAAGGATACAAAGTGATGGGTCAGATCGATCATGCCGTCCCCAGCCAGGCGAACTGAGACTCAGAGCGGGTAGATCTCCAGGGTGTAGGGGACCACAGGTGAGGGTGACTTTGGGACCACCGTCCACCTGAGGCACCAGTCTCCTTGTCTGGCCCTTTGATTACTCTCTTGGTAAAGGGTGTGGGCCACTCCATGACCCTGCCCAGAGATGGGGATGACAGCACAAACTTGCTTTGCATCTGATTTTCCTAGCTGCTGCAGACCTGGCAGACACTGAGGTTCCCTTCCCTGTCCCCTTCGAGCCTCAATCTCCCTTCCTCTCCCTTTGAAGAGTCTGGAGGACATTCTCTGCCCCCCACAGGGGTCATTGCAGAACAACTCCCATTTGACAGGTGGACAAACCAAGGTCATGGAGCCCTCATCCCTGGACTCAAAGCTGTCCCGTTGTCCTTCCAGCAGCTGCGACTCAAGAGGGAAGGAGTTAAGTGGCAGGACAAGGGTGTGATGCTGGCAGCCACGCAGGAAGCAGGGGAGAACACCAGGACAGAATCAGAGGCATGGCCCAGGAGCAGCTACAGCAGATCAAGGGACAGAGGTGGGTGGGGCCACAGCATGATATCCCGGTGGACACCCTGGTTCTCGGGCAGCCCACAAGCTAGATGTCCCAGGAACTCCTTTTCCATCGGGGCCTGATGATGTTCCCCTGTTAGATAGGCTGGTACCTGGAGTGGAGTTTGCTTGTACCTTGCTAATCCTGGGCACCCAGTTCTCCCCACCCAGCCCTGCACCTTCCCTTCAGAGAAGGGGGCTTCACTAGCTGGATCCGGATTGCTGCAAAGGTGCTGGGTGGGGGGAACTCAGCCAGTAGAAGGTGCCAGGAGTCTCCTACCCACAGCTGGCCCACCAGGCGTTCCTTCTCCAGCTGAGACCAGAGGGACCCACAGAGGATCCCTGGGGTGCCCTCAGTGTTCCCACTGGGCCATACCTCTTCCCACCAGGAAGAAACCTCTGCAGCCCTTGCCCTGGGGCGCAGCTGCTGGGCCCCCAGCAGGCAGGCAGTAATTGCCGAGATGTGCTGGGCGACAGCGGCTGCTCTGCATTAGAACATCTGCTTCCACTCTGGGAGCGCTGGGCCCCAACGGAGGAGGGAACAGATGGGGGAAGGGAGAAACAACGGCTCCACCTGCCTGAACAAGGCCAGCAGGGCCTCTGCAGCAGAGACAGGGCCACTGGTCCAATGGCTTGATGCTGATCCCAAGCCCCAACATCAGGTCTCTGCTGTCGTCTATCGTGAACCCTCTACCTCCCAGACAAGGCTTTGTACTGCAGGGAGGCCCTGACATGCCGCTTTCCTCTCTGGCCCCACTTTCCCTTCTGCAGAAGCTGTGAAGCCTCGAGTGGCCAGCAGGCCCATCTCTCACTTTCAGATCCTCTCCCAGAGGGAGGTCCAGACCTGCCAGAGCCCTGGTGTCCACCCCGATTCTCCCTGAGATCTCCAAGAGCTGCAGTCCTATCCTGCCCTTCCTCTGACACCTCATCTGTGAAACAGGATACCACCATTATCTCGTCCGAGGAGACGGGTGAGTGCCCGGCACACGGTGAGAATTCAGATCAAAGTTATTATCACTATTTCTTTTACCCTTTGGAAGATGACAGATTTCCCCAAACCTCTCATTTCCTGCAACCCACAGTGACCACGCTGCATAGGTCACTGCAACCGCAGCCTGCAGAGGGGCCTGCTGTGACCATCTCATTTTGAAGGCGAGTTTCTGAGGCTTTCAGACAAAGCACAGCACAGGGCAATAACCCAGTGGCGAAGAGGCTGACTCAGCAGTGGTGGTTCCCTGGCGGGACTTGTGTAACCTGGGACCAGAGTTAGAGCCACTCACTCCTTTGCTGGCTTTTTGCTCTTAGTTGTCACTTCCCTTCACAACCCGGCACTTCTCCACAGCGGGGTACTCCTTCCCGCCCAGCAGCCTCACGGCAGACACTGCTCACTGGCTCTGCTCACCCAGAAGGCTGGGCAGGCTGGGTAACAGGCCTCCCCGCAGAGGCTTTTGTGCTGGTGGGCTCCCCTGGAACATGTGGGGCTTGGGAGAGCAGCCAACTGACGTGGCAGGCCTGAGGGCAGAGATTCTCAGAAGCGGCAGTGGCTGGGACCACAGGGTAGACGGGCAGCAGCCCAGCTCAAAACCCACAGCACGGGCCTGCCCC
>NW_020171816.1:34064-40352 GCF_003031525.2 Neophocaena asiaeorientalis asiaeorientalis
CTGCCCCCCAGCCCCCACCGCCCCCCTCCCAATCCCCTTCCCTGGCCTACCCTGGGGGGGCACTGGGGGGAGGTAGGGGTGAGCCCTGGGAAGCCCACCCCGAAGACAGCCCTGGCACCACCTCCCACGGTCATCCCGGGAAGGTGCCACGTCTCCAGCGCAGCCTGCGGTTCTGGGGCCCCATAGCTCCCGCCCCTCCCCTGCAGCCTTAGGGTCCCGTCCTGCCACCACCAGGGGGAGCCCGTCAGCCAGAGGCCCGGTGGAGGAGGTGGGGGTTGGGCGGCGCAGAGGAGCGTTGGTTTCTGGAAAGCAGCCGCGGCTAGGGGCAGCTGGGGGAGGTGCCGCAGCCACGGCCCCCTCCCGAGCCTGGGAAGCCCTAGGCCGCAGAGACGCGGCACGCCAGGGAACAATGGAGACGGCAGGGAGGGGCAGAGGGCCCCGCCAGACAAAGGCCCTCCAAGCCCCGCCCCTGGTGTCTCTTCCTTCCTCCAGGTGCTGCTCTTTGGCCCCCTCACTCCCTCCAAGGTGGCTCAGCTGGGGTCTGGCACTGTGAGGGGCCGGGCAGTGGGTCTTGGATGGAGCCTGTGACACCCCCACCCACGTGCGTGGCCTTGGCTTCCTCCAGGTGCCCCAACAAACCCGGAACCTCCCTCCCTCCAGTCTCTGCCACTTGGGAAGCCTCCAGCGGCTTCCGCGGCTTCATGATGCCCATCAGGGAAGCACCAACAACCAGGGCCTGGCCTGCTACTGCCAAGTCAGAGCTCTCTGTGCAAGGGAAATAGGCCTTGGGTTCTGCCAGACATGGAGAGGGCTTTCCAGGGCAGGGCTGTGTCTCCCTCAGTGGGTCCCTGCCCACTGTACACAGGGAAACTGAGGCACCACGTAAGGAAGACCACCCTGGAGGAGAGGAGGCCCTGAGACCTGTGCACTGTTGGCCACTCAGGCTACAGGTCTCACCCTCCACAGGAGCCAGGCGGTGCTGGACAGGGCCCAGGTCATACAAGGAGCCAGGCCATTGGCACACCCCTCTTCTTGAGGCTTCTTCGTTTAAGAAATCGCTTTGCTGTTTTCAAAGACTCTGAATAACCCCTACCTTTCTTCCTGATTCACTGTGGTAGACCCTGGGTGAGATGCCCATGCCTGGGCCTCAGTGTCCCCATCTATGAAATGTACCCCTCAGGGGAGTGTGCCAAGCCCAATGCCTGCCCTGGGCAGCCTCCCTTGGGTCCTCACACCCACCCCAAACTGTCCAGCCCAAGCGGGCAGTTTGCCTATGTGCTCACAAGCCATGGACCGTGCTGAGAATCAAGACATCACAGGTCCCAGCACTGGGCACAAAGAGAGGAGAGGACAGCCTGAGGTCACACAGTGAGGAAGATGGGGGAGTGGGTGCTCTGGGTCCCGAAGTCTTGACTGGCCATGAGGATGCATGTTCTCAGCTTTGTGTGTGGCCTCATGGCCCACCGACGCCTTGATGCTTCTGCTGCTTCTGCTCTAGCTCTCCTAAGGCTTTTAGGCTCCTCAGTTCCCTAGGGCCTGGCCTGACAACCCAGAGCAAAACCCTGGGAACCTCCGTGGGGGAAGGCAAGGCAAGAAAACTTGGATTTTGGAGGCGAAGTAGCATGAGGACTGGCCTCACCACGTCTCATGCTGTAGCCAGCCCACACCACAGACATATCAGTCTCCACACAGTACTGTACACGGGCTTTGCTCTTAGTGGGGACCCTCTGCTGAAACACTCTTCCCTGCTCCTCATCTGGACAACTCCCAGTCTTCAGACCAGGCTCAGGGGCCCCCATGCTGGACTCTGACAGCCTCTGAGCTTTCCTCAGGCCTGGTCTCAGTCCAAGCCTGGGTGCTGTGGGAAGCACAAGCGTAATGTTAGGGGAAGAGCGAAGCGCTAAGCTGCCTGACGGTGACCTAAGTATTCCCGTGAGGGGACGTGGGCCAGATGTATTAGGACGAGGTCACCCCATGGCCACACAGCAGATTTCTGGCTTTAAGCAGGAAAAAGATTCACGCACAGAGTCTTGGGTCCCATCCTCCTGGGCAGATGGTCCCCTTTCAATCTCCTAAAAGAAGAATTGAGGCCCCCCAGGCATATGCAGAACTCATGAGCACCCAGAGCATCTGCCTGTCATCCTGACTGAGCAGTTCTTGCCAACTGGGCACAGGCTCCTGAGGGGTGACAATAGTTGGGGGCAGGTGCTCAGGGTCACTACCTGGGTCGCATTTTGGTGTCTCCACTTATTGGGTAAGTCACATGATGTCCCGGACCCTCCGTTTCTGCATCAGTGAAATGGATGTAATGTCAGTCCCAGCCTCGCAGGGTTAAATACGATGAGACCAGTCCTACACGATAGTCATCAATCAGAGGCAGCTGCTGTTATCACCAGAGGGGAAACTGAGGCCCAGTGAAGGCACCCCCAGGCCCAGTGAGTAGTGGGGTGGGGGGAATCCTTACGCTGGATCAAGGGCCCTCTGTCTACCCCCAGGCAGGGGAAACCCAGAGTGAGCTAATCCCGGGGCTGCTGCTCCATTTCCGGGTATTCATCTGGGCCTGCAGCCGGCCTTCCGGCTTTGGAGGGCAATGGCTGCTCGGGAACATAGAAGCAGCCCTCTGCTTTCCTGCTAGCCCCTCTGCCGGCGTCCCTCTCCCAGCCACCACTTCCTGTGGTCAAAGGAGGGGCCTGGAATCCTTCTCAGAGGCGCCACCTTCTCTGAGATCTTGGGCCCAGTGGTTGCTGGGACAGGACAAGGGACAGGGTTGTCTAGATTGACTCCAACCCAGTGACTACCAGTAGGGTCGCCCACAGGCATATGCAGATGAGCCTACACAGGTGGGGCTCACCTTCTAAATCCCCCAGTTGAGCTGGCTCACACTCCCCACCCCAGTGCAGAGTGTGAGCGGCTCTCTAGCCTCTTCCCCTTTTGGGCTCCTCCTCCTCCAGCTGCTTCCTCCTTTTCCTCTGGTGTGGACACCACTTCCCTGAGAGGCCCAGCCCTGCCATGCAGACTTCACTGCCCCTCCTCCAGCCCGGGGCACAGTAGGTGCTGCCATCAACACCCCCTCTGGATATTCTGAGGCTGTAGCAACCATGGCACCCCGGAATGCTCCGAGCCATAAGGACACCTTCTCAACAAGCCTTATATGATCCCATCTCTAGGCTTTGGTTCAAACTGGCCTGGCATTTACTGTCAAGCCTTGGAAGTGTACCCAGAAGGCCAACACTGAAGGTCCAGCCCAGTTTAGGGAATGTGTGGTTATTCCAGGGAGATTATTCCTCCAACCACCAAGATGACCATAGCCCCAAAAGCAGCATCGGGGTGAGGGTGGAGTGTTTGGGGTTTAGAAAGAACAAGAGCTACAGGCTAGAGAGGCTGGGTGGGGCTGGGCAGAGGGGGCCCCACCCTGCACCTGTGGCTGAGGGAGGGGCTGCCTGAGAGCAGCAGGTAGTAGGGCCACCATCAAAGGGCCTAGTCCTTGCCCTCCCCAGGGCATTCTTAGGCAGGCCCATCAGCTGTGGCCTGGCCAGAGCCTGTTAACTCCTTTCCCCCACTGAACTTTTAGGTTAGGACTCCTGCCCTGAGATACTGGGAAGGTGAGACAGAAGCTGGCCTGCACCCTGCCCCCATCCTGCTGGGGAGACAGCACTTAGGCTCTGGGTCGGACTGTCTCGTCCTCTGCTGGGGATGTGGTGAGGCAAGGCCCTGGTCCCTCAGAGGCTAAGGGCTTATGTGGACAAAGCTTCCTCCATCCTGTTCCTGCCAAAAGAATGGGTGGCTTCTAGTGATAGAGACCGAGAGAGACACATCTAGGGACTTAGATCGAGGGCAGGGTGTACAAGACCAGTGTGCCTGCCTCTGGCCCAAGCTGTCCCAAGCGCCAGCCCCTGCTCTGCTGGAGCCTAGGGACCCCACTGGGATCCCATCAGGCCCCACCCCCAGCTACCTGCTGTCACTTACTGGGCAACTGGGCAACGTTTGCAGGCCTGGGTATCGATGATGTTACCCAGTGACCCTGCAGCTCAGGCCAGCCCAGGGCCAACCCTGGGCCAACCCAAAGAGGTCCTTGACCATGCCAGTCCCCATCTGGCAGCCTAGGCTCCAAGTCAAGCACAGTGGGTGGCTTAACGCTGCCTCAGGACCTGGCATGGAAGCCTGAACTCCCCAACTGGCTTGACTTCCACCTCTGGCCAGTGGCAGGCATTCCCTCTGTCCTTACCACCCGCTCTGACCTCTGTCTGGGGTTCTACAACCCCCAACCCTCCTGGGATACCCTCAGCTGAGCTCCAGTGTCACTTCCTTTGCAAAACCGCCCTTATTCACCCAGTCTCCCAGCTCAGGGGTATCACTTGAAGGACCCAGTTTCACTCCTATCCTAGAGGTACAACTTTTCATGTTGGCTGCACCGACATTGGAGTCATGGGCAGGGGCTGAGCCCAGGGGGCCTGAGCAGGACCTAGGCAGAGGGGGTCAGAAATGGCTTAGACCCCTACTCACTCCCTCACTTGGGAGCCCCAGCACTGCACCACGGACTCAGGAAGACAAAGCCTGGCTTAGCCTGGGGGAGGGGTGGGAAGAAGAGACTCTGAGGCCCAAGCTGCCCCGCCCCCATTCAAGTGCTAATGAATCCAGCCTGAAGGCGGGATAGCGGGATGGTGGGATGGTGAAGGCCATGGGGAGAATAGGGAGGCTGGAGGCTGGCCTGGGTACCAGCCCACGTGGTACCCAGGGCCCTGACACACCCCCAACCCTAGACCCCCAGGAAGGTGGCTCAGTCCCCAGAGGTTGGGCCTAAGGTCCCCAGGACAGTGTGTCACTCCAGATGGCACCCAATGTCTGCAAGCCTCAGTCTCCCGCTTGCTGTGAGCAGCTGCCTAAGGGAAAGGGAGGGGGTTCCCAGGGGCTCCATACTGTAGCCAGGCAGCCTCCAGGCTGGGGAGCTCCCTCCCCACCAAACTCTCAGCTCTGCAGGAGTCAGCAGAGGGTCCCCCACCTGTTTTCACACCCCCAGACTTTGGTGTACTGTCCCCACAACACCTGTGGCTGTAGGCAGGCACTGCGTCCCAGGTTATGGATGGAGAGCCGGTCACCTACTAGGATTTCACCTGTCACCGGGTTTCTCAGCCAGTACACTAGGTGGAGCTGGGATTTGAACCTAGGTCTGTGTGACCCCAAGAGCCAGTCTAAGGAGGGTGAGCCCTCCTCCCCACAGGCCAGGAAACACCCACCCAAAGGCTTGGGAACCAAGTTGGTCCCTCTGCCCCCAGTGCCTGACCCTGGCAAATGTTGCTAATTTTTCAAGGCCACCCAGAGGACCCCTTCTCCAGGAAGCAACGCCCCTGCATTCATAGGCATCATTAGACCCTACCCATTACCTAGCCAGCCAGGATCCTGGGCTAGCCCTTCCCACTAACTCCGGCTACACCAAGCCCCAAGCAGCAGCCCCAGAATTATTTATCCCTGTTCACGGATGTTCGCAATAGTTTCACTCTTTCCATACACACTGAATAGGCACCTACAGTGTGCCACGCCCCTTGTGAGAGACACAGACAGGACAAAGGTCACAAAACTCCCTTCCTTTTCATTTGATAAACCTAATTGAGCCCCTGTATGTGCAGGCTCCGCACTGGCCAGGCCAAGAACTCCTGCAGCATTACTCTGGTCTGAGCCACACGACTATGGGGCAGCTCCAGCCCTAAAAGCTGGACAGGCTCTACTGGAGTGGTAGAGACAGCGGGCCTGCAACAGTCCCCAAAGAGCCTGAGCTGAAAGGAAGAATGTAAAGCCAGTCTCCCATATGAACAGTTGGAGTCCCTACTGTGTGCTGTGCCCTGTGACAGGCTGCACACTCGTCAGCAAGAGATCTGCATGGAGTGGGATAAGGGCTGTCTCTGAGGTGCCAGCATAGCCTGCTGAGACCAGGAGGAAACAGCCTGAAGAACTTTTCCCTCAGTCTCCCAACCCCCCAGTCCTGGTCATTGGCCCTACACTGAGCCCTTGCCACCTGCCCATGATATGGCAGGCGACGGCTCAGTGACCACCATCTTGCTCCTCCATCTACCCATCTCCAAGACCAAGTTCACACCAGTAGCACTGCTTTCATTCAACAAACAGACAAGAAGCACCCAATAGGTATCATGCTGTAAGCTGGCACAGAAGGCTCAGAAATGAACAGGACGCAGCCCTGCCCCTGTCACAAGGGAGGGCAGCTGTGACCTGGACAAATACCACACTCTGATGGGGGTAGCGCTGGGGGGGTGGGGGCGGGGGGCAGAGGAACCT
>NW_020171816.1:40727-51321 GCF_003031525.2 Neophocaena asiaeorientalis asiaeorientalis
AGGGGGTCTGTCAAAGAAGGATCCTGGGAGGCGATCCCTGAGCAGAGTCTTGAAGAACGATCAAGTAGGAGTGAAACGGCAGAAAAGTACACCAAGGGAAGGGAACAGATACAAAGTCTCAGGGGCAAGAGAGAACTGCTGTATTTATACCCTGAAGCCTTCCTGGGGCCAGCGATGGGCACTGTCTCTCCCTTCTCTGTAGACTGCCCACACAAGCCCAAACAAATCAAAGTCACTCTCTAAACACACACACTCTGGTTTACTTTCCCCTAAGTGCCCAGCCTGAGGCCCCAAATTCTACCTGGGGACAGCTGGTCAGTCAAGTTGAACTGGGTGGAGGCAGGGGTATCGCTGAAGTAGGGCTGGTATCAGCAACTCTGCTCCCCCTACCAAGCTGCCGGAAAAAACCCTCTCACCAGTTAGTGTGTATCACATCTGCCTTTGCCCCGGTGACAGTGACAGTGACTATGTCCGCTTGCTGGCGGGGCAACCCAGGACTGGAAGGAGCCAGTATGCGGGTGGGGCAGCAGGCGTGGTTCTGGCTGGGAGGCAAGGCTGGCAATTGCCCAGCCTGAGTTCCGTTGCCTGGACAGGTCTTTCCGCTACGTGGGACAGGCACTCAGCTCTCTGAAGCTGCCTCAGCTAGGCTCCCATCACCTCCTTGTACCTGGATAGGATCCTTGGCCAGCCAGGATCCTCCTCCAGGCAGTCCTGGCAGATTGAGTCCTCAATTTCAGGCAAAGTTTGGTCTCCCAGCCCCTCACAGTGCATCCTCTGCAGGGTCTCAGCCCCCACTCCCCACTCCCAACAGGAACCTCCACGAGGTCCCTGTTCCCCCCATCCTGGGCACAGCACTCCTCTGGCCCAAACCCAGGAAGCCCATTTCACAGAGAAAGCAAAGGCCAGAAGGGCAGAATGCTGAGATGGACTCCCCAGTCTAGAAAATGCTGAGCATTTCTAGGGAACCCTGCACCCCTGGTTGCTGCCGGCCCAGCATGGGAGGGGTGGCCAGTCCTAAAACCTGAGCCGGGCTCCAAGCAGCAAAGACTGGTGGAATGGGGTCAGGACACAGAACAGGCCAGGAGCCCCATGGCCCAGTCCCACATCTTCTCGGGCACTGCCATAACTGCAATCGGCCTGGGAAGGGGCTGGCTAGAGACCCCCTGGCCGGGCACTGGGAGGCAGCAGTACCGGAAGCAGTACCCAGCGGGCAGCAGCGATGGGCATTCCGCCGCGTCGCCACCCACTCGCTGCTGCCGCTGCCGCACTCGCAGCAGAGACAGGAAGAGGCAAGCGCCCAACGCAAAACAGCCCAGGAGGCTGGGCCGCCGCCCCTTCCCGCCCCTTCTCTTCCTCCCCGCAGTGGCAGAGGAGCGGATGCCATTTTGAAACCTCCGGGGCTGTGCCCCTGAGGCCAGGCCCCCAGGGACAGTCAACAGATGGGCCCAGGATGGAAGACATGCTGTCCCTCGGCCATACGCTCAGCATGAAAAGCCCCGCTTTTCACAGCCTGGGGACCCCACGCAGCTCTAGGGCTGAGGGGCCACACCCCCCCCACATACAGGTCCAGCCTCCAATGCTGCCGCGAGGGCCTCCCTCACCCCCATGCCTGAAACCCCCCCAAATCAGGCCACCACTGGGCACCACACCTGCTCCCAGGGGGAGGCTGGACTGGGACAACTACCAGGCCCGCAGCCTCTGCACAAATCCACTTCAGATGCCCACCCCCAGCAGGCCCCCAACTACTCAACCAGCTGGTCCACCACTCACAGGGCCTCAAGATCCGACAGGCCCACCCACCCCCGGAGGCCACTTCCCAGGCCTTTGGGCCCAGAAAGGGTGCAGGAAGACTAGCACCCATCAGCATATCTCCTTGGCCCGCCCGCCGGGGGCAGCAATATGTCGGCTGTCTCACCACTTCCACTTCCCCCCACCCCTCAAGCAGCCACCATCTTCCCTGGCCTTGGAGGCGACGCAACCCAAACTCCTCTACACTCCCTCCTACTCCCAGATGCCCCCCTCACTGGCCCAGACAGGGTTTAGAAACTGGGAAACAGATACCCAGCAGAACTCCCTGGGAAGCTTGAGGCCAGGTCCCCTCCCCCAACATGACCAGTGGAGCCTCAGTCCAGCCCCTTAGAGGTCTGGGGCCAGTCCACTCAGCCCGGCCCACCTGGTGTAGGAGGGGTGGGGGAACCTGGAGAAGGCCAGAGTGTGGGAGAGGACTTAAGAGCAGGGGAGCAGAGGGTTTGAGGAGAGATGTGTGCAGAGAGGGAGCTGGTGGGCCAGATGCAGGGAGCAAGGGTCTCTAAAGGTTTGGGGGTTCTGGCTGGAGAGAGAGCTCATAAGCAGTCATCCCACTTGAGAGGTCCCTTGGGGTCAAGGTGCACCGGTGGAGTATATTGGGTCCAGGGTAGGGATGGGGCACAAAGGGAGAAGGAGGGAGTGACTGGGGGCCTGGGAGGGGCCCTGGAGATACTCATGCCCAATAGGAATAGGGGGAGCAGGTGAGGGAACAGGTGGTGCCTGAAGGTGGGGGCCGAGTGGGATTCTGGGGGGTTGGGTAAAGTCTAGGGAAGTATGAAAGGACAGGCAGGGGCTCTGAGGATCTGCGAGGTCAGCAAGGGTGGATGGTGAAGCAGAGTTCTGGGCAGCGGGTGTTGGGGCACTGGTGGCTGGATTTGGGGGTTTGGGGTCTGGAATGAGTTGAGGATGTGATCTGAGAGTCTGGGCTATGGATCAGAGGTCTAGGCCAAGCCAGAGTTTTGATCCATTATTTGTATGTCCTTGCCAGGCGGGTTTGGGGGGTTCAAGTCCAGGGGTGGGGGGTCCAGGCCAAGTCTGAGAGTTCGAAGCCCTAGTCCTCAGGTCAAAGTCGGGGATTTGGGCGGGGAATCGGGGGTCCCAGCGCAGGGTGCGGCCTCACCCAACAGCAGCAACTTCACCTCCCGCGCCGCCTTCTCTCCGTCTTCCCGCAGGTTCTTGTCGATCATCTTGGAGCGCTCGGCCGCCGCCTTGTCCTCGGCGCTCACGGTGCAGCCCATCCCGCCGTCCGCCGGCCCGGCCGCTGCCCGGCCCCCACACGGCCCCGGCCCAGCTCGGCCCCGCCCGACCCACTCTGCTCCCGCCGCCGGCCCTCTACGAGTAGCTCCCAGGTCGGCAGTTCCGAGCGTCTGCGGGCGGTGCCTTCTAGGCCGCCGCGCACCGACCGCAGGGCGGGCAGGGGGTGGGGCCGGAGCGAGTCAGGCCCGGGTCTGGGACGGGGCGGGGCCGGAGGTGGGGCCATATGAGATTCGGGGCTGGTGATTGGCGAAGGCGAAGTTAGGGCGGAGCGAAGGCGAAGTTAGGTGCGGCCCAAGCTCGGCTCGGGCTGGAGGCGGAGCCACGCCAAGGGATAGCGGTAGGGGTAGAGCCTAGCCCAGAAGGATTGAGCGCAGGGCGGGCTGTAGGCGGGGCCGGACTCCGATTGGGTGCGGGGCGCCTGGAGCTCCTTTGCCCGACGGCGGGGGCGGGCGGATCTCGTAGCCTGAGGATGGAGATCCAGTGCACCTCAGGGGCCGAGCAGGAACCAGTCCTCTTGGGCGAGCAGAGCAGAGGAGGCGTGTCTTCGTCACTTGATAATGAACCCAATAAACTTGTTTCAGGATCCACAGAGCCCCGGAGGCTCTCTGGACTGCTGCTTTCTTAGTCTTAAAGCGGGGTTGGCCCCTTCTCTCTCTAGGTTGCAGTTAAGAAAAAGGTTTATTGCCACCTCAACACTTTTGCCCAGGTTGTCTCCCTACAGCTGGGATGCCTCCTCTAATCATCCAAGACTTATCCATCCTTCTCTGATCTTCTAGGAGGTATCCTCCTGCAGGTGGTTATCCTGGACTCCATGGGACCCAGCAACCATGACCCAAGGGAGAGAAAGAGAGAGAGAGAGAGAGAGGGAGAGAGGTGCCAGCTGACTTCTGGGAAGATAAGTGGCCATGATCTTAGGCCCTGTCACCCCTGGACAGTGGCTGCAACCCCATGGCTAGACAAAGGTGGGGTGGAGGCAGCAGCATTTCTAAGGGGACATTTCAGTCTTTCTGATCCTGTTCTCCAGGAGAAGGCCACAGCCCCGACCTCCGATGGACATTTAAAAAGTCTGACAAGGGTTACCCAGGAAGGTGTCCTGTGTGGCCCTAGTGCCATGAGCTGGGGAGGCCCCAGTCCAAAGACAAGGAAGGTCCACAAATCAGGGAAGGGAGCTGGCCACCAATGCTTGGTCATCAATGCTTAGCCACCCACAGTCCCCTGTTTAGCACAGACTCCCTCCTTACCACCTTGATACACATCTTCCACTCTCAATCCTCAGTCTGCTCTCCCTGGAATGTCCATGTGTCCCTCTCTGAATGGCTCTCTTGTTGAGGGTGCATTGGCCTGTAAGTCCTCAAATGGTTCCCGCAGGGCTCCCTCCTGCCTGGAACCAAAGCTCAGGCAGGCCCTGCCATGAGCACTCAGCGCAACTGTTGAAAACACAATGCCCACCCAGGGACACAGACATTCAGAGATATGCTCTATACATCCATACATAGGCTCAGCCTCCAAAATGCTTCAAATCCACAGAACACACTGTAAAAATGGGTGCACACAGCCTGTCCACAAAGACTACAAACCCAGCTCCAAGGTGGGCCTCTTCCCCTGTCAGCCCCGCCCCTCGCTTGAGAGCTGATCCTCTCTCCTTGGGCCTCCCCAGCCTGCTCCTGGCAACAGGCAACAGCTCTAGCAGTTGCCAGGCAACAGCTCTAGCAGTTGCCAGGCAACAGGGAGAAACTGTCCATCCCTTGGAGGCCAGGCTCACCAGAGGTAGGTAGACACAGACCCCAGTCAATGGAGGTGAGGCAGGACAGGGCCACTGGGAGGCATGGCTTCCCCCAGCCCCAAGCCAGTTCCTGTGGTATTTGCACCCTTCCCACCAGTTAGCCACCTGCTTCCAGTTAAGTGCTCTTCCTACAGAGTCCAGCAACCCCTGCATCCAGTGCTCCTGGCTGCTCCCTCACCATTTTCATGGGGGTCCCCAGGGCTACTGCGAAGTCTCTGTTTGCTCCTCCAGTCACACACCTCCCACTCCAGGGGCTCAGAGCCCCACAGGCCCAACTTCTCCCCCAATCACCAGCCCCATGTCCACCGCTGCTCTGAAACCCAGACACTTCGGGTACCCTCAATAACCCCTGTTTCTAGGCTTTCCACTTTGTGACCTTCCACCAGCCAGAGCCATGACCCTGGCTCCCCACCCCTACATCCTGTCAGTTTCTTCCCCTCCTTAACTCCCCCTCAAATACATCCCCATTCTCTGTCCCCACTGTCCCTTATTCTAGGCCTCCAGCTTCCTCCCTGGCTCTCCTGTTTCTCTACAATCCATCCTCTACATGGCAGTCAAGGGGATCCTGTTGAAAGAAACCATATCACTCTCTTGCACACAAACCTTCTGTGGCTCCCCAGTACCCTGAGGATAAAGCCCACACACACGGCTTTGGACTGTGCAGGGGCAGAGGTGGCACAGTGGTGATTGACAGCAGGGACTCTGAGGAGCACTCCACAAACTTGCCGGCTGCGTATTACTTTGGACAAGTACCAGAAACGCCTTGTGCCTCAGTTTTTTGTTGTCTTTTTTTAATTTTTTTTTTTTTTTTTGGCTGCACCGGGTCTTAGTTGCAGCACGCAGGATCCAGTTCCCTGACCAGGGATCGAACCCGGGCCCCCTGCATTGGGAGCTTGGAGTCTTTTTTAAAATAAATTTATTATTTATTTGTTTGTTTTATTGTTGGCTGTGTTGGGTCTTTGTTGCTGCGCGCGGGGCTTTCTCTAGTTGCAGCCAGCTGGGGCTACTCTTCGTTGCGGTGCGCAGGCTTCTCATTGTCATGGCTTCTCTTGTTGCAGAGCACAGGCTCTAGGCGCGTGGGCTTCAGTAGTTGTGGCGCACGGGCTTAGTTGCTCCGAGGCATGTGGGATCTTCCCAGACCAGGGATCGAACCTGTGTCCCCTGCATTGGCAGGTGGATTCTTAATCACTGAGCCACCAGGGAAGCCCGGGAGCTCTGAGTCTTAACCACTGGACCACCAGGGAATTCCCATGTCTCAGTTTTTTTTATCAGTAAAATGGACCTAACAGTAATAGCTACCCACTACACTGGCTGAGGTCACGGATAAGGGAGGAAATGTAGCTAAATGTTCAGAATGTGCATGGCACACAAAACGCCCTCAGTAGGGGTGAGTTGTTATAACAGTAATTTCTTCTGCCAGGCCCCTTAGGGGCTGTCCCCAACCAAGGCCCACCTCATCTCCCTCCATTTGCAACACACCAGCACTCCAGCCATCTAACTTGCCTTGCTCTCCCCATTCTCTTGCACATCCCCCATTCCCTTCCCCCACTTCCCTCCTCCCAATCTTTCATTCCCTGGCTGTGAGCTGGGCATCTCTGACTCCCATTGTCCTGGGGCTTCCCCTCCCCAGCCAGATGCCACTATCCCAGTGGTGAGTCTCTGCCACCCACCCAGATCTCTGATTCCAGACCCCTTACAGCATAGCCCTTGAGGGTGGCAGGTAAATATTTGTCAAATGAAATGAATGAATCACACAAAGTTTAACCCACCCTTCCAGGGGTTCCCCCTGGAGCGGGGAGAGGTGAAAACATTAATCCTGCCATCACTATAAAAATATTCACCATAGTTGTTTGTGCAGAGAGGGTAGAAACTCACGGTGCCTGGGAAGGTCAGGGAGCCTTCTTGGTGGAGGTGGCGTGGGGAGTATTAGAGGGAGAGGATCACTGAGGGAAGTGGGAACAGGGACTGGGAGGGTGGGTTCGGGAACGGGCTAGGGAGAAAATCAACAGTCAGAGCTAGAGAAACACCTGGCTTTGAAGCTGAGGCCACTGAGACCCAGAAGGGGTCAGGACACAACCACAGTCATCCAGCGAGGGACATCACAGGCACGCTGCTTCCTTTACACCTGGGAACCCAGGAGCCCTTTCATCCTTTCAAGAGACATTGTTCTGGGGGTGGAGGATGGTTGCCCAGCCAGGGCTTCATGGGCACCAGAGGAGGCATGACTTGTGTCTGTGCATGCTGGTCCAGCAGCACCTGAACTAGACCGTAAAGGACAGTAAAATGACATTCAGCAGAACTAAGGATGGCATCCCAGCTGGAATGGAGAAGTGGCAGCTACTGGCTCACCTGGACAGCTAGGATAACTTCGAGGCTCACCACAGGCCACAGAGCAGGTCCAGCTTGTCCTGAGCTCCTGTAGTGCACCAGGCTGAACAGGGTGAGGAACAGAGACCCCCTCAGTGGGCTGCGACACTCCGGCCCACAGACTCCAGGAAGGGGAAGCTGCCAGAACTTCCCCAAAGGCAGTTTCAGGGTGGGTGTGTTTGCCCCCACCAGAGTCCAAGAACAGGCAGGACCCCACCCCAGGGATGCCAAGTCCAGGATCCTGGCCACTCCATCTCCATGGCTCTCAGATGGCAGGGAGTCCCCAGCTAGGCCCTGTACCACCAAATCACAGCTTTGCAGATAGGGCCTCAGCAACTTCTGTTTGTAGATCTCAGTGGTCAGAGCTGGCTCCCTCCCTGCAACCCTGAGCCAGGCTCCACCTCCTAGTACATCCCCTGCACTTCCCCTTTCCTGCTTCTGAGCCCAGCAGCACTTCTGAGATTGGAGTCAGCCACCTTGCCCTCTCTGCCCCTTCCTTCCAAACTGCTATTCCCAGGCTTCTCTTACCCCCAGGGAAACAGTCCCAAGCCTGGCAGGCCTTGGGGTCCAGGGTCCCCTTTCACAGTCATCCACCTCCTTCAATTGGCTTTGGCCTGGAGAACTCAGGGCCCAGCACTCCATGCTCAAGTTTCTGGGGGCTAGGGGATTCCACCTGACACGGGCAGGGGGCTCTGAGGGGAGTCCTTTGTTCAACTACTGTTTGCTGTGAAACTACTGTGTGCCATTGTGCCAAGAACCTTAGGGTGAGGAAGGGAGCTGGGACCCTGCCCTTCAGGAGCACACCAAACACGTAAACAGGGAAATGAACTCCACTGTTTTGGAATAACTCAACAGGGTGACACGAGAGCCACTGGGAGGTGTATTTAGGAGGAACAGTCCAGGGGCTTCCCTGGTGGTGCAGTGGTTAAGAATCCGCCTGCCAACGCAGGGAACATGGGTTCGAGCCCTGGTCCGGGAAGATCCCACATGCCGTGGAGCAACTACACCCATGCGCCACAACTACTGAGCCTGTGCTCTAGAGCCCGCGAGCCATGGCTACTGAGCCCACGCACCTAGAGCCCGTGCTCTGCAACAAGAGAAGCCACTGCAATGGGAAGCTCATGCACCGCAACAAAGAGTAGCCCCCGCTCACCGCAACTAGAGAAAGCCCGCGCGCAGCAACGAGGACCCAACGCAGCCAAAAATAAATAAATAATTTTTTTTTTTTAAAGGGGGGCTTCCCTGGTGGCGCAGTGGTTGAGAGTCCGCCTGCTGATGCAGGGGACATGGGTTCGTGCCCTGGTCTGGGAAGATCCCACATGCCGCGGAGCGGCTAGGCCCGTGAGCTATGGACGCTGAGCCTGCGCGTCCGGAGCCTGTGCTCCGCAACAGGAGAGGCCACAACGGTGAGATGCCCACGTAACGCAAAAAAAAAAAAAGGAGGAACAGTCCAAGGAGGGGAACTCTGAATGATGAGAAGGGACCAACCATGTGACAAGCCAAGAGAAGAGAGCGATAGGCAGAGGCGACAGCAAGTGCAAAGACCTTGGGGCGGGAAGGGCCTGAGTGTTCCTGGAACAGAAAGGCCAGCCTGGCCAGAACACCCAGAGCAAGAGGGACTGTGGTGTGAGGGAGGCCAGCCACGAGGCATCAGTGAGGCACAGGGAAGGCAGGGGGCTCCCAAGTGCCCAAGAGATGCTGAGGTAGGAGTTCATATGAGCCTGCAGTGGACAACAGCATCTCCAAGCCAGTGACCCATGCCTGGCCCTGAAAATCCAACTGATCCTGGCACTCAGGGTGCTGCTGATATGACTGTGGGAGAACTGCCCAGTGACTTAGCAGGGGACCCAGGGAGCCTTCAAGGCTTTGGGTCCATGACTGAGCTGAGCCCACCTCCATGTCCTTGAAAAGCTCTTGTCCAACTTGCCACTGTGTCTGTTACCTATGCAGCCTCTAAAGGCCCCCTCCCCTGGGTAACCCAGTGTCCTTACAGGGCCTGGGAAATGATAATCAGCCCTACCCCGGGAGCCACTCCTCTGCTCACCCTATTGCCTAGCCTTCCCTGCCATGCTGTCCAAAGGCTGGGGCTGGTAGCTTCTGCAACTCGTTGGGGCCTTCATTAGCACAGCTTCCTGGAATTTAATTTAATGAAGGAGCAAAAACAGCCCTAATGAAGGTAATCCAACAGCAAGCGGCCCATGAGATGCCTCCAATTCCCAGCCACCAGGGCTCAGGAGCTTCCTGTAGATGGTGACCAGGAGCAGAGGGGGAAGAGAAAGGGGACCTGTCCTGGGAGAGATGCTGGTCACTGAGCCCTGGAAGCATGGAACATTGCTCTGTAGTACTGCAGGGAACAAATGCTGCCACTGAAGCCAACTAGACAGAGTTAGAGGAATAAGCCTGGTTGGGGATGGCTTCAGGCTGCTGGAGAAAAGCTTTTGAAACGCCCTGGGCCAGCACCGTCTGTCACAGCACAGGCCCAGCTGTGGGCCAGCACCAGTGGGTAGTCAGGAGGGGCCAGATCATCAGGGCCAAGGGCAGGGAAGAGTTTAAATTTTATTCCAAATGTGATGGAAACAATTGGAGGGTTTGGGGGAATTCCCTGGCAGTCCGGTGGTTAGGACTTGGAACTTTCACTGCTGGGGCCCAGGGTCAATCCCTGGTCAGGGAACTAAGATTCCACAAGCTGTGCAGCCTAAAAAAATAAATAAATAAATAAAAATTTAAAAATTGGAGGGTTTTTAAGGGCAGGTGACATGATCTACTATTTTAAAGTTCCCTCTGACTGCTATGGAGAGCGTGGCCCCTGTGGACAAGAGAAAAGGCAGGGAAGGAGGCACGGGGTGACCACCATGTGGTGCAGGAGATGAGGGTGATGGAGTGACACCTATGGGGACAGGGCTGTCCCACATCCTCTAGGAGAGGCTAGCTGGAGACATGTGGGAGGCAGGGCATAAATAACTGGACTGAGCTAGTTTCCTTCCAGCAGGTTTGGGCTGACTAGTCCCCTTTCAGCCTTCTCCACAGGCCTGGCCTCTTCTCCCAATAGACATGGCTCAAACATTTAAAGAAAATCTGTTTAAAGGGTTCCCCAGGCCCCTATAGTCGTTTCCCCAGCTCTGTGCACCTCTCTACTCCGCTGCTGGAGTTCCCTTCCCATTTCTCCATCGCTGGGAAGCCTTCCTTGCCCTGCACCCAGGTCTCGGGCACCGCCAAGCTTCCCAGGAGCTCCAGGACTGTATTTCACAAGGGAAAATGCCGGAGGCTCAGATGTGGGGTGAGCCTCAAAGACCAGAGCCTGTCCCTCAGCTTTCGGCCTCCTGCCACCCTGTTCCCACCCCTGCCCTAGTACCCCTTAACACTGCCTGCCCTCGGCCCACC
>NW_020171816.1:51353-87356 GCF_003031525.2 Neophocaena asiaeorientalis asiaeorientalis
ACCTCCCTCCCCAAGTTTCCCTCCCCCACCTCGGGGCCATCCAGGTTGCTGGATGAAACCGGAAGCGGCATCTGAGTGCGCCGCCCCGCCTCTTCCGGGGCTTCTGTAGGCGGGAGTGCGGGGTTTGGGTGGTGCTAGAGGCAGGGCACGGCTTCGCGGGGCAGCGGCGCCTCCTAGCGGGTCTTTGGCGCAACGCCGGAGCCGAGGCGGACCTAGCGCCCGCACCTCCCCGCAGTCCTCTCCTCTCCTCCCGACTGCCGCTCGCCATTACCCCCACCAGGCCTGCCTTCCCGTTTCGTTCTGCCTCCAGCCCTGGCCCCCGCCTCCGCCGATCTGCCCACTCGGTGGCCAGAGAGGCCCTCCCTCCATAGGGTAGTAACCGTTCGGTGTCCTCTGGCTCAGAGCCGTCCGTGGCGCCCCATGGCCCTTGCCCTGCTCTGACCCCATCCCTCCTGGCCTTCCTCCAGCCTTAGCCGCCCTCTCGGCCCATCCTCAGAACGTGCCATGACACATGCCTTCCTGCTTCTTCTGGTCCTGGCATCTTCGCCGCCTCCGTTCCAGGATGTTTTCTAGCCTCCACCCCGCAAATTCACAGCGGAGATTAAACACTGATTTGGTTGACTATCCCGGTGGGCACTTCCCCTGCTTCCTGAAGCTGGGGTGGCTCAGTGCCCATAGCCTGCGCTGAGCCTGGGGCCGCGTGCCGGTGCGATGTGGGGGCTCCGGGTGCCTTGCTGAGCTTGACCCCAGAGTAGATGTGGGCAGCATAAGGAGAGGAGCTGGGCGATGCTTGGTGGGGCTCCCAGAACGCTTGGTAAAGGGTGGGGCTGGGACTCGGCCCCTTCCTCCGCACCAGGAAGCCCTCCAAGGTCAGGCAGCTCATGGGGGGCCCAGGCCTGGCTCCCTGAGGACCCGGCCAAGTGTGGGACTGGCAGTTCCTCACCATCCCGCCCCGCCCCGCCCGGAGCCTTCTGCCTGCCCTCTTCCCATGCGCCAGCCAGGACGCCTTCCTGGACAGCCTTGGAGCCTCAGGGCCCCGCTTCACAGCCATAGCTGACCATCCCCACCACCAAGTCCTGTAACGTGTTGGGTGGGTCACTGCGCCGCCCAGACTCTGGCCGTTGACCGCCAGGGGGCAGCAGAGGCTGCCTTCTATGGATCTTCTGGGGCGGGGGTGGGGGTGGGGTGTGCGGGTTAAATCTAATCCTGTCCAGGTCCCGCTGTGCGTGGCAGGGCAGGTTTGCAGCCTTGTATGGTTTTGAAAGCAGTTTTGTTCTTTCCGATTTTTCCCAGGGCTACTTTTTCTTCCTAAGTAGCTTGCAGTCTATTATTACTGTTCCACGTCATTTGAAAGTTAGTTGCTGGATGACTTTAAACTGAGGTCAAGGCAGAGATCTGGAAGAGTCTTCTGGGTCCCTGCATATGCTCTTTGATGTCCCTGGCTTCATCGTGGACCCATGATGTTCCTAGCTACCAGCAATTGGCCTGGCCAGGCCAGGCTGTGGCCACCCTGCGTGTTCCCTGATGCGACTGCCCAACCTCCGTGTACTGTCTTCCAGCTCAGTACTTCCAGGGCTCTGGCCCAGAAGTCCTTCACCTGCCTCCAGCCCACCACGCTGCCAGCTTCTTCGAATCTCTTACCCTCAATAGCTGCTTCTTCCCAGTCTTCCATAAACGCCTCTGTTGGCCCTGCTCCTCTCACTTCACACAAATTGTCTACACTTTATCTTTTCTTTTCTACCTCTCTTTCCTCTACCCTCTCCAGGCAGGCTTGCCCCTCCCTCCACAAAAAAAACCCTAGTCAGGGTCCTTAGTGACCTACACGTTGCTGGACCCAGTGGTCTGTGCTCCACCCTCACCTGCTTGAGCAGCTGATGCTTGTCTGGTTCCCAGGAGCCCACATTCTCCTGGGTTTCCTCCCACCTCCTGGCTGCTCCCTCCAGCTTTTTTGCTGGTTCCACCTCATCTCTCCTACCTCCTAACAGAGGAATGTTCCAGGGCTCATTCCCTACTGCTGCCCTCCTCCTTCCAAACCCATCTGCCCCCATCACATCCAGGAGCCTGGCTTTAAGTACCAATCCACACTCTTTATCTCCCAGATCCAAAGCTCCAGCACTGGTCACTCTACTGAACTTGAGTCACACACCTAGCAGCAAACATGGCATTTCCACTTTGATGTCCAGTCAGTGTTTTAAACTTTTCATGGGCAAAATTGATCTCCCTCCCAAGCCTACTCCTCCCCCCGCCTCCCTCAGCAGATACAGTGGCAAGTTGGAGTCACTCTGTACTTGTCTCTGCCCTTCCCCTCATACGTACCCAAGCCATCAGGGAATCCTTCAGGATATGCCCAACGTCTCATCCCAACTCTGCCACTACCTGGGCTGAAACACCTGATATGTTTGTCTGGAACAACTGTAGTAGCCCTTGTGTCAGTGTCACCCTTGGCTCCCCATCTCCCACCCCAGAGTCTAGTCTCAATGCAGCAGCCAGAATAATCCATTTAAAACCTAGAGTTGCTACTGAGTCAGATCCTGCCCCCTCCACTGTTCAGGACCTGGCATTGGCTCTTGCCTTTTCCATAGAAAAATCCAAAGTCCTATGGTGGCTGGCATGGTCCCACAACATCCCCTCATTAGCCCCCAATCGCCCCTTCTACCCTCTCCCACCTCTCTCAGCATCAGCCTCGATGGCTTCCTGGCTGCTCCTCTCCCAAGCCGGCACATTCTGCCTCAGGGCTTTGCACTGGCTGATCCCTTTGGATGGAATGTTCCCTGCAGACATCTGCATGGCTTTCTCCCTCTCCAAGTTCTGATCAAACATCCCTTCCTCAGTGAGGCCCACCCTGACCCACCTCCCAACCCTTGTTCTTTTTTAATTTTATTTGGCTGCACCACGTGGCATGTGGGATCTTAGTTCCCCGACCGGGGATCAAACTCGTGTCCCCTGCATTGGGAGCGCGGAGTCTTAACCACTGGACCGCCAGGGAAGCCAGCCCCTAACCCTTATTCTTCATTGTCCTTTACTCCTTATACTACTGATCATCTGCTAACAAACGATATAACTTACTGATTATGTCTCATGTTTCTGGTCTGAATCCAATCCCCCACCTATAAGTCCAAGGAAGGCAGAGCTCTTCACTTTGTTCATTGCTGTACATACAGGTGCTAGAAGAGCACCTGGCACATAGGAAATCTTAATAAATACTTGTCAAATGAGTGAACAATGAATTCCTTTTCAGTTGATAGGCGAATATGTGCACACAGGTGAGAAGGGTGCAGGCAGGGGCAGCTGCTGGTCAGGGAGACCAAGGCCTATGCTTTGGCCCTTTTTCCTGGTCTGTATTATCTTATTTTTCTGTTACAAGCAGTCATAAGAAAAGAAATATTGACGACCTCTGTGCTGCTCTAATTTTGGGGTTTTTTTTTTTTTTGGCTGCACCACACGGCTTGTGGGATCTTAGTTCCCCGACCAGGAATTGAACCCGGGCCCTCAACAGTGAGAGCACAGAGTCCTAACAACTGGACCGCCAGGGAATTCCTGCTCTAATTTGTTAACATTTCAGATTTAAAAATTTTTTTTCAGAGCAAATTTTAAAAAGCAAACCAGAAGAAAAAAGACCTGGGAAATTCTTCAAAACATACAAAAATGCTTAGTGATGACCAAGGGCCTGCAGACGCATCCTCGTGGAGGCGGAATGGCTGGAACTTGACAGTCAGAGATACTCATTTTCAAACAGTCTTGTGGACACTTGACTTTTCGATATAGTGTAGTGGCCACATTGCCTGCCCCCTTGCCCCTGGAGCCTGCTGCCCAGCAATCAGTCTGGAGGAGAACTTGCTTGGAGGTGGCCTCCAGGGGCCAGGGTCCTTCCTCCACCCCAGCTGTGTATATGTGGGTGAGTGTGTAAGTGTGTGGCAGCGGGGAGGGGTAGGTGGAGCGACTTTCAGCTCATCCCCCTGGTCTGAGAGGCCTGAAGCCAGGCTTGGGGTCTTAAGAGATTCCAGGCAGTCCTGCTGCTGCTCTGACCTGCAGCCTTCTTTGGATGGAGGGAGGTTGAGAAAAGATCCCCGGGGTCTGTCAGCAGGATGGACCCTGCCCTTTATTGCCTCCTGCTCCACAGGAGCCAAGGGTCTCAGGCAGGGCCATGGCCCCACCTGACGAGGAAGACGCCAGAGACCTCCAGAGGGCAGCCTTGCATGCCAGGGGCACTCTGGGCTGCGGCCACCACTAGGCCAGTGTCCAGCTCTTTTCTGGGGCCACGGGGCTCCTGAGTGAGTCCCCAGGCTGGAGTCAGGCGCCTGGGGCTGTTGAGAACCAGACTCAGGAAGCCCCCCTCTGATCAGCTGGCACTGCCATGGGCCTAGCAGCCACCAGCTTGAGGAAGTTCTTTCTTCAGGGGTTTCTCAAGCCGGCAGCTGCCTTGCCAGTTCAAACTGGATTTTTCCTGCTGCCCTTTCCCTGGCCGCCTAGCCGGGTGCAGGGTCTCTCCTAATGAGGGTTTGATGCCAAGGCCTGGGCAGCTCTGTCCTGCTGGGTCCCAGCTGATTCAGGCCTGCCTCAGGCAATGGGCAGCTTCCCAGTCCCACCCGGGCCAGGCCACCTGGGGCTGCCCTGCATCCTTGCGGCTCTTGCCCTGCCTTGGACTCCCCCACTCAAAACTCAGGCCTCACATACAGGCAATCACTAACCCACCTTTATTCGTAGTAGGTTTTACTATTAATAAAAGATTAGCCTGACAGGGCACAGGACCCCTGGACTTTTGTCCCCAGATTTAAGGCATTGGCAGAGGGTTGACATGGCAGCTAGGGAGGGCAGGGGGCCCTTCTGCAGGGCTTCTGCAGGGCTCAGCTGCCCCCAGCTCAGACCCTCCCTGGAAGCTGCTGGGGATGCACCTCACGTTGCCTCCTTCCGGAGGCCTCTCTCTGTCCCATTTCCTGGGGCCTCATTAATTCCTCCCCACCTCACCCCGTGAGAAAGCAGGTCTGTGCTGAGCCTGGCCCAGGCCCAGAGCTGGGTCTCAGCACACCACTGGCTGGTTTGGGAGGCAGGGTCGGGGTGGAGTAGGGGACTCACCCTGTCCCCACCCTTATCCCAGGGAAAAAGGCAGGGCAGGCCTCCATCACCATCCATGTCCCGGCTCCCACACCACTTTCCAGGAACCCAGGGACCATGGAGATCAAGAATATAAAGCACAGCTGGTCTTATGTATAATATTTATAAAAGGGGGCTGCCAGCCTCTCCATCCCTGCCTCAGATTGGCCCCTGGG
The DNA here is from genome assembly GCF_003031525.2 of Neophocaena asiaeorientalis asiaeorientalis. Taxonomy (NCBI): domain Eukaryota; kingdom Metazoa; phylum Chordata; class Mammalia; order Artiodactyla; family Phocoenidae; genus Neophocaena; species Neophocaena asiaeorientalis. The sequence goes on from NW_020171816.1 coordinate 56,621, forward strand.
GTCTCTGGCTCCCAGGGGCAGACACGTTCTGGGCCTCAGCTTCTTTCTTCTCCCAGCAGTGGAATGTGAGCTATGGCCTGGGCTTGGGGTGGGGGGAGTCCCAGCCTCCCCAGGACTGGTGAAAGACCAGGAAAGTGGTCCCTTGGGGTGTCCACACCAGCCTCACCCTCAAGCATAGGGTGAGGGGGTTCTGCTCCCAGTGGAGGGGATGGGAAAGAGGACCAGATTATCCAAGGGCCTGAGCCCACGAAAGGGGCCTAGGTGACAGAAGGAGGAAAGGCAAGCAGGCTGAGGGAGATGAAGCCCCAGGGTGCAGACCATGACCCAGGAGCAAGGTGGCGGGATGACTGCAGGCCTAATTCAGCTCTTTGTGCCCCTACAGGCTATGTGACCTTAGGGGGCAGCTGCTGGGCCTCAGTCTATGCACCTGTGCAAAGAGAATAAGGGGCTTGGGTGGGACCTGAGGCAGCAGGAAGGGAGCAGGGGTACAGCCCCACCTTGCTCCCAGCTCAGGAAGCTCCTGTAGGCCAGGAGCTCAGCAGGGTAGTGGCCCGAGGGCCTTGGTCCTGGCTCTAACAAAAACTTCGACAGAGAGGACATGGGGCAGGGCCAAATGCCATAGTGTTCACCACGTCTTTCTCTTCCCCCTCCAACTGGCCACTGGATGGGAGCAGGGGCTGAAGAGTCTGGGCAAGGGTAGGAGGACAAGTAGACAGAACAGGATGGGGGTCATCCTAGTGGCTTCCTCCATGCCGACTGGTCCCCGAGATCCAGTCAATAATGATGAAGCTCAAGCTCATGGTCATCAGCAAGAGGCCAAGGGCAGCAAAACAAAGGGCCTGTGGGGTCAGAAGTCAGGGTCAGGTCTGAGGTCAGGGCAGCCCCCTCATCCCCACACTAGCACACCAACCCCCAGGCCCTTCGCACCAGGATTTTGGGGGTAGATCTTGCAGGTTCCTTCTCTGTGGGCATGATGCGAAAGTAGAAGATGGCAGGGAAGATGAAGATGAGGCATGGGGCAGATGTGGCACCTGCAAAGAATAAGGCATGGCCACCACTGGCTCACGTCCACCTATTGGCTAAGGTTCAGGGTGGACCCTTTAATGAGATCAAACATTCCTTGATGAGGGAGTCTCGTCTCGAGACTCCACTGGAGAGCTCTGTCTGATTCTGGAGAGCCCATCAGCCCCTCCCCTTGTTCTCTGTCTACCAGGATAGAAGGCTAGTGCCTTTGGTGTCAGAAAACTCTGTCAGTGAATGAAGCTGGCAAAGAGAAAAGGTAGACCAAGAGACAGAGATGAAGTTTGAGGATATTGGGCCCCTGGGTATAGCTATTCCTGAAGGCTTTTCCATTAATTGAGCCAATACGTTACTTTCTGTATAATTCATTTTGAGTTGGCTTTCAGACATACAGAACCAAGAGTCCTGTCAGTGATATCAATGATACTCAGCCCCCAGGTCTGTGTGTTGGTCCTTGCAGAGCTGGGTTGCGGAGTCAGTCTCCTGAGTTGGGTCACCCCAAAGATGGCTCAGAATTGTTTGATCTTCCCACTCAGAGCCCCAACTGGGACAGTTGGACAGAACCCTAAACCTATAATCCCATGATCCTGGGGCCCAGTCAAGGCTCTCCACTTAACAGCTATATGGCTCTCCCTTAATCGCTCTAAACTTCCTCATATGTGAGGTGGGGACAAGAACCAATGAGATCCTCAGTGAAGGCCCCTGGACCCTTGGGCTCCATTCCATCCTCCAGCACCCCCAGCAAGGGTAACTGACTCGGTGGCTCTGAGCCCTCAAAATGGATTAGGAGAGCCTTAAGAACAAATCTCAGATGGGAGGCCAAGCTGTGCACATGGCCAGCAGCCATCACTTAAACGTAGGGGACGAGCTTAGGAATCTGCCAGCGTCTGCAGAAGGGAAGTTCTCTGGGGCAGTGCCCTGCCTCCATTCACAGCAGGGCCAGACCCTTACCGATGACCCCGAAGATGCCCAGGATGTTGGGGGCAAAGATGACCAGCAGGTTGATACAAGTGAGCAGGCCAACAGCAATGAGCACATGCCGCAACCAGCTGAACTCGCGGTCCTGAAACAGCATCTGCTGGAGGGCGCGGCGCACCTGGGAAGCAGGGTGGGGAGAGTCGTCAATCTGTCAGCCCCATCAGTCCCACCCCGCCAGTGGTCTGGCCACCTGGCCACTTGCACATTGGCTCACCGGAAACAGAACAATTGGCACTGTGAGTGTGACTGCCGTCAGCACGGCCACGCGCACACACAGGATCAGCACATCAAACGGGTCCACCTTGTTGTAGGTGTGCAGCAGCTCCGACTCCACGCTGTCTGTGGCAGGCAGGGAGGGTGGTCAGCAGGAGGTCCAGGGATGGGGTTGGGCTCTGAGCCTGGGTTGACCCTGACACTGAGGAGTGGCAACACACCTCCACAGCTGCAGGGCACAGTTAGGCATCACAGACCTAATGAACGCCTATAGTATGCAGGGTGCCATGGCCACTGGCCAGCCCCTTGCCCCCCAGCCTGGCCTCTGCCTCTGCCCCCACGGTCCAGCCATACCGTAGAAGGTGAGGTAGCCGAAGAGGGCGGCCAGGAAGTACATGACATACATGACGGCGATGGACAGGTTGGAGATGTGCTGCATCTTCCTCTTGGAGGGGCTATGGGGCAGCAGGGGAGGGGATTGGTGCCAAGCTGGGCCACATTGGGAAACCCCCATGTGTCCTGGGGTCTCTCTCTGGCACCACACCCTCACCATCTGGTAGCTGAGGGAGCCTCCTTCTTGCCCCCGGTCGCCCCTTGTGGCAGCCATGGAGACCTTGGATAAAATGACTTGGCTCCTGTCACTCTTTCCTCCCTTTAGGACCATATCCATTCTCCCCTGACCAACTCAAGGCAGCCCCCTCCCCCTCTCCCAGCCACGGATACCTACTCCTTGAGCTCTGTATAGATGGGCAGCACCTCAGGGTGGCAGACAAAGGCGAAAGCCATGATGGGGATCGTGTATGCCGTCTGGCAAAACAGGGATTCTGTGTCAGAACAGCCCCTGACACTCTCACCAGGCCCACTGCCCCCTCCCTGGTCTGTTGCAACCTGTGTGTTGAGGGTGAAGTAGCTCGGGGTGCAGAAGGCTGCGGCCTCCGTCTCAACCTGCAGCCCCGCCTCCTCCTTGATGACCTCCACGAGGCTGAAGTTGCCTGTCACGTTGGCTAAACTGGGGGACAGCGGGCAGGGCACGTGGAACTTTTTGTAGATGACCTAGGTGGGGGCAGGGAAGGATGAGGGTATCAGGGCCAGGCTAGGCTGCCTGTGGAGTCACTGTGAAGCCACATCTAGATCAGGACTGGAGGAGCTGCCTTCTGACCCAGGCTTCCCAGAAAGACCTGCCCCCCTCCCTTGGCCAGCGTGGCGGAGGGGGTCACTCACTGCAATTAGGAAGAACACCATGCAGCTGAGAGAGAAGCCACTGGAGTAGCCTAGGTAGCCTGTAAAGTTGGGGAGGGGGGTGGTGAGACCAAAGGTCCCCTCCCATGCATCCCTCTAAGGCCCTGGCCCTGCCACACTCACCAAGCTGCCGCATCAGTGCCAGAGGCAGAATGACGATGACAGAGACCAGGATCACCAGGTAGTTTCCATTCATGTACCAGTCCCTGCAGGGATGGGAGTGGGGAGCTGATGTTACAGTCCACTCAGCCTCGGGTGATGGGGCCGCCTGACCCCCAGCCGGGGTTACCTGTGGTGCCACTGAGTGATCTCTGAAGAATACATGTCCACAGCTCTGAGCCTCCCTTTCCCCATCTGCAAAATGGGCCCACTCCCAACACTCTCCTGGACAAGGTGAGGACTAATACACTCAGCTCCTGCTTGGTAACCATTACAATTACAGTCACTGTGGTTGTTTTTCCTAGGACACACAGGTCTGGGTCCATCCTCCCCATGGAGTGGCCCCAAGGGGCCCGGGGGGGTGGGTGGGATGAAAGGACCTGGGTCTGAGGCATTTTCCGTGGGGGTCTCAGGGACTTGCCAACCACCTGAGCTCCTTGTGGTTCCCCCCAGCATCTGCATCCTGCATCATCCTGCCCCACGCCCCCAATGGACAGTGGACACAGGGAGCTAAAGGGATGAGGAATGAGACCTTCCTTCAAGGGCAAACCCAAAGGCCAACTCCTTGGGAAAGGCCCCCAGGGCCTGGCGGCAGAATCCTGGCTGTTTCCTTCCTCCCAGAGCTACTTGCAGCCATGCAGCCTTTCTGCTTGCCGGGGCTGTATTGTCAAGGGCAGGGCCTGGCTATCTTCTCTGCTCCTACCCACAGAACATGCTTATGCCATGAGAACTGGCTAAACTGATGATAGGCAACTGGGACACTGTAGGCTTAATTTCTTGGTTGGGGCGAGGTGGTGGGGAGGCTAACACCCAAGCCACGGTCAGGAATAGCAGGAGCTTAGCGCTAAGCCTGAGGTTCTCAGGTGCTCTCTGCTCACAAGCTGGGTCCACGGCTAGGCGGGCCGGCTTCCTCAGCCTCAGACTACCCCCTGCCCCACATGGCCCTCCTGGGAGTCTTCCCCAAGGTGCTTCATAAACAAGTGTGCACTGAATGGTAGCTCTGCCAGCAGCTCTCTGCGCCCCACCTCCACCCTGTCTTGTCTCTCCCACTAGCCCAGCCTGGGCTCTGCTAGTGGTGGACATAGAGGGTTAGACTAGGGCCTCCCACCCTCACCCAGCCCCGCCCCACCCTGGGGCTCACGAGGTCCGCTCCTCCAGGTTCAGGAAGGTCTGTATGACAAGGGGCAGCTCGGACTTGATGATGTACAGGTAGCTGGACATGGCTGGGGGGAGAGAGGCAGGTCAGCCAAACCAGCCAGCCTTCAGCCTGTCCACCGTCCATCACCTGCCCATCAGCCTCACCTCCGATGTTCTGCAGCGCAATGGCCAGGGCTGCCGCCAGCTTTCCTGGGGTCCCAAAGGCACGGTAGCCCAGCTGCTCATAGGCACGGATGCCTGTGGGGACAGGGAATCAGGACAGTCAGGAGTGCTCTCCCCAGCCCACCCCTCCCTGCTACAGGCCAGGTTTGGGGCTCACCCACGATCCCTGAGGACTTGAGTAGCAGGTGGATGGAGTAGCTGGAGAGCAAGGCGACGGCTGTCAACAGGAACCTGGGGAAGGTGGACGAAAAGAGGTTGCTGGGGCTCCTCTGGCAGGCAGGGGGCAATGAGCTCCGGGATGCCTGGGTGTGCGGGGTCTGTGACCGAGGTGTCTGGACCCCCAACATGTGTGGATGCAAACTCAGCAGGCCCCAGGGGTGGTGAACATCACCTGGGCTGACCCAGGGTGGCCATGACCCAGAGGGGATCAGATAGGGCACCATCGCCCCTTGAGATCTTGGAAGAAACATGTTTTCCATTTAGGCTGCAGGGCAGAGCTCTGAGGTAAGGACACGTGTACCCACAGAAGGCCTGGCCATGGGGTTTATCCATCATGTGTAAATGTAGTAGGACAGACTCAGTCCTGTTAGGCTGGCCCCGTGTTGTCATCTCAGCAGGTTTACTGGGAAATAAGGTATACTTGTCTGGCCACGGCTGTTTTTTTCAGCTGTGGTTTGGGTTGAGTGTAAGTGCCCACCCAGTGCAGCCTGGGTCTTGTGACAGGAAACTGGCAGGTCCTGGGAGGTCAGGATTGGTGACCTGTTTAGGGCTCCTATCTTTAGAAGGTTTGCTGAGGGCACTCACAGGAAAAGGATGATGCCCGTATTGGCCATGGCGTAGGCAAGCCCCAGGATACCACTGCCCATGATGGCGTTACTGAGGTTGAACACTGACATCCCGAATGATGTCTTCCCCTCGAACTGCAGGCACCAGAGTGAGACGGGAGGGGTGGGATGAGTTAGCAAGTTGTGGAGGGTAAATCAACATTCCCTCGCACCATCCCTTGGCCTCCCATCGCTGCCCCATAGCACCTCATTACTGCCCTCAAGCTCCCAGGGGTGCCCCCGAGCCCCTGACGGCCACCCCTGCTCACATCAGTGAAGTGTGGCTCCTTGCTGGGACTTTTTGGTAGGAAGCCTTCACCCTCAACACAGATCCGTCCAGGGCCCTCGACCCTGCAGGCACAGACCAGCCAGGCAGCTCAGCTCCAGCCCCTTGCCCTGCACCCTGCCCTGCCCTAAGCCATGAATGAGTCCCTCGCTCACCTCTGGTTGCCAGCCGTGGGGGTGGCGACAGGGAGTAGCCCCTCCAAGTGTTTGCCGTTGGGTACCAACTCTACCATCTCCGTCTGCAGAGGTGCCTCCATGGCTCAGGGACCACCACCAGGAACACTGGCTCTCACACTGATGCAGTCAGAAGTCTACAGAGCAGGCAGTCCCTCTGGTTATCCCCGCTCCTTGGGCTCACAGCCCAGACTCCCACAGGAAGTGTGCAGCTGTAGCACACCTCCCAGAAGTTCACTGAGGACATACATGTTCATGCAGCTCTGCCTGCTGCCACCCTGGAACCTGCCATTGAGGGGCAGAGCTCGGATACCTGAGTTCTCCAGGACATTCTGAGGCGACACCTCAGCCAGTACCTAGCACTCCCCTGCCACATATACATACCAACCCAGGCAAGCCCTTGGGGCCTCAGTTTCACCATCTGTGAAGTAAAGCTCAGTTGGATGACCTAAGTTCAGAGCCCAGTGGTGTCAGGACCCCAGGAGGCTGAGTCCCAGGCCACCAGACCCCACTCTGGGGATGGGTCCTGGACTGATTGCCCCTCCCTGATGTTAATACTGGGAGACAGTTTCCTGTGCCCTGTGTGCCAGGGGCCTCCTAGCCAACCTAGAATGGCGCTGCCCGACGGCTGGAGGCCTCGGGAGAGGGCGAGGGCTGTGGGCCCTGTTCCCAGCCACCCGGCGGGCTTTGCTGGCAGCCAGAACAAAGGTCCCTCTGTGGGCTGAGAGCTGGCGCTGGGAACGGCAGGCGCAGAGGCTACCCCCCCGGAGCCAGGAGGCCTAAGGCGGTGCTGGGTGGCTGGACACCTGGACCCTGCCCGCTTGGCTGCAAAGGGCCCTCAGGGGCCTTCCAGGAAATGGGTGCCCTGGGGCCCAGTTCTTTGGGCCACACAGGCCTCACCCTCCGCACAGCTCTGGCCTCAGGGCCATGTTCTCTTTCAAGCCTCTCCTCCCCTGCTGGGGAACACCCCACCCTTAGGTACCCACACTTTGAGGAGACTCCCCACTTCCTGGAGTCCCAGGTCAGGAACTCAGAACCTTGGCCAGCTGTAGATGGGCCTGGACCACTGGATCAGTCTTCCCTTCCCTGTGCTCAGGGCATAGCTCTGCTGGACCCCAAAGGGATCAGCTCCCCTCCTCCCCAGGCCCAACTCTGCCCGCTGCCCAGACAACTCGCTAGCCCCTCTCCCATCACTGGCGCTGGGAGCCACCTAGCCCATGCCCAGAAGGTACCTGGGCATAGTGTCCCCAGGATCTATAAGGACATCCTGAAGGCCAGATAGGCCAGCAGGAGATCTGAGGCCAGAGTGGAGACCAGGGAGGGGGCAGCACTGCCAGGCAGGTCAGCCAGAGGCTAGTCTTGATGTCATGGCAGCCCCTCCACTTGGGAACCCTGAATCCTGCCCCAAATCCCCCATCCCCACTCCAGATCCTGAGGGTCTCAGGTCTGCTCCTGAAGCTGGAGCACCAGGGGTCTCAAACTCAGCATTCAGGGCTAGGGTGGGTAGGAGAGGCTAGGCTCAGGACTCGGGCCTCAGGCCACAGGCCCTGGTGTTCTGGAGGCAGCAGCCACACAGAACTGACCAGAGGACCTCCCTGCAATGGCCCCAGGCAGCCCCAAGCCAGAGTTCAGATCCTAGGTACCTCAGTCCTGAGTACCCCATACCTGGCACCCTTGGACCCCTCAACCTACCTCTCCTTCCTCTGATGCTGGCATCTGAACCCTTCTCTCCTCCAGCCTGTCCACATAGGATCATGACAATTTGAACATCTCTTCTAACGCCCTCTTCCCCTGGACCAGAGTCCCTAAGGTAAGCCTATCTTCTTCATGACCCTGCCCTGAGCCTCGCCAACAGCACCCCTCCAAGGATACCAGCACCTGGTCTCCAGAGTCACTCCAGAGTGCCCCCTGGCTCTCAGCTGGGGTTGCCCTTGCCTGGCCTTCCGCCCGGGGCAGGCTTGGACAGGCCCTCCGAGTGTGCTGAGTCAGCAGCCTGGACAAAGCACTCTTCTCTGCCTTAATATTCTTCCCTAGTAGCCAGGCAATGCCTCCAGGGAGACCACAGCCCATGGCATGGTCATGGCCAAAGTGCCTGAGGCCCTGGCTCCAGGCTCCCCATCCCCTCAAGCAGGACCTGGGCCTAGACCTTCAGGTCCTGCCTATTACTCACGACCAGTCACTGATGGGTCTCAGGCTGGCCTGAGATCCCAGAGAGGACATGGAATACCCCTCTTCAAGTGGCTTCCAGTCTGGAAGGGACAAAACCCACATAGACATCCCCCACCCTATGGCTCCTGCAGGGGAACCCCAGCACATAGTGTGGCTTTTAACCAAGCCACATAGTGCTGGGACTCAAAAAAGAAGAGAGAGGGGCATCAAGGAAGGCTTCCTGGAGGAGGAGGTGAGGGAGCCAGTTCTGAAATTCCAGCAGGAGCCCCCAGGATGTGGAAACAAGAAAGAGTATCTCAAGCAGAGTGCACAGCATGGGCAAAGGCCCTGAGGTATGGTATAAGGCAGGCTGTGAGGATAGAATGAAGGTTCCGTGGCTATAGACAAGCCTGAAAGGGCCTTGAAGTCAAGGTCAAGGAATCTGTACTTCAGTTAGGGCAAGGCTAAGGGCTGGGGGGCCAGGGTAGAGATTAGTACTGGCCTGACATGTGGACCTCCAGGCATTTCCTGAGGCTGGGCAGCCCATTTTTGAGAGTTCCTGTCTCTCAGGCCTGCCGCCTGCCAGGCTCCTTTGCATCGGGTATCGGAGTAGATTCAGGGGATAGCCCCTGCCTGAGGAAAGCTGCCAGCAGATTCTGACCAACTGTGGGAAAAGCCCAGATGGACACTCTGGATCTGAGGCCTGACCTGGCCCTGCCTCACCATGTGACCATGGACAAAGTATTCCCCACTCAGGACCTCAGTGTCTTCCTGTCTTCTGGGGGTTCTGTGAGGTTTGACCAAAGGTGGGGACAGAGTGAGAAGCCTCCCTGAGGACTTCGCCCCCAGAGCAGACTACAGGCTCCCAGAGAGGGATCAGGCTCTTGGGTGGGGAGATCACTACGACCTTGGGCAGATCATCAGAATGGCATCTGTCATGGGTGTAGCATCGGTTCAGGCAGTAAATCGATGGTCCAGGCCACTGCCCTGGGGCCTGTTTGCTCTGTGGAGAGATAAGGCGGGGGTGCAGAAGCCATGGGGATAGCATAGCAGGTAATGCCCGCCCACGCAAACATCACAGGGTGAGAATTCGTCAGGCACACCTCCTCGACAGGCGTTGAGTTTGGCTAATTAAAGATTTCGAGATCCAGGAATCCAGGCCACCGTGGGGCCACTGCTTGTGTCACCTGCTATGGGAAGCTAACCTCTCTGTCCCCACATCCAGGGCCTTGGAGCCACCAGGGCTCTGAGCCCGGCTTTCCTCCCCAGTGTTCAGGGACGTGAGTGGGTCTGCAGTAGCAGGCTAACTACAGGGACACAGTCACACTGTCCTTCTTCCCTCGGTTCTGTAGCCACATGTGCTGGTGGAGGCACAGACCCCACAGAGCTTGCTGCCATGGCCCCCAGTCTCCTTGTGCCTGGGCAGCCCTCACCTTAGCTCAGATCTCAGGTGAGAGGCGGCTGGCCTGGCTTAAGGGTCCACTGTGGTCATCCCTGGGGGCCCACGGATGAGGGCTGCCCCCAGTTCTAGTTCACCAGTCCTTACTTACCACTCCCCTCATTAGCTGAGAGAAGGTGACCCTCCCTAGAGCCCCTTTGCCCACCCGCTTCTCCAGGTTTCAGAAGGATAACACCCTCCTCGGACAAGCTATCAGTTAACAGGGAAACTGGATTCAACAGACACATCTGGATTGTATGTTCTCAAGGCAAGAGTCACAGAGATTGGTGTGGAGCTGATTGCTGAGGTCAGGGGTCTAGGGACAGGGTGTGTGCGCGGGGTGTTCGGGACGCGGGAGGATACTAAAACAAACCCCTTGCCCCTCCACCAGACCCACAACTCCAGATTTTGACCTCAGCAGATCCAGTCTTCCATCCACTACTCCCCCATTGCCAACAACACCGAGTAAGTGGCTAGTGTGTGGCCAACATACGGCTGGTACTGAGCGGGTAGCATGCAGGAGGGGAAGGTAAATGGTGCAGAGCACTGATGTGTTGGCCACACCAGCCCCTCATCCCCTAGCTCTCTGGTCCGGTGCTTCTGTGTTCCGGGTATCCGGAAGTGTCTAGGAGGATCTGAGGGCCCCAGCTGGGGCCGGAAGATGGACTTTCCTGTGACAGGGTACATTTTCTAAACCTAACAGATGCTTAGCATTGGGCCTATCCCCAGACACCTAGGCCTCCCCTTCTGCCCACCCCTGGACCCTCCTTGCTCAGATTGCCCCCAGTGGAAGCTGCAGTCGGAACCTCTTGCCTCAAGACTGGGCCAGAGCCAGCAGCAGCCCCCCCCTCCCCCGCCCACTGCCAGCCTGCTGAGAAGGATGTGCAGCCTGAGGCTCAGCTGAGGCAAAGGACAGGACATCACGTGCCTGTGGCCCCCCCAGGGGCAGGGGAGACCCCGAGCCAGCCAGCCCAAACTCCTCCCTGCTGACTCGGAATCCCCTGGAGGCGGCCAAATATTTGGACAGCCGGACTTCTGGCCCCAAAGAAAGCCGGAGCGGGGGCCTGGGGCAGCTCAGGACTCACTGGAGACCCCGATGGGGGGGCAGGAGGCAAGGTCAGCCCAGAGGAGAGGCGCCATCCAATGTCAGGAAGAAGCAGAGAGAGTCAGAGGGAGGGAAGAGAGAGACAGGGAGAGAAAACACACACACATGATATCTGTGTCCATGCATACTGATCCAGACCAAGAGACAGGCACGGGGAGATAAAAGAAATGCAGACGGATCTAGAGGGACACAGATAGAGAAGAATACACAGAGGGATGGGTGGATAGACATTCAGACAGGGAGACAGACAACCAGATAAGTGAGAGACAGATCGACAGAGATGGCCAACCATTTAGAGATAGCCAGATGGAGAAAGAGACAGAGAGACAGCAAGACAAGACAGAGCATCCCAGAAGGTGCAAGAAGTAGAGGGAGCCAGAGGCCCAGGTGAGGGGGCAGCAGGCCCAGTGGGCACTGCAGGGATGCCACAGGAAATGCAGACGGATCTAGAGGGACACAGATAGAGAAGAATACACAGAGGGATGGGTGGATAGACATTCAGACAGGGAGACAGACAACCAGATAAGTGAGAGACAGATCGACAGAGATGGCCAACCATTTAGAGATAGCCAGATGGAGAAAGAGACAGAGAGACAGCAAGACAAGACAGAGCATCCCAGAAGGTGCAAGAAGTAGAGGGAGCCAGAGGCCCAGGTGAGGGGGCAGCAGGCCCAGTGGGCACTGCAGGGATGCCACAGCATTTCCAGGTTCCTACAAGGGCAGGTTATGCTCCCATTAGCCAGGTGCAGACATCCAGAGGGTGGGGCTGAGCCCACTGGGGCCACAGGCCAGGCCCAGCTGGAAAGCTCAGAGCCCCCTAGTCCAGCACCCACGGCTTGCCTACCCACACAATAGGAAAGGTATACGGAGACGACAGTCAGTTGAAGTGACCCCCATCCTCAGCAGCCATGCACGTGTGTAGACGTGCTGGCTGAGAGGCTGTGTACAGGACGTGGCCCGCAGAGCGGAAATTCAAATCCAAGCCACCCCAGGCCGCTGGCCGGAAAGCCCCTCCTGCCCAGCAGCTGGTCCTTCCCTTCGGCCCCCAGAAGCCCTGCCTGGTCCTCTAGAGCGCCCCCACCATGCATCTGTCTTATCCAAAGTCCAGCCCTCCATCCACCAGATTGAGTGTGCACAGGCACACAGTAGGTACTCAGTAAATATTAAATGAATGGAATGGGTTCAAGGTCTTTGGCAAGCCTCCACCCCATTTCACCTGCTCCAAGTGGTGCCTGGCTCCCCAGCCATGTCTGCACTGGAACATCCTCCTGCAGTGCCCCTATCCTATTATGGTATAGACTGCACATCCCACCCCAGTTTTCTGTGCACACAGATGCCAAAACTGTACCTCTCTTGTAGCCAACCACTTCCCCAAAACATTTTCCCCCTCAGACTGAGTGCCTGCACCCTGCCCAGCCCAGACTTTCAGGGTGCACTCAGTTCGGCTCAAAAACCTTCCCTGCCCCCACCCAGAGACCATGAACCACCCAGCTTGTCCTGTTGCACCTCAGTTTCTCCACTTTTCCAGGGCTCTAAGGCTACTTGCTAGGGCAGCAGGCACTAGGACAGGAGCAACCAGCTCTCATGCTCTTGCCACCTGGAGCCTGGATGGGGGGCGGTGTTTGTGACATGGGCCCAAAGAACCAGTACAGAACAAAGGGTGGCTTGGGAAGCCAGTGAGGACAGTGGCTCTATGGGCCCAGGCAGAACAAAGTTCTGAGATGTACACCCTCACCCTCCCCAGAGACACAGCCCCCAGCCCTCAACCTCAAGGAGTCCGAGATTCTCATTACTGATCCCAGCATTCCAGCCCTCTTAGGAATGTGCCAGGCCTGGCCTCATCCACCCCTGATTTTTCCCACCTTTGGTGCTTCCTGCAGGAAGCCTTCCATGTTTGTGCAGAACCTCCCCCTCTCAAAATGGACCTGTCCTTGGATCTCTCCAGCTTGCTATGCTCCAGACTGAGAACCTCTGAGGCATTTGCTTCCTTTCCAGAAGGAAGTGAGCCCCCATGCCAGACTGTGTACTAAAGAGGAAGGGCCCCTTTCAGGTCCAGCACAGTGGCTGAAGGCAGTCATGGAAGGAAGGACAGGACTGGCAGGCTGAAAGAAGGATGGGCCTGGGTCGAGGTGGCTCCCACGGTGCAAGGACCTTTGACTTAGTCTCCCTCAGACCTGTCCCAAAGCCTACACCTGGGCTCAGGGCTCAGGTCACTGTGGGGGGAAAGGATGGATTCCCACAGGCCCCGCCCCTGGCCTCCCCCTCCCCGGGTGTAAACAAACGCACGCACTCGCTGTGGCCAATCGAAGGGGCCAATCGGGTGGGGGCGGGCTCCTACAAACCTAGTCCCGGTCCTTTCCCTCCGCCCCTGAACGCACTGTCAGCTCTAGGAGCTCAGACCGAGCCCCGCCCTCAATCCAGGGAGCCACGCTCGCCCTGTGCCCGCCGTGCCCGCTGGCCTGGCTGCAAATGGCACGGACTCTGGGACCAACATGTGCCACGCGGCCCCTCAGGCTGCCTGGACCGATCTGCCCTCAAGCCCCTGCCTAACGCAGCGGGATAAATATACCCTGACGCCCGGCGTGCCAGCGGGCCGATTTGCTTGTCAGGCGCCCGTCGGGGCAGCGCTCCAGGGCCTGCTCCCGGCCCTCTTAGGCCCCCCTCCGGGCCCTCTCGAGCTCGCGCCCTTGGACCGTGCCTCGGGAAACCCATCGCGTGCCACCCTAGCCCCCAACAAGGCGTCCTGTGACCCCAGCCCTGGGTGCCGCCGACCTCCTGCTATCCCGCCCGGCCCTGCGAGAGGCCCCAAGACCACGAGGTGCTCCTCCCAGGACACTAGCTCAAGCTGGGAGCTGGCGGGTCCCCAGACCTGCGCCTGGAGCGCTCGGGGCTTTGGCTCCCCAGAGGCTGGGGCGCCTGCCCGGAGCCAGGGCGGGCGAGGGGACCTGCCCAGAGCCCAGCTCTGGACGCGAAAGCGGACAGTAGGGCTCTGCCCGCTCGGTGCCCCTGGACGGGGGGGTCGGCGCCCCCAGCAGTACCTGGCCTCGCGGGTGAGGACGCGCGATGCTCCGCTCGGGCCGGTGCTGTCCGCTCTGCTCCCGGCTGAGCGCAGCGGCAGGGGATGAAGGGCGCTCGGCCCCGCCCCCGGCCCGCCCCTGGCCCGCCAATCCCCCGCGGCCAGCAGGAGGAGGGGCAGGTCTGCGGAGAGGCGGGGGCCCTCCACTGGCCTGGAGCAAAGGGGCAGCCCGAGCGCTAAGGAACCTTAGGAGAGCAGCTGCTGCGGGAGGGGCTCAGTTGAATCTTGTTGGGGGAATGCTTTAGTCCAAAGCAGATTCTCTCTGAGGTCTCTGAGCGCCCCCTAAGCCCTGAAATGCTCTGCCCTCACTTCCCTCAAGCCAGAAGGGGCTCTTCAGCTAAGAGGAATGGGAACAGGGCCATGCTTAATCTCAGCGAAGGATGCCTTGAATGGGGGACTTTCACATCACTTAGGCACAAGATGTCTTTTCTGCCTGCCTCACCCTTCCCAAGCAGAGGTGGGATAGGGTGAGGACAGGGGTTCCCTGCATCAATTCTGTCTTCACTCCAGATACTCAGAAGAGATTGAGGGTAGACAAGGGTAGGGGCAGTGAGGACGGGGCGGGGGCGGGCAGGGGGTGCGGGAAGCAAGTCTTGGAGTCTTGGCTCACGCTGAGCCTTGTCTGGATCTCCCTGGCCATGCCCCCATTTCCTTATTTCTAAAGAGTAGGAGAGGGGCTTCCCTGGTGGCGCAGTGGTTGAGAGTCCGCCTTCCGATGCAGGGGACACGGGTTTGTGCCCCGGTCCAGGAAGATCCCACATGCCGCGGAGCGGCTGGGCCCGTGAGCCATGGCCACTGAGCCTGTGCATCTGGAGCCTGTGCTCTGCAACGGGAGAGGCTACAACAGTGAGAGGCCCGCGTACCGCAAACAAAAACAAAAACAAAAATAAAGAGTAGGAGACAGCTGTGTCTGCCCGTGGGAAGTGGGGCCTGGGACTTGGTGCCTCAGGGGAAGGGGTTTTAGGGTGACCCCACCTGGCTAAGGGCTCCTATCCCACCCCTGCCTGCTTCCCACACAAGGCCTTAGTGCTCAGAGGTCTGTGGTGGGTGTTAAGGCCCACCAGCCCAGGAACAACCAGCAGGGAGCTGGGGGAGGCCTTGACCTTGGGGGTGAGCTGGGGGGGGGTGTTTGCAGAACAGCTGTGTCCCTTGCTTCTCAGCCACTGGCTCTGATCCGATTAATCCATGGCCTCTGCTGTTCCTAGTCAAGCTGGATGTCTCTGTGTCATGTCTGCCCCCCTCCCTGGTATTGGGGAGAATGCCCTCAGAGGACAGGCCTCACCCCTTCCCTGTCCTGGGCTGGGAGTCAGGACTCCAGGATTCCCTTCCGCCCGACTTACAGCACCCCCACAGCCAAGCCCTAGCGTACCTCAGTTTCCCTCTGCGTCACAAGGAAATGGCTCTGGCTTTTCCCCTGGCCTGAAGGCAGTGGGTTAAGGGGAAGCTGTGAGCCAAGGGGACTCAGCTTTGGCTGGGAGTACCAGGGGATGGGAGGACTAAAGAGAAAGGCATTGGGATGGTGGCAATCCTTGAAAACCTCAAACCATCTAAGCTCCCTCCCTGCTGATGGCTGAAAAATAGGAAGGGACTGGTTCTACCCCTTGATCTGGGGCTGGTGTAATCCAAGATCACAGCTTACTTTGGTCATGAGAGACCCTAAGATTCTCACCCTTTGAAGGGGCTTGAGGACTGCCTGTGGGACAGAGTCAGATAGGAGAGGTGTTGACCAGGGTCTCAGGTCTGCCCCCCACCTCCCAACTCCAGACACCCTGGATGCTCACAGAAGCCATTTGCAAAGGGCTGGGTGCTCCTATTGGCAGTTCCTGAGGAGCCAGGCCTGGCTTCAAGGTCACCCAGCATGTGGGTGTTGGGGTCCTCAACCCAGACTGGAGGGAGCAGGGGCCAGCTGGGCTGGGTTGCTATGGGAGCCCTGAGGGTGGTGTGAGGTGGGGTCCCTGGGCCAGGCCAGTTGTGGCCAGGCTGGGGGAGGGGCTGCCTGATTGTTGATGCTTGGCCTGGGCCCCAGCCAGGGCGAGCACAGCTCAGAGGCCTTTCCCACTGCCTGCCAAATCTCCCAGCCCAGCCTGAGGTGTCTGGACAGTTGGCAGCCATTATGGGGCTCTGAGAGGTACCAGGTACCTTCTCCCAGAGGCTGGAGGGAATGTCTATCTATACAGCTGTGGTGCTGGGGGCAGCCACCTGGAGTGGAAGAGGGGGAGCTTTATGTCAACCTTCGGCCCTGTCCCCTACCTCCACTCCCCCGTCTCCAGAATCTGAGACACAGGCCCAAGAAACTGTCAGAGATATGAGACAGAACTTAGGATCCCAGGATCACTCAGACTCTCCTCCCAGGGTCCCGGCAGCCCTTTGCTCTGTTCCTCCCTCTTTAGCCTCCAGCTAGGCAGCCCCCTGTCACCACACCAGCACCTCCCCTGGCACACCATCTACACAGTGTCCCAAGACCCTCTTTTACAGTGAGGCCCCATCTTCACCTCCAACCCAGTCCTCCCCAGAGCCTAGCATCTGTATCCACTGATTCCTCAGACGCCCTGCAAGCACCTGCCTCACACCCAGCTGGCCTCTTCACCTGCCCCACTGCCCGGCTGTTCCAAGAACATGCCAGCCTTCACCTCCCTGTGCCTCTGCCCTCCTGGTTCCCCATCCTGTCCCACCTCCTTGGCAAACTCTCACTTGTCCCTCAACACCCAAATGAAAGATCGCCTCTGAGAACCGTGCCTGAGCCCCTGGAAGAGCCAGCTCATCCTACCCTGACTGCAGCTGCTCTTGCCGCCCCACCACACAGCCCCAGGCTCAGTGTCTCCAAGCGCTCTGTGTGGGCCCTCTAGACAGGAAAGCTCCTGCCAGGTTAGAGCGTGCGGATCAGGAAAAGCCCGATGGAGAAGCAATCCGTGGGCTTGGCTCTGCCAAGGGGAAGAAAGGCACATGCCAGGGTGGGGAAGAGAGGGTACTGTGGATGGAAGGAACAGCTTGGCCACAGGGAACCTTGAGTGCATGTGGGATTGGCACTGATAGGCGGAGGGCTGTGTGCAGGGGTGGGACCCTTGGCCTGGAGTCATGTTGGAGCTTTCAAGGCCTCACAGGTGAGGGTGGTTCTCACCTCCATACCCCAGGCTTGAGGACCCACACCCATAGCTCCTGAATATATTCTGCCCATCTTGGTGTCTGGGAGGCTCCTCTCTGGGCACTAGCAGGGGTGTGGGGTTGTGGAAGTATAGAGGGCATCCATAGGCAAACCCACCTCTCTGACTCTCCCCTGGCCTGAGTCCACAGAGCTGGTGACCTCTAGGCTGGATCCTGCCCCCACAGTCCCGGAGAGCCCCCCTCTCTCCCCTGAGCTCTGGCACCCAGCTTCTCTGGCCACTGAAGCGGCTTAATGTGCCCAGGTCACGTGGGCCGTGCTACTGCCTGTGGGGAGGGCCCAAGCCCCTACCCAGTAGCCACCCGACCGGGCCCTGACGTCAGCAGCATTAACGGTTCGCCAGGCCTGTCTAATCTCTGTTCCGTGGCTGGGCCAGGTTAGTCCCGCCAGAGCCAGAGTCGAAGGCTGGGAAGGCCCCCAGGGGCACCTTGAGGTTGAGGTCAGGCAGGGATGGTGGAGGCTGGAGGTGCCCACAGTAAATGCCCCCTGCCTACAATACCACGGTGTGGACACTGTGCCGACTCTGGGCCAGCTCCCTCTGATCCTTGGCCCTGGACTGTGAATCAGGCATTAGGCACCCATTGATCCTGCTCGTAAGGGTGCAATTACACAGGTGGGGTAAGCGGGGCTGAGGAGGCTTCAGGCCAGGAGACTCGACCCCCAACCCCCATACTTGCTGGCCATGAACAGGGCAGCTTGAGGCCAGGCAGTGTCCTCAGTCCATGGGATCCAAGAATATTGGTTCAGAATCCCAGTCCCTAGGGTCAGAACCTGGAGCGTGGGGTCCAGCCCCTGCATGGTGTTTGGCCTCCTCTCTGTCCCTTGCCTAGGAAGGCTGGGGAGCTCATTACCTTCCTTCCAAGACAAGGTGGCCATGAGGAAGACCCCATTAACCCACCTCTCCCGCAGCTTCCTCTGTCTCAAGCCTGCCACCGCCAGCTTCTCAAAGCCTTCTGTCTTCCGCCTTGCCCCTCCCCACAAATCCCGCCATCACTCTCCCCTGCCCCACCTCACTCCAGTAAATTGGGCAGAGGGTCCTTAGCAGGGATGAGCAGCCCAGCTCAGCCAGGCCCAAAACCACCCAGTGAGGTCCTGAACCACTGGCCTGAGCCTCATCCTCCCCTCAGGACTCTAAGCAACACCATTGTGGCTGCCCATGTGTCCTGGGCTCTCTAACCCATCCAGCATCCCTCCCCTCCACCCCATGCTCAGGCCTGGGCACCCTCACTCTCCCCTTCTAGCCCCGCACAGGCTCACAGTGCCACTTCCACCTGAACATTGAGGATGCTACCCACATGCTGCCTTCTGCCCAGCCCCAAGTATCTGTCTGACTCCTGGACCTCTCCCCCAAGTGGCCACAGGTCCAGAAAACTCAGTCCCCTCAACACTCCTGTGCAGTCCCAGCTTGGTGGGGGCATCACATGCACTTGGTCACTGCACAGATCCAGACCCTTGTCAGTGAGTCCCACTCCTTGCAGATCCTGGCTTCACGGGGTAATGACATAAGTCTCTTCCTCATGGACCCTCCCAGCCCCACTCCTCTCCTCCCCCATGCCCAGCCCCCAGGAAAAATATGTGCCCCTATATACATGTTTTTATGAAAAATTTTAATGATTATTTTTTCCAGAAACAGATTTGGAAAATATCATTGATGATTTTATTTCCATTAAAGCCAAGAAAATAAAAGTATAAATTCTGTTTTAGGTATAAATAAAATATTTAATCTTAAAGTAATATTGTGGGTTTCAATATACCTACTTACAACTTGTTCGATGTTTTTTCAACTACTTTAATGTTCTGTAAAAAAAAATTAACCTTTAAAAATACATAAAAACATATATAGGAGTGGACATTTTTCCTTTTGCTTCAGGGTCCAATATGGCTCTGCAGGGCTCTCTTGGATCTTGTCTTTATTTAAAATTTTGATATTCTGTTCATTATGGATTTTTTGGCAGTAATTTTGATTTTTGAAAGTATTGCATTAATATTTATCTTGATTACTGATTTTTTTGGCATCACCTTAAATCTTAATACCTAAGGTGAGTGCCTCATTTGCCTCACCCTAATCCCAGCCCTGCAATTATGTTCTAGCTTCAAGGGCTTCCTGGACCCATCATCTTCTGGAGGAAGCACAGGCCCTTAGGCTGGCGTTTGGCACCTGCCCAGTCTCCCCACCCCGTCTCCCCTTCCCTGCTCCTGTTCCACTGAACTCCTGTGGTCCACCAGCCCATGTTCCTGGGCCTTATACACACTACAGTCCCTGCCAGAATGAGCTTCCACCTCACAACCCCCTCTTGATCCAACATCGTCCTTGTGAACATTTCCCATGGCTCCTTTCCCCCTCTCAACCCCTCTCAAGACCCCAAATTGATCCCATGCCCCCAAGAGTGTCCCCTGCCATGTTAGGTCAGGTGCTTCTCCCTGGAAGGGACCACCTTCCCACTCATGTCCAGCCCAGCACTGGGCACTTAATAAATTTGCATGACTCATGATCATTAACACTCTCCCCCTCCCCCCAAGAAAGGACAGCTGGGGCCTGATGCAAAGATTTATTGCTGAGTCTGTGTATCTAGCTGAAGGGAGTGCAAATTATGCCCTGGCCTTGTTAGACGGATGCTCCTTGCCCTCGACTACAGCACAGGCCCCATCCCACGGGCATCAGCGAGGACTTGGTGCTTGATGAGGAAGTAGGGAGCAGGGGTGTGGGGACACGGATGCCTTTGTCACTGATGGTTCAGGCATGGATCTCAGCTTTTCCCACCAGGGAATGGGCCCTGAATGGGAAGGATGAGAGAAGCTGCTGGCAGGGACAAGAGGGTCACCTGGGTTTGCTTATGACCCTACCTGAGGCAGACCCCTCTGGGCACAATCTGGGCCTCCTTCCTGTCCCAAATCCCCTGCCTGGGGCTGATCGATGGGAGCCGGACTCTGCTCCCAGCCACCCCTTAGGACAGTTCAGCCATTGGCCACAGCTGGTGTCAACAGCACCCTCCCTCAACAGACTGGCCTGGAGTACTGTGGGTGTGTAAGTAAGTAGGACATGAATACAGTGTCCAAGCATGGAGGGGGCAGAGCCTGTGGGGGAAGGGGTTAGGATATGTGAGGAAGGGTCCAGCTTGAGTCTCTTCCTGGCAGCAGGAGCTCCCAGGCTTGCCCCCACTCACTAATTCGTCTATGTATGAGTTTCACAGGCCAGAGCTGGCTTGGACTTTGGACCCCTAAAGCTGCCGGGTGGGGCAGTCACTGGCCACTGGGCAGATGGGTGTCAGACTTGTCACATGGAGGTGGTAAGGCTAGAATGGGCTGATGGTAAGCAGCAGGCCTGCCTGGAGGAGGGTTCCCTTCCTGCCCCCCTGCCCTTCATGAAACTCTGGGAGGGAGGGCTGTTTGCTGAACCCAGACCCACCAGGTGAATCACGGGCCTCCTGGGGCAGGAGAGCAGCAGGAGATTGGTCAGTGGGGTACTGCTGAGTCACCGTGAGCTGTAGCTGCCCCAAGTACTGCTTGCTCCTAGCTGGGGCTGGCTGTGGTGGGTCCTGGAGGCCAGTGCAGCCAGGCCGTGAAGGGCAGTGCTGGGGTGGCTGGGGGCACCGGACTCTGGGAGACCAGGGAATCCTGGGAGCCATGGGGGAGGGTAAGTCCCTCAAGGTTAACAGGGCTTAGGGTTTTGAATCTGTGGCTGGTGAGGCCACAGGCTGGGGCCCAGGAGTCCTGGGGGGCTGGTAGGGGTCATGCGGATTGGGGCTACAAGGCGGCAAGGGCTACAGGGTCTCAGGAATGCATGAGTCCAGGCACCTGTGAAGAGAAAAAGGAACAGAGTCAACATTCCTAAGCGCCCAAAAAGTTGGGTTTAGACTGAGAGACAGGTGGAGGTGGGCTTGGAAGCAGTGACACCTGGGGGTTGGGGCGGGGTCAAAAGAGCTTGAGTGGGTGGGGCTTGTGAGCCAGGGGAGGGGCCTGTGGCCATGGGGTGGAGCCTGAGGAGTCAGGGTGGGGCCTGGAAGCAATAGTGTCTGGAAGTTGGGAGCCAGAGGGCAGGCAGTGGAGTGGATCTGGAGAGCTGGGGAGGGGCCTGCAGTCGAGGGGTGGGATGGGGAGCAGGGGATGGGGCTTGGGGTATTGAGACCAAGAGGCACGACATGGGAGCATCCCGGCCTGCGCGCGAGGAGCCACCTCAGAAGACCAGAGGGCAGGCAGTGGAGTGGATCTGGAGAGCTGGGGAGGGGCCTGCAGTGGAGGGGTGGGATGGGGAGCAGGGGATGGGGCTTGGGGTATTGAGACCAAGAGGCACGACATGGGAGCATCCCGGCCTGCGCGCGAGGAGCCACCTCAGAAGAGGCCGCAGTCTTTGAGGTTCTCCTTGATGATAATGTCGGTGACAGCGTCGAAGACAAACTTGACGTTCTGTGTGTCGGTGGCGCACGTCATGTGGGAATAGATCTCCTTCACGTCGCGTCTCATGTTGAGCTCGAGGAATTGCACCTTGATGTAATTGCCCGCGTCCTCATATGTGTTGGGCCCTGGCGAGGAAGGGGGAGCTCTCACTCCCGGTAGCAAATCCTCCCCGCGGCGGGAGGAGCGCAGGCCGAGATCGTGGGTTTGCGACGCCGCCTGGCGGCGGGCCGAGGTTCTCACCATTGTAGTCCGGAAAGCAAATGCTGAGGTGCGCCTTTTTTATCTTCTCCGAGAAGACGTCCTTCTTGTTGAGGAAGAGCACGATGGACGTGGTGGCGAAGTAGCGGTGGTTGCAGATACTGTTGAATAGGTGCAGGCTCTCGTGCATGCGGTTCTGAGGAGGGCAGAGGCTGTCGGGCACCGGGGACTGCGGCCGCCGCCCCCACCTGGCTGCGGCCAGCGGGCAGACCCCTGCTCTCTGGGCTCCGGGGCCGCCCTGCCCAGACAGCTCCAAGACCGTCTCCCCGTTCGCCCCCCTAAGCAGGGCAGCAGGCTGCCTCATCTCCTCCTTCAGACGGCTCTGGGTCGAATGTCCTCTCTCAGATGCTCCCCGCGCCCGCAGCGCTGTCTCTGCTTTCCGCTCTCCTCCTCCCGGCTCAAACGCTCAGGCCCTGCTGGAGCACTCACCACTTCGTCGTCCTCCACAAGCACCATGTCGTAGGCGCTGAGAGCCGCGATGAAGATGATGCAGGTCACACCCTCGAAGCAGTGGATCCACTTCTTGCGTTCTGAGCGCTGCCCGCCCACATCGAACATCCTGCGGGGCCGTGGGAACCTGAGCCGGCGCATCGAGTCCCCTGGACGTGCCCACAGGCATCCCCTGGTTTCCTAATGCTGGCTGGGAGGTACCCAGATGGGAGTGGCATCCGGAGGGGCCGGGCATTTCTGCGGGCGGGTTGTCCGAGAAGGGGCAGGGTCTCTCGTAGGGATGGGGCCTCTGGGATCAGACAGGGCCTCAGGCAGTGAACTTAAGGGCAGGCCCCCGGAGAGCGAGAGCTAGGGCGCGGGGTCGTACCGGAAGTTGAGGTCCTTGAAGGAGAACTGCGTCTCAATGATACCAGTGGTCTTGACACGCGAGCGCAGCACGTCCTGTTCAGTGGGCACGTAGCCCGGGGTTACCAGGCGCTCTAGGTCCGAGAGGTAGCTGCGGGAGATCCGGGGTGTGGGTAGGGTTGGGTGGAGGGGCGTGGCAGGGCCCCGCCCGCCCCGCGCCCCGCCTGTGCTCTCACTAGCCAGCAGAGTCGTTGAGCTGGTATTCTGAGGCGCGATCGAAACAGGCCTGGATACCCGAGTCCTTCCACAGCCGCTGGATGATGTCTGACATCTCCTTAGGCATCGTGCCCTCCTCGATGGTGTCCGCCATGTGCATCAGCTTCCTGGCATCGTCCTGGGGGGGGGGGCAGGGGAGTGGTTGGTGGTGACCATGGACTTGGGCCCAGCCTCGCACCTCGAGTCTCCAGAAGCCCTGTTCAGCTAGTCTCTTGGCACACCTGGCGCGCAGAGTCTCCATACTGGATATTGAGCGTGGTCATGGCGCGCACGATGGCCAAGATGGACTGTAGCGTGTTGCCATATATGATGGCAATGAACTCGAGGCACTCTTCCAGCGAGTACCCATCCTGGTGGATGATCCTGCAGCCGTGGGGAGCCGGGTCAGCGCCTCTTGGGTAGGTGGGGAAGGACAGACCTCGTGCGTGTGCCCACCCCCAGGGGCCTCGGGTAGGGCAGGGGCACTCACTTCATCTGCTTGACAATGGTACTCTTCCCGGACTCACCGGCACCTGGAATGGAAACCCTACCTCAGAGACGCGCTGACCGCACTGCCGCCTCTATCACACCTGTTTTGCCCCCAACCCCCAAAGTCAGGTCATGATGCCCTGGCGGCAAAACGTAAACGTCCGGAGTGACAGAAGGGGGCTGACGAGGGGAATCGACAACCTCGACTGTGCTGAGGAGCCTTCAAGACCCTGGTATTTTCAGTTTTATTATTCTGAGGACAAAAATAAAGAAACCTGGAGCTCCGCCTTGTGGAATATTCTGGTACTGCATGCATGGGATTATTTGAGCCAGGTCAACCCCTGCTTTTAACCTGTGGTGGGAGGAAGTGTATCCAAGAGGCTCAGAGGGAATTAGCACCTTTTGCTGGGGGAGAGGACAGAGCTAACAGCCCCTCTGAGCCTGTTCTCATGCGGGTGTTGGGCACAGTTAATGGGATTTCTGGCTTAGCCTCTCTCTCTTCCCTGGGGTACTCTGGCTTGGTCCTTCTGCCCACATCCAGCTGTCTGGCTGGACCCTGGAGAGCCTGGGTAGAGCCTGCACTGCCCTCTCAAAGCAGCTCCTTCTTCCCTTGCGGGGAGGAAGTGGCCTTGGGGTACCAGATCAGCCCCATCTCCCTTCACTACCCATGGGACCAAGGACATGGCTTTACCTATTCCTGGCTGGGCCTTAGTACCCCCTACCCTCTTTAACTGTTCTGCAGGTCTGTCAACAATAAAGCTCTGGAAACTGAGGGTCATTGTCTGTGGATCTGGGTGGTCCTAGAGGCTGCCCACTCTCAGGAGGACTGTGACCTTCTCCTTCCCAAGGGAGCAGCCTTGTTGTGGGGCTCCCAAGGAGGCCCCTGGTTTCCGAGCCCTGCCCAGCAGGCCCATCAAGCCAAAGGCTGGTGTTTGAGGGAGCACAGCCAGGGCAAAACTAGGCCTCGTACACACATCTCTACAAAAGTGAGATTGGTACACCCTTCTTGGGAGGGGAGGTTGCCTGAGGCTGGGCCCTCTGAAGAGGGGTTCTGTGGGATACCCAGCCTTAGGGAGCCAAGGCATCACTCGTCAAGGCTTGGCCAGGGCTCCCACTCTGTTTCCTGCCAGATTTCAGGCTCATTCTGTTTCCCAAGTCACACCTACTTCACAGAAGGGCTACCTGCCTGCCCCTGGGCCTCTGACTAGTAGCAGTGGCCTCGCCGCAGCCCACACCCTTACCCAGAAGCAGCAGTTTCACGGTTCGAGCATCCTTCTCGGCATCTTCTTTCAGCTTCTTTTCCAGCTCCCTTGAGTGCTTCTCCTCAGCGCTGGCCCCAGCCCCCATGGTCCCGGCAGGAGGTGAAGGAACAGGGTGGTCAGTTGGCTCTTCTGGATGCAGGGGATCCCCAGAGCCAGGCTCAGGCCAGCCTCTGGCCTCCCCAGACACCCTTCTGACCTCAGAACTGGCAATCAACTGGCTGTCCACAGACCTGTGAAGGCCCTGTTGGGGCTGCTTAGTAGGATTTGGGGGGTTGTTGGTACCCAAGAGCCAATCAGAGACAAGGACAGGTGAATCCAGCTCAGCCCCCAGCCGCCCTAATCAGGCTGGCATGGCCCCAATCCCTCAACTGCTGACTCTGCACCCCCTGTACGCTGCTCCCCAAACCCTCTGAGAGAGACCCTGGAGGTAGTCCAGCCCTGCTCCAGAGCAGGGAGACATGTTCCATAGGATCCAGGCTCAGAAAGGGGAGGAGAGGGCCTCAAGTTCCAGGGTGGGGGCATTGGGGGGTAGGCCTGGCAGCAGAGAGCAGAGGGAGACGCATGCAAGGAGCACCTGACCCCTGCCCAGCACTGGGCTTAGCATTGCTCCTTACCTAGCTCACACCAGCCCTGGCGGATGGGTACCCACATCATTTTACTGATGAGGAAGTGGAGGCTCAGAGGGTCGCACAGCAGGACGTAGTTGAGAAGGGCTCGTGACTCTGAACCAGGGCTCCATGCTCAGCAGGGAGTCAAGAGGGAAAGGTGGACATTGCATTTGCCCTGTACCAAGGTCTGGATCTGACCTGGTCAAGGCCTCTACATGCCTCCATGATTCCAATGGACTTGGGTGGGTGTGCAGGTCTGCTACGTGTACTGGGTGTGTGCATGTATACTTTACTGGCACCAAGCAAGGCAATGACATGACACGTTTGTCTATGTATACTTGTGTGTTTATGTATGCATTTTTATGCCTTTGTGAATGCATGTGTGTGTCTGTTTGCCTGTGTACCGTGTGTGCATGTGCATGGACGTGCTTTTGTGCATTTCTCTTCATGTGCAGATGTGTTTGTATGTGTACTTTATTGTGCTAAACTGGGTTCGTGTGTGCGTGTGTGCGCATGAATGTATAAGTGCATGTATATGTGCATGTGTGTGCACTTGCCTGTGTACATGTACATTTATGCATGTGTCTGCCTGTATGTGTGCACACTTGCACATACCTGTGTCTACGTGTACCCATGGTGCAACACTCTGACCTGCGGAGGTGGCCAGGCTCTTCCAGGGAATGTTTTGCAGGCCTGTTATCAGATGGGAAAACTGAGTCCTGAAGCAGGTCTGGTGTTCCCAGGGGAGGAGCAGATGAGCCTCACTCTTCTTCTGTCCCCTGTCGGTAATCTGGGACCTGCCTAGGGGTATCTCCAGGGCACGCCTGCCTCAGTTTAGGGGTCAGAGGTCTCTGTGGGGGTTTAGATGGGACAGGATATGCTGCTGAGCGGAAGTGGTTCAACTGAGCATGTAATGTTGAGTTCCAGCCTCTGGAGATTTACCACCTCCCATCAGAAGACCCAAATCCTGGGCTCTCAAGGCCCCCTCCTGGCTGAACTTCCTGGAAACCTGGCTGTCTTAGGACTCAACTCTTGCGGACCCGGGGTGCCAGAGCCCCAGATACTGAGCATTGAAGACTGTCCCTAGTGTTGGGAAAGCTGGACAGGTGCATGTAAATCAATGAAGTTAGAACACACCCTTACACTATACACAAAAATAAACTCAAAATGGCTTAAAGACTTAAACATAACACCATAAAACTCCTAGAAGAGAACATAGGCAAAACATTCTGACATAAATTGTACCAATATTTTCTCAGGTCAGTCTCCCAAAGGAATAGAAATAAAAGGAAAAATGAACAAAGGTGACCTAATCAAACTTAAAAGCTTTTGCAGAGCAGAAGAAGAACTACAATTCTGCAGCCTGTGGAAGGAAAACCACATTCACAGAAAGATAGACAAAATGAAAAGGCAGAGGACTTTGTACCAGATGAAGGAACAAGATAAAACCCCAGAAAAACAACTAAATGAAGTGGAGATAGGCAACCTTCCAGAAAAAGAATTCAGAATAATGATAGTGAAGATGATCCAGGACCTCGAAAAAAGACTGGAGGCAAAGATCGAGAAGATGCAAGAAATGTTTAACAAAGACCTAGAAGAATTAAAGAACAAACACCTAGAAGAATTAAAGAACAAACAAACAGAGATGAACAATACAATAACTGAAATGAAAAATACACTGGAAGGAATCAATAGCAGAATAACTGAGGCAGAAGAACGGATAAGTGACCTGGAAGACAGAATGGTGGAATTCACTGCTGTGGAACAGAATAAAGAAAAAAGAATGAAAAGAAACAAAGAGGGACTTCCCTGGTGGCGCAGTGGTTAAGAATCCACCTGCCAACGCAGGGGACATGGGTTCGAGCCCTGGACTGGGATGATCTCACATGCTGCGGAGCAACTGGGCCCATGCGCCACAGCTGCTGAGCCTGTGCTCTGGAGCCCCTGAGCCACAAATGCTGAGCCCGCATGCCACAACTGCTGAAGCCCACACGCCTGGAGCCCGTGTTCTGCAACAAAGAGAGGCCACCGCAATGAGAAGCCCACACACCACAACAAAAAAAGAGTGGACACTGCTCACCACAGCTAGAGAAAGCCCACGCACAGCAACAAAGACCCAAAGTAGCCAAAAGTAAATAATTTTTTTAAAAAAAGAAAACGATAGCAAAGATCAATAAAACTAAAAGCTGGTTCTTTGAGAAGATAAACAAAATATACTCTTGCATTCCTATACACTAATGATGAAAATCTGAAAGAAATTAAGGAAACAATCATATTCACCATTGCAACAAAAAGGATAAAATACCTAGGAATAAACCTACCTAAGGAGGTAAAAGACCTGTACTCAGAAAACTATAAGACACTGATGAAAGAGGATGGATCTAGAGACTGTCATACAGAGTGAAATAAGTCAGAAAGAGAAAAATATCGTATATTAACGCATATATGTGGAACCTAGAAAAATGGTACAGATGAACTGGTATGCAGGGCAGAAATAGAGACAAGATGTAGAGAACAAGATGTAGAGAAATAGAGACAAGATGTATAGACACCAAGGGGGAAAGTGGCGGGGGGTGGTGGGATGAATTGGGAGATTGGGATTGATATGTATACACTAATATGTATAAAATAGATAACTAATAAGAATGTGCTGTATAAAAAAATAAATAAAATTAAAAAATAAAAGCTTTTGCACAACAAAGGAAACCATAAACAAAACAAAAAGACAACCTACAGAATGGGAGAAGATATTTGCAAACGATGAGACCAGCAAGGGCTTAACTTCCAAAATATACAAACAGCTCATGCAGTTCAACAACAACAACAAAAAACCAGTAATCCAGTTGAAAAATGGGCAGAGGAACTAAAAAGACATTTCTTCAGCTAAGACATACCGATGGCCAACAGGCACATGAAAAGACACTTAACATTGCTAATTATTAGAGAAATGAAAATCAAAACTGCAATGAGGTGCCACCTCACATTGGTCGAATGGCCATCATTAATAAGTCCTCAAATAACAAATGCTGGAGAGGGTGTGGAGAAAAGGGAACCCTCCTACACTGTTGGGGGAAATGCAAGTTGGTGCAGCCACTATGGAAAACAGTATGGAGGTTCCTCAAAAAACTGAAAATAGAGTTGCCATATGATCCAGCAATCCCGTTCCTGGGCATATATCCGTACAAACCTATAATTCAAAAAGATACATGCACCCCTATGTTCATAGCAGCACTATTCACAATAGCCAAGACATGGAAATAACCTAAATGTCCATCAACAGATGAATGGATAAAGATGGGGAACATATATACACTGGAATACTACTCAGCCATAAAAAGGAACAAAATGATGCCATTTGCAGCAACATGGATGGAACTAGAGATTATAATACTAAGTCAGAAAGAGACATATTCCACTTATATGTGGAATCTAAAATATGACACAAATGAACTTCCATGAAACAGAAACAGACTCACAGATACAGAACAGACTTGTGGTTGCCAAGGGGGAGTGGAGCAGCAAAGTGATGGAGTGAGAGGTCGGGGTTAGCAGATGCAAACTATTATATACAGAATGGATAAACAACAAGGTCCTACTGTATAGCACAGGGAAATATATTCAATATTCTGTGATAAACCATAATGGAAATGAATATTAAAAAAAAAGAATATATATTTGTATAACTGAATCACTTTGCTCTTCAGCAGAAATGAACACATTGTAAATCAACTATACTTCAATAAAAAAATTCACACACACACACACACACACACACACACACACACACACACACACACACACAAAGGCTGTCCCTAAACGTGTGGGAAGTGGATACTGGCATCCTGTGCCAGCCCCTTCTTCCCTTCTCTGTGAGCTGGTGGCTTCAACATCTACCCTGTTGGGTGAGGGGAGATCTGTCCAGGAGCAACAGATCATTCATTTGTGCCACTTTCAACCTTTAGGCCCCATTCATCCTCTACCCCACCACCATGCTGTAAGTGGGCCCTGGGAGTCTCTGCAGCCCCTACACACTGCCCAGGGGGTTGGGGTGGTGCAGGAGCCCAGGTTTGTTAAACCAACAAGAACCTTTCTACATATTGGGTCTACTTAAAGTGGGACCATTCCACTGCCTCCCCATCGCCACCTGGCTCCCCTTGCCTGCCAGGTATGGCCCTAAGCCCCACTGGATCCGTGTGCCTCCATAGCTATTGGCTTCCCCTGCCAGAGCTTGACTCGTTAAATTTGGCCTGGGGCCCCCAGCCTCACTTCCTCCTCTCCAGCAGCTCCCCACATATCCTGGTCTTCCCCGCCTCTGGACATTTGCTTGTGCTGGACCCTCTGCTGAGATCTGGCTGGAAGGATGCAGAAGAATGGGAATTTTGTTGATTCCCAGGGCAGGGGCAGCTGAACTGTAAGGGCTGTGGATTTGTCTTGCCAATTCTGAGTCCTGAGTTCCTGGCAAGACACAAAGCCAGGTGAGAAAGCAAGTGAACGAATGATCAAACAACTGAGTAAGTGAATGGACGCTGCGCTTGCAAAAGAGACCGTGCGGGAACTGGTGGTCAAGCCACATTGGTGGGGGGGTGGGGCAGGAGGGACAGAATCTGGGTGTGGGCTGAACCCCCGTCCTCCCTCCTTTGCCAAGGAGAAAGCCAAAGTCCAGTCCCAGAGCCAGTGTTTATTAGCAAGATGGAACCCAAGGGCAGGTGTGGCCTGGACAGCAGAGGGCTGCCAGGAGCCCCCATCCACCTACCCAACTGCCCCCCAGAGCTATTTACACCCATCATCTGAAGTGGTGGGCAGAAGGGAGCCCTGGGGAGCCCCTGCAGGCCCCAGGCCTCCACCATGACCCCCTCTCCCCTCAGCGCTGCCTGAGCCTGGCCCCTCTGCTTTTCTCCCAGCCCCTGCATCACAGCAGCACGGAGAAAGCAAAGAGGAGGTAGAATGGCCAGGCAGGGAGGGAAGGAGGGGCTGGAGGGGCTGCCCCACCCAGGCAGGGCTCCTCTTCTCCTGTCCCCAATAAATAGAGAATAAATACCCAGGAAAGGGCTGGCCTTGACTGAGTGCCCCTCTCCCAGGCAGGTGCCGGCATCCTGTGCCAGCCCCTTCTTCCCTTCTCTGAGCGCATCTGAGCCCTTACTCCCACCCCCGGTCTCCAAAGCAGTCCTCGCATCTACATGTATGCCACCAGCAAACATGGGCGAAGGTGTACAGTCCGTGCCCCATCCAGGTAGAGCTTGCTCCTTCCCTGTGTCCTGTAGATCCTGGCGGTGGCTGTCGAGCAGATAGACTCCCAGCTGAGCCTGGGGACTGTGTGGTCCTGGCCTGGCCTGGCCAACTGGCCGGGCCTGGTTAGGTGGGCTCCGTTTTCTGCCGTCTCTGACCAGCATGGGTCTAAGTTTTGGATGATGCTGCCGCTGAGGCAGGCTATTTACAACCCACCAATAAATACTGTCTTTGCAGGGGCAGGGTGTATATAGAATATAGATATTTTATATATATATATATATATATATATATATCTTTTATATTAAA
>NW_020171816.1:87606-115012 GCF_003031525.2 Neophocaena asiaeorientalis asiaeorientalis
GGCCCGGCACCTGGGGGCGGTGGGACGCTCACAGCTGGGGGTGGGAAGAGGGCAGCATGGACGGCGTCCTGGCCCAGTACATGCAGCTGCACTCGTGTGATGACATGCTTGAAGTTGTTCTCGGTGGCTGTACAGGAGTAGAGGCCGCGATCACCAAGCTGCAGGGCGCGAAGCAGCAAGCCCTGTTCCGTGCGCAGGAAGCGGTCGTCTACACGCATCTGTGGGGGCAGGGGGTGGGGCTCAGGGGCTGCAGGACCACCCTGTTGCCCCGGCCAGCTCCCCAATCAGACCACCTCTGGGGCCACCCCATGCAGGGGCACCCGTGTGGAATTTCCATATACCAAGAAAAACAAGTTTCCATATAACATCTGAATAATAAACACTTCCATTTCAGGAGGAATGACCATAAGGGGATTCTGTACAAAGAGAATTCTGGAGCCTACACACAATTTCTATTTAATGAGAATAAAGAGATGTTGGGGCACCCTCATAGAATTTCCATGTAGAAGGGATTGCCTAGAAGGTATTTCCACAATAGGAAAGCTACCCCACAGAATTTCCATATGCTGGAACTCATCCACGTGACATTTCCATAGAATGAGGTATACTGCCAATAAAGTACACACATGGAATTCTCATATAAAAAGGCATGCCTACAAGTAGTTTCCATGTAATATGGACACCCCACAGAGTTTCCATATAACTGGATTCACCCAAATGATCTCCACATAGGGAAGGGAGCTTGGAAGGACTTTCTTAGAATGAGGGCTGCCCCAGTTTGGTTCCTATACCACATTTCACCCACGTAGAATTTCGACTGTACAAGGGACTCTCCCAACCATGGTGAGGACTGTGGGGCACAGGAAATCACCTCTCGGCGCCGGTCACTCGGATCTCGCTGGAACAGCCACTTAACGGTAGCCTGGGGCGAGCGGGGCTGGCACTCAAGGAAGGCTGCGCTCCCTGCCACGCCATACTGCACAGACTCCACGGCATTCTTATTGGCTGTAGAACAAGAGGGTGCCACGTGAAAGCAGCACTACCTCTTGGCAGACTGCAAGCTGGCGAGGGGCATATACAGGGATACCCACCTATACAGGCAGGGCTGTGCCATCAGGCATCCACTCCTTGAGGGGGTGGCCGAGGACACCCCTTCTCCAAAACCCCTCACCCCCTCACCCCCACAGACCATGTGAGAATCCTTCCAGTGGGGGCCCCATGAGCAGCTCTGTGGGCTGCACAGCTCCGCACCGAGGAGCACCCAGTGGTGAGACATAGAGCACTCACCGTTGGAATTGAACCCACGGCACTGCCTGATGGGGTTCCCGTGCCGGACGTCCTGCCGGCGGCTCCGCCTGGATGAAGATAGCTCCTGAAGGAGTATTCCCAAGAAAACTTGCCCCCCAAGTCTCTATAGCCCCAAAACTCCAGGGTAGGATGTCTCACCCATAAAGTCCCCGAGAGTAATATCACATCCACCTCTAGACCTCCAGGACAGAGCCCTGGGTCTGGTGGCCAAAATTCCAAGGGTCTCGGGGTTCACACCTCTTAGAGGACGCTGTGTAGCGGGAACAGGCTTGGCCATCCCAGGCACAGTAGGGGTCCCGGGCAAGGCAGCAGTCGGCACAGGCGGCCCCATATGCCTGGCAGCGGTGCAGGCTCAGGTGTGTGACGCCCACGGCTGAGGCCACGTACAGTTGTTGCTGTGGGCAGGGGTAGGAGCTTGTCAGTTCCCTCCCCATAGCCAACCTTCCTTAGGAGCCAGTTGGGCCAGGCTCCTCCCCTTCTTGTGCTGTGCCTCAGTGTCCCCATCTCTTTGCCAAGGGCTTGACCCCAAAGTGAAGCAGCCTCCATCCCTACCCTCAGCCCACCTCGCCAAAACTCACCCTCTTGGAAGAGATGGTCATGGTCTTAACAGATGCCGGGTCCTAGAAGAAGAGAGGGATTAGCTTATGACCCTGGGGACCCCCTTCCTGTCCTGACCTGGAGGTCTGAGGTCAGGAGGTGGTACTGAGGAGAGCCATGGCGAGGAGGACAGGACTGGGTGGTGTCACACCCACCTTGAAGACCTCCACCTCCTCTAGCATGAGCTCCTCCATCTGCTGGTCATCCTTAGGCAGCACAATGACCTTCTGCACTGTCCCGCGGTCTGGAACGGGCCGGGCAGGGCCTCAGTGGGGCTGAGGACGCTGGGAAAGGGGCACCAGCCTCAGCCCCTTCCCCCACCAGGGCCCAGACCCCCCAAGGGCAGTGGAGTGGGAGAGTTGCCAAGGTTGAAGAGTTGCCCCCAGATGAGGGGAAGAGGTCTAAGGAGACTGGCCCTGGATAAGGGGGGAGTCACAGCTAGAGTCTGCTCCTCTGACCCCAGACCCTCATTTTGGGAAGCTGCGAACAGGCTCCAGGAAGTGTTCCCTTATGTTGAGGGCTACTGGAACAGCGGTGGGTGCAGTTTGCATGTGCACACGAGAGCATGTGTGTCAGTATTTGGACCCAGGTATGCTGGAGGTGTCTGGCTCTGTCCTCCCTCTTTCTGCCCAAACATGGGTCCCCAGGCACCCAGTGTCCCTGCTCTCCCGGCCACCAGGGATAGGGATGAAAATGGGGTTTCGCCATCCCCATTCTCAGTTATCCTGGTAATAGAGAGAAGCCTCCAAAGGATGAAGATGGCAGAGCTGACATTGACAACCCTGTAATAACCCCCTAGCAGGGCAGGGCCCAGCCCTATGGATCAGTACCCTCCACCCAGTGGGCCCAGTGTGGGAGGGGCCGGGAGCAGCAGTGGGTACCTGTGCCCAGGAAAAGCACCTCATAGCGCCCGTCGGCTGCATCCACCTGGTCCACGGCAACAGTGGTGAGACGGTAAGGAGAGCCTGTGCGGACCACTAGGGGCCGCCGCTGCAGAGGGTAAACGGCCTGGTACATGAGTGGGTGGGTGCGCATGAAGTTGATCACTTCATCAGGATAGTCCTTGGTGGACTTCATGGATGGCGTGAAGGTTCCACCAGGGCACTGCAGGCAGGTGATGAGTGTCAGGCCCAGGCTGCCCAGGGCACCCTGGACCCATTAGCTTCAAAAGAGGTCTCCGCTCTGTCTGTCCCCACCAGCTCCACCTGCTCCGCTTCTCAGAACACCCATCTGGGCTTTTGCCCAATACCCAACCTCTCTGCACGTCCTGCACCAGCTGAGGTCCCAAGGTCTCACATGGTCAAATCCCATGGCCATCTCCCAAGCTTCATGTGCCATGACTTTGTGGCAGCGTTTGGCAGAGCTGACAATGGCCTTTCTAGGTCCTCATCCCCACCCGCTTGTCTCCTTCCTCTGACTGTTCTTCCAGTGCACCACTTCCCCAGCTCCACCCCTGCTCAGCAGGATGGCAGGCCCGGAGATCCTTTAACACCCTAGGCATGTGATCCGATCACGAAGCTCTCCTGCTTAGACTCCCGCAGTGGTCCATGTCACACCAAGATCAGGTGAATCGCCTCCCACTACTGCAGGGGCTCCTGCTCACCCCCATCTCCAGCCTGCCTTGAAGACTTCCCTACAACTTTCAGCCTCCAAACAGCCTCCCAGAGGGAGCAGCCTGCCACACCCAGCCACCACCTTTGTTTCAGGATTCTAGCTGGATTCTTTCACAGCCCGACACTGTGTGTAAACGGTGGAGTTTTCCTTACGGTGTGTTTTGTTTTAACTTCAGCTTTATTGAGGATGAATGGTGAGTTTATGTGTGTATGGTCCACCTCCGCCCCCGCCCCCGCCAACTTGGCTGTGAGTGCCACGATGGTGCGGCCCATGTCTGCAAAGGGCCTGATCCAGCACAGTTCTCGTGGAAAGAGAGGAAAGGGAAAGGTGGAGTGAGTGGGGTCCTCACCGTGCCGGGCCGTGGGTAGGGCATCTTCCCTGAGAAGGGCATCCATTGGTAGTTGGGGCCCTCCTTGTGGGCAAAGGGCCCATTGAAGACCATGCGAATGTCAGCCATGGAGTAGACACACACGGCAGAGCCTCGGAACACAGAGCTGCGGGCAAGGCAGGCTGCTGCTGCGGGTGGGGCAGACCCTTGGCCCAGGGTCCCTCCCCAGCCTGCCCTCACCCACAGCTCCCCAGCAGGATGGGGTCCTCCACAAATCACAGCTCCCTACTCAGCCACACCCTGCCACTGCCGGCCCCAGCCCCAGTCTCACCCCGAGGAGATAAAGACAGCGTAAATGACTGGGTTCCTCACATCCTGGGTCTGCTGGACAAACACATCCTCTGGGGACAGAAGGAGAGGGAGCTGGGAGGGTACCTTGGCCTCGAGCCCCAAGGCCCTGCCCACTCCTGGGTGGGGGGCACCAGGCTTCCCCTGACCACCCATCCGGCCGCCATCCCCTGCAGTAGCCATAGGCCCCCGCCCGCCTGCCGGGTGCTCACGGAGCTCGTCAAAGTGGGTCTCGATGCCATCCTCGCCTGGCACAGAGCAGACCAGCCTTGCCTTCAGGAATGTGCTCCACTTGTTGACCAGGCAGCAGTGGCCGCCGTCATCGTTCTGGGGGGCAGGGGGCAGGGGCTGGGTCAGATCAGCTCACTCACCTCAAAGACCCTGACAGAGCAGGGCTGATGGAACCAGGACTGGGCCTGGGGAGGGGGCAGCAAGGGGCCTCATACCAGGCAGATCCGCCCGATGCGGGCATACACGGCGGGGCTCTGCGGTGCCTCCGCAGACCGCTCACGGAAGAAGAAGTAGAGCTTGTCGTCATTGCGCTCGGCGCTGTCAGGGATGAGCTCAGCGTGGATGAATGAAGGGTCTGCAGGTGTGCAGGCGTCAGTGAACCGCACCCTCCTTGGACAAAGCCTCTTTCCCGGGCCAGGTACAAGAAGACCCCCGAGTCTTCCCGGGATAAGAAACTACCCCTGCTCCAGCCAGTCAAGGGCCAAAAATTCTCCCACGAGTGTTTCTTTATGATCTCTGTGCCGCACCCCAGACATGCTGCCCACTGGAGGTGTTGTGGGCTCTGCTCACCATTGAGCCACCGGGAGTTGTACTGATCCGTGCGCATGGCCGTCTGCTTTCCAAGCGTGCGGAAGATGGCCGCGTCGGTGCCCATGAAGTCGATGTACACACCTGCATAGAGCTCCTCGTCTGTGGGTGGGCCAGTGGGTCAGTCAGGGGGACGCCCTTGGCTAAGGCCGGTGCACAGCACACATGACCTCCAGGGCAGGGTCCCATCTCCCCCTCAGGTTCTCCAGGGCGATTGTATCAGTGGGGCGTTGGTGAATGTTTTAACAACTGGCTCTGGGAGGACTGGGATTAGCAGCAGTTGGCTCTGATTAGCAGCCAGAGCCAATTTCTGTGGTGTAAATACTCCCACCATGGCTGATCTCAAGCTGCTAACCTGAGGTCACTCACTGAAAGTAGAGTTGGGAAGACCTGCCAAAACCATTGTCTAGTGTTTCCACCCCATAGATACGAGAAATGTAAATAATCTCAAGAACATAGATAATAATAAAATGTAGTGAAATAATTAGCAAGTAATGAGTTTTGAGTATTTTTACCTTTGTTTTTAAAGTAATTTATTTAACTGTAAGTGTATATAATTTGCTTTCTAACAATAGCTGTGTTTAGTAGCTGGCTCACAGAATACCTGAAAATTTGAACAGAAAATTTGACAAACACACTGGCTCCAGCACACCACTCCAAGTCTTCCCTCTAGACTCCCCCAGGGCAGGCCCTGTCTTCCCCCATCAGACTCCCTGGTCTGGACCCTGCCATCCGGCTAGGACCTTCTTACTCACCAAGAGGGAGAGGATAATGCCCACCCTCTGCCTTTCCCAGGCTTGGAGGTGGCACACTGCCCAGTAGCTGCTGAGAGGTAGACTCAGTTGGGCAGCCAGAAAGTAGGCAGAGTGCAGGGACCTGGGTCAGCAGTGGCTTCACCCAACCTGGGGGTAGGGGCAACAGCTGCTTCCGAGGCCCCAGGCAGGACTCCTCCCCAGAAAACATTCTCCCAACTCTCCCAGACACTTGGCCAGACCAGAAACATGGCCAGACCAGAAACAAACTCCCCAAGCTGGTCTCTGGGCCAGGACTCTCCATTGGTGCTGCCTTGTGGGCCTCTCCCAGCCTGACAGACAATCCGAGAACATGCTATGGGACCACTGCCTCATACCACCCTCAGTACAGACTCCACTTGTCTTCTCTTCCAGGAAGCCTGTGGCCAGGAGGGTTCTGGCCTTTGCATGGACCACACTGTGGATTTCAGGGTAGAATCTGTCCCCTGCGCCCACCGCACCCCCATTCGAGGGGATAGATGGAGGCTCATACCACCTAGTCTCTGCCCCTCTGCGCACACTGGGGTCTGGTCTGTACCCTTCCCCTTGCCAAGTGGGGCCACATTGTGGGGGTGATGGGGGGGCAGGTTTCAGACACAGCAGTTTCATGGTCTCTTCCCTGGGGTAAAGTGTTGGTGCCATGCTCCCTGCTCCAGAGGCA
Organism: Neophocaena asiaeorientalis asiaeorientalis; assembly: GCF_003031525.2. Taxonomy (NCBI): domain Eukaryota; kingdom Metazoa; phylum Chordata; class Mammalia; order Artiodactyla; family Phocoenidae; genus Neophocaena; species Neophocaena asiaeorientalis. The sequence goes on from NW_020171816.1 coordinate 94,073, forward strand.
GAAGTCACACCTTTAGGCTTTAGAACCAGGGTGGGGTGGGAGCACTCACTGATGAGGGCTGAGGCTGTGTCCAGCTTGGGGTCGTAGGGACACTTGCCCTTTCCTGACTCAAGTTTCTCAGGCTCCAGGTAGAAGATGTAATCCTGCAAGGCAGAGAGGGGCTCGGCATCATCCAAGCCATCCCGCACACGAAAGGCAAGGGTCATCAAGCTCCCAGGGTGAGAGCGAGCCCCCAGGGAAACCCTGAAGCCACCCTGCTCCACTCCCCAGATTTCAATGGGTTTTAACTCTATCTTGCCAGGTCTCCCAGGGCAGGGCGGTGCTGAGGGTTCCCAGGGAGGTGCTTCCTGGTCTAGATCTCAGATAAGACCTGGGAATCAAGTCTCGGAGGACTCTGCTTTGGGGACCATGAGAGGGGCATCAGGTGGGCTTATAGGGGCTGAAGCCCCTCCATGCCAACTGGTTCAGGAAGATTCTGGCCAGGGCCCCCTTGGGACACAGAGGCACAACTCTTTGAGCTGTGGCTGCCTGTCTTGGGCCATGAAGGGCAGGGTTACTGGCCAAAGGCCTGGGATCCTGTCCTTTGCCATCAGGTCCCACCAGGCCAGAGGGCTCTGAGGTTATCGTTGTCGCCGGGTTTTGTGCCCTACCTGTGGTCCTCAGGATAGACTAATAGGCCAGGGCCTTTTCCCTGCCCCTCAGCAGAGCCCCCAGCTCCACATGTCTCCGCAGGGAGCCAGGAGCTGAGGGGTCCAGCCCAGACCACATGGAATTCACAAAGGCCCCCCGCCCCATGCCTCCCAGCCCATCCCTGAAGATGCTAGGAGGAAGGCTGGTGAAGGCACTGGGCAGGACGAGCTCATGAGGAGGTTAAGGGAGGAAGAGGAGAGAGGCACAGAGGCAGGAAGGAGGTGGCAGCAGGTGGCAGGGATGGTGATGGGAAGGTGTACACAGGCCTGCTTCCAGTTACACTCTGCACACATGACTTCCTGCACACACGGGGCTGCACACACAGCTCGGCACGCATCACTGCCAACACATGGAACCCACTGTTCACACCCTGGGCCCACACACGCAGAGTCTGAGCGGCCCCACTTCTCAGCACTCCCTGCCACAGACACGCGAGCTCAAGCGACCACTTGCTCTATCACTCACCGGCAGCCCCTGCCCCCCTGCCCGCCCCTGCCCAGCCCCATCCCTCAGCCCTGTCCTGGGTCAAGTCTAGTAGACACACAGCTCTGCCCCTCCCACCCCAGGGGTTAACCCGTGCCCCAAGTGAGGCATGGGGCATGGACACCTAAGAGCTATGTGTCAGGCTGCACACATGTGCCATTTTCCCACGCTGGGTGCTAAGTAAGGTGTGGGTTGGAGAGTGCCCAACGCGTGCCCACGCATGTCTACACACGTGTTCTGAGGGCGGAGGCATGGTTGTCCCCAGGGCTCCTGTCTTTCCCACCTGATGGCTTCATGATTTCTTGTCACACTGAGGCTGACATGAGTCCAACTGGGAATGCCTTCAGAGGCTGAGGGCACTGCAGGGGAAGGAGTGGGAGGGGGACACAGAGGTGGACGGAAGACCCGGGGGAGGCTGGCCTGGGGTGCAGGCTCCTGGCTGGAAGGCCAGGCCCAGGATGAGTTCGGTTCAGAGGCAGTGCTGCCTGGCAAGAGCCTGAAGGGATGAGGCCCACCTGGCGTGGGGCTGTGGGCGTCGGGTGGAGGGCACCATCGGTGGCTCTGCTGCCTCGGCCTCTGACCACCTGCATCTGGGTCCAGGGCGTGGCCTGAGAAGACGAGGAATACGGGTTAGAGCCAGGGGTGGCAGGGGCTGGGGGAGCGGGCTCGGGCTGCCAGCTTCTCACACCACACATGCCAGGAACACATGGGAGCACCTGAGCCCCCAGAGCACATATATGCACCCCTGTGTGAACACATACACACAGCTGGGGCACACCTGCACACACCTGTGCCCCTTAGGTCCAATCGTTCTCACACACTCCCTACAAGGTCACACCAGCTCACACGCATGCCCACATGGAAATGGAGGAGGGCAAAAGCAGGCAGGGTGGGGCAGAGCTGAGGAAGGGGCAGCTCTCCCCCAGGCCGTATGGCAGAAGCTGACCCAGGCGTCCAGCCTCCTGATGCTGAGGCCCCCACCAGGCCCTCTGGCTTGGCTGCAGGGGCACCGTCCACATATGGAGGAAGCGCTCACTACATGCCAGGCACAGTGCTAAGACCTCTGAGAGCGTTAGCTCACTGCCTCCTCCTCACACCGACCTGTGAGAAAGGCAGCTATTAGCCCCATTTTCAGGAGAGGAAACTGAGGCTCTGAGAGGTGGAAGAAGTCACTCACCCAAGGTCACAGGGCCGGGAAGTGGCAGGGCTGAGGCTCAAGCCCATCCTCCCATCAGAACCCTGGAAGGTAGCTATCAGTGAGGGCAGCACAGGGCCAGGGTGGGCGAGGCTTACCTGGGCGCGGCGGCCGCGGTTTACATAGGTGCACATGGGGTTGTAGGCGCCGGTCCCGCACACATACAGGTGTGTTCGGTTCCAGGGCTGGATGAGCCTGACGAAGTTCCCGCACTCACCCTGGGGCCAGAGGGAAAGCCAAGGAAGTGCCCAGATGCCTGCCTGGCCCCAGTGCCTTCCTGAAGTCCCCTGTCCCCCGCCGCCACCTTCCCCCACCCCACCTGTGACCCCACCGCACTCACGTTGCCATCCTTGCCTGAGAGCACACACTCCTCAATGCGCTGTGGGGAGGCTGCCCAGTGGATCTGCCAGAGATGGAGGTCAGAGGGCCCGCTGGAAGGGCCCCCAGCCCTGGGGCGCGCGTCCCTCATCTCCCCACCACATCTGGGCTGGCCCTTACAATGAGGGGCTCGCGGTTGATGTCATGCAGGTCCAGAGACAGCACGTAGTCCTTGCTGCCCACATACATGCGGTCATGGTCCTCGTCCTTGAGCAGGATTCGGTAATCAGTTGTGTTGAGCAGGAAGTTGAAGAAGTGGGCCGTGCCTGTGGCCTTAAGCTCTGTGGGCAGAGGGCAGAACAGCAGTGAGGGCTCTTGGAGACCATCCACCCATACCCGCTTTGACAGAGGGGGTAGCCCCACCACACGGTCATCTTAAACCCCCAGCTTCCCCTCCAGGGCCTGCTGGGTTCCCTCTCTAGTCCCTGACATTCTGGGAGGAGAACGTGGGACAGTTGGGCAGGCCAGGGAAGGGGCCACACCCAAAGCCGGGGCACTGATTCATCGGCAGCCCAGCCAGTCTCTGTGTCCCAGTGAAAGGGCAGCGGGCGTGGGCCAGGGTGTGTGATGGCATCAAAGACTCTCTGCTCAGGTGGGGAGTTAATGTTCCCATGCTCAGTGTGGGGCCAGCTTCCCACAGGGGCCTAAAAGGGTTAATGAACAGAGGGGTGGGGGGCAGGTGCAACCAGGACAGCTCACAAATGCTGGCACAGAGCCAGGGAGCCCTGTCCTCACCCCAGCTGCCAACAAGACAGAGGGCAAAGCTGGCACACAGCAAGGTCCCCACCTTGCCTGAAGAAGGTTAGCCAGGACACCGGAAAGCCCTGCTGGAGCCAAACTGCCCAACAGACCTTGGGCTTCCCCCAGACCCCACAGGGTTGCTGATGGTGGAATCCTCAGGCCACTCTGAACCATCCAGGAAGTCTTTCCCAGGAAAGAGGCCCTCCCCCTAGTGCCGCAGCATCCCCAGGGCTGGCGACAGGGTCCAGCTGAGTCCTCAGTTTCCCTTCTGTGAGTCTGGCAGCCCTGGCCCTCTCACCCTCAGGTTGCTGAGGGAAAGTCCTCCTTTCTGGGGATGAAAGACAGGAGGAAACTTGGCTAATGATAGGCCAATGACAGAGGACTCCAGGAAACTTGGGAACCTTCCTCTGGGAGAGGGAGTTCCGAGGGGTCCCCTTGGCAAGTCCCTCCTCTACCCACCCCCAGCTAGTTTTAGCTCCGCAGGAGAGAAGAGATTGCAGTGAGGGTGATGAATGTTCACCAGCACAGGAGGCTAGAGATGGCAGCACACAGAGGAGTATGTATGCATGCACACGGCCCAGGTATACACACACGCACATATGTGTCCTACATCAGATGACACATCCACCAAGGGGAACTTACACATCGCATCTCCCTGCCCCACATCTGGTAACCCATTTCACAGGTGGGGCTATCAAGGGGGAGGTCTGGAGAGGGAGAATCTGAGCCCTGGGATCTGAGGTCACTGAGAGCCATAGATGCTGCCTGAAGGTGGAACAAGCAGGTGGCCCCATCCCATTTAGTCAAGGCTGCTGTCTCTGACTGGCCTGGCTGAACTTGACCCCTGCTGTGTGCTGGAGACCCAGGAATGGAGCTGGAGGGGCTGTGCCTGAGAGCAGCTCTGAATGGGAGCTTCAGGATGTGCTGAGATGGGTGTGTGAGGTGGGCTGGGAGCCAGGGGAGTCCCACAGCAGACCCAGAGCCCACATCTGAGGGCTGGGCAGGGCAACGGCCTTTGCCCTGCCCAGCCCTGACTATGGCAGCAAGAGAATACAGGTGATGACCTTGGCCCACCACTGGGACGCAGGGACGCCAAGGGATCAAAGGGCCGATCCCTGCCTGGCTACAGCCTCATCAGCGGTGCCTCTGAAGTCCTAGGCAGGGCAGCCTGAGCACCTGTCCTGCACCTGTTGTTGGGCCACTCGGAGTCCCCCGCCTGGCCACCCGGCCATAGTGACAACAGGAAAGTAAACACTCCCCCCCCTCGCCAACCCAGGGCCAGGAAGTGGCCAGAGAGGAAGTGGGGCTGCCAGCGGAGCCCCCCCAGGCTGGGAGAGCCCGCCAGGGGTTATTTATACCCTGGCTGGGGGCATGGCCTTGACTGTGCCCTTACCCGTCCTGCTGGGCTAGGGGGCATTTGGGGGGCAATGGGGGGAAGGGAGGCGAGGCTGAAGTGGGCACCTTCAGACACAGACACCTAAGGTGCGGGGAGCTCCAAATATCTAGCCCCAGGGATACAACCAGCCATAATGTCTACCTTCCCATCCCCGCCTAGCCTTGGGTCCCTATAATCCAGACCCTCCCCCTCTACAGTGCCACGACCCCCAAGTCCAAGTCCCCCTCCCAAGTACAGACAGAGGAGACACCATTCAGCAGATGAGGCAACTGAGACCTACGTGAGGAGCAGGAGACCAGCCTTGATCTGACATCCTCCCTCTCAACTCTCTGTGCCTGAGCCCTTTGGTAGAGGTGGGAATGGAGGGAGCCTCTTACTTAGTCATCCAGTACCTATTATGTGCAAAGCCCTGTGCTCATTAACATCCAAATTACAGATGAGAGGCACAGAGCAGGGAAGTGACATGTCAGTGTGCATGGAGCGTGATATTCCCACCCAGGTCCATGGCCTTTTGGGCTAAAGGAGGGTCAGGTGCCGGCAGAGCCAGTCCTTGGTGGTGGGGACTGCCTGTTGGGAGGGCCAGGGCCGGAAGGTGACTCGTCCTCCATTGACAGGGCACATGACTCAGGACCCTCGGGACCGCTCCCAGTGGCCACGGGATATGGCGTCATGGCTCTGTTGTCACAGGATGTGATGTTTTGGTCTCTGTGGAAACTAAGGCGGGTGTGGGGAGCCCCCATAAGGCTGTGTGGGGTAGGAAATGGGTGGGAGCAAGGGGGAGGAATCTCTGGCTCTGGCATGGGCTTCATGACCCCAGTTGCGGTCTCGGAGCACTCATTTCCCTCATGCCAGATTGTAGTAAAGAATTCAAATAAGGGTCCCCATGACAGCCCTGCATCCCCAGCTCCAGACACGAAGACTGAGGCCCAGGGGAGAGTGGTGCTCACCTTAGGTCACAGGGTGAGGAGTGAAATTGGTGTGCTGTCCCACCTCCTCACTCTGCCGCAGGGTAGAGGAACAGGGGGCCTTCACTCCTCCAAGAAGCCCGGGTCAGGGCAGATGGTGGTTGAGTAGCCCTGGGCATGCTGCTCTGACACCTGCAGTGTCAGCAGGGCTAGAGCTTACTGGCCCTCAGCCCCACTGAGGAGCAGGGACTTGGGCCAAGGGGACCTGGGGGCCTGAGGGGGCATGGATGTGGGGGAGCTGACACGGACTGAGGTTGCTCCTGTCCTCAGGCCAGTCCCCACCTCTGCTCCACTTGCCCCAGGCCCAGCTCTGATAGCAGGAGTGTCGCCCCTCCCCCACCCCCAGGACAATACAGAGGGAGGGGCTGGGGCACAACCAAAGGCTCTGTGGGTGTCAGGGATTCAAGTTTGTATAAGCTCTGACCTTGGGGAGGGAGGGTGGTGTGCCTGAGTGATGCTCCAGGGAAGAGCTCCCCACCCCCATGCCCTCATCCAGGCTGGGCACAAGTTGGGTGGGGTGACATCCGGGAAGGCTTTTCCCGTCATGGGGAAGGAAGAGCCTTTTCTGGCATCAGACACCTCATTTCCGCAGTCGTTTCCAGCCTCTAGCACTCTCCCATGGCCGTTAGACACTTGGGGTCCTGGCCCAGAACGGCCTGGCAAAGGTCCAGAGGCAGGAATTTTCTCAGTGTAAAGGAGGCTTAATCCTGGGGGTCTCTGTTTCCTCCTCTCTGGGAAGCAGCTGATGATGCCTTACTTTAAAGGAGGTGGTGGGCGAGGACAGCACTGAGGAGGCGTGTCTGCAGCCCTCACCCGCAGACCCCGAGTGGGCGGCCCCCGACCCCTGCTGCCTGTCTCTAGGACACCAGGTCTGCTTGCCAGTGAGGCAGGGGCTGCTGCAAAAGGGGGGTCTTGGATCAGAGATGGGTACCCCGCCCCCTTGGTTACAGCCCTACAAAGCAGCAGGCCCTGACGGACAGGGTCACCTCCCTGGGCTGTGCTTGGGTACTGGGAGGTGATAGACAGGTCCCGGCAGCTCAGCCCTGACCTCTGACTTCATGTGGGCTGGTCCAGCCTTAATCCCTAAGATGAAGAGAAATGAGGCTGGGGGTGAGGGGTGGGGGTGCTGGCCGGGGTCTCTGGTCAGTACTTTATCCCCCTGCCCTTCTGAGGAGGGAAACTGAGGTGGATAAGGAGATGGTAGCAGTAGCAGCAGCAGGAATGGCAGGGTCCCTCCTGGACACTCCCATGGGCTCTAGGGAGGGTTGGCCCCCGGCCCCTTTACCACTCCCTCAAGCTGTGAGGGGCCCCAGAGGGAAGGCCCAGGGGCTGGGCTGACCCACTGGCTCTCGGCCTAATCCTCTTTTAATGAGCGGCCAGCCGGAAGGCCTCAGCCCCTGGCCACAGCCTTGTAACCCTGGAGCCCCAGCCAGGCGAGCTGGGGGCAGGGCCTCCCTAAAGCCTTTGCATGCACCTTTCTTCCTGCTCAGCACATCCACCTTACTCGTACCTCAATGCCAAGACTCCAACCCTGGCCAGGCCAATCCAGGGCCCCAGCATCTGCCTTGACATACCAGGGTGGCATCTGCCTTGTACTCCCATGGACCCTCTCCTAGGCATTTACCATTTGTTCAGGTCCAGGTCCCACATGGGGCTGGGCAGAAGAGGCTGTCACCTTTGATTCAGGGGCTGGCTCTCCCAGTCCCACCTCCCACTCCATCCCTAGGGATGTTCTAGATGGGAACCCCTAGAAGCCAGACCCAGGGTTTTGCCTGGGGCTTAAGCTGCCTCTTCGCTGGGGGGTAGGCTCCAGGTTCCTCTGGTCCCAAGCCCCTCAAAATCTGTCCTCTTCAATCCCATCTCTGGATCAAGCTGTCCAGATCGGAGACCCAGAAGCCTCCCTAGGAGGCATCCATACTCGCCCCTCTTCCCCCTAGGCAGGTGAGCCAGGTCAGTGCCAACAAAACCAATTACAGCCACTCTCACCCAATTAGCAACTAATTATGGCCTCATAGTCCATTCAACATAATTAACATGTAAATGACTCCACGTGTTTATATTCAATAACGGCTCTGATTGAATTTAATTTAAAAGTCTGAACTGGGGACCCAGTTACCGTATTTCATCACTTAAAGCTGCCACTTCCTGGGAATGTCAGCTCCTCCAGGGGAGAGGGACCCAAGGCCAGAGTGAATGGTGGAGGGGCAGGTGCCAAGACACTGGCCCAGCGCTGGAGAGGGTGGAAATGGTTGTAGTCCCTGCCACCCTGACATGCCTATCCCAGGGGTGCGGAGAGGTGGTGAAGTCAGAAGAGCCCCCGGTGGGACCCACAAGATGGGAAATCTTCTGGAACAAGGGGTCCCTTCTATAGGGCTACTGTAAACATCGCAGCTGTTCAGTAAACACCAAGCTGGAGCCGAGCTGGAGCAGCCCAGCTGGGCTAAGCTCTGCTGCAGGCTTCCCTCCCATTTTGGGGGCTAAGGGCTGGGGGTTGGGGGTTGGGGCCTGGGGCCTGGGACCGGCAGGCCCAGGCATGCTGTTCCCACGCCCGTTCCGCCCCAGCGCCCACCTGCTCCGCCCAGGAGAAGACAGGCTGGGGGCACAGCTCATCCTGACCCGGGAAAAAGCCAGGTGGGAAGGGGCAGCAGAGTCACTCCCTGGCACACACACGTGGTGGACAGCAAAGGTTCTACATCTCTCCCCACTAAGGATGTCCAGTGACTTTAGACCATTGTGTCCCAGCAGGTAGGGAGCCCTCCAGCCTCGGTGCTTCCATTGATCCCTGCCCAACCCCAGTACCACATGGTGCCTGATTGTTCTAGGTCTGGGCTGGTGGCTCAGGGGGCCAGGATGTCCTACCTGGACCCGGATGGCATGCACGGCTGCCTAGGAGGACACCTTTGGGCATCCGCAGGCCAGGCAAAGTTCAGAGCTCTTGCCCAGCTTGGAAAAGACACAGTGTGGTCAAGGAGGCTGGCTTGAAGGGTCAAGGCGGTCCCTGAGCCTGGGGTGGGAGGAGGGGGCCTGGGCCAGGCAAGCAGCTCACACTGGAATGTGCCCCAAGAAGTGGGAAGGGGGTGGGAAGAGGGGCTGGTCCTGAGGGGAGGGTGGCACCAATCCATTTCTCAGGTGGGCAGAGTATATCAGAGCCTCCAGTTCCACAGGCCTCGGGGAGCCCACCCCTCCTCCCACATTCCAGACCTGGCCCGGAAACCCCTCACTCCTTCCTCCACCACCTCCTCCTCCCTGTGACTGCAAAAGACAACAAACTCTCCATGGCTCATTTACTCTGATAAATCAACCAGACAGACAGGCCAGGATGGGACCAACAGGCTGGTGGGTGTCAAGACCCTCCCCCTGCCCTGGGCCCAGCCCCCATCTCTGCCCTCCTCAGACTCCTGGGGTCCCTGCAGCCCCTTCACATCACCCACCCAGAGATTCCCAGGATGTCCCAGACAGTCTTAGCGCCCCCCCCTCCCCGCCAATATTCAGATGGGGACACTGAGGCACCGCACAGACAGATGTGTGCTCAGGGTCAGCCTTGAGGGATGTGGTGAGGCTGTGTCAGGACTCCAGGCATGACTTAGCTGGTCGCCAGTCCAGAAAGCAGCAGCGAGTACTCCACACAGGCCTGGTGCTAGGACTGGAGAGTGCTAAGCAAAATGACAGCGTGAGCAGCCTTGAGCAGAGGAGCCTGGAGTGCCACCCATTCCACCTCAGGTGCTGCAGGAGCCCAGGAGGCCCCCACATTCTAGCTGTTGCTCTACACTTGTAGTGTAGGACTGACAGGAGCCACCCAGGCTGGTGGACCAGCAGGTCCACACAGTGGACTCTGCCCCTGGAAGGAAATGAGGGCATCAGCACTGAGCCCTAAACGGGAAGAAACAAGGCCCTTGGCTGGGTGCAGAGACCTTAGAGGAAAGAGCATGTCCGGGTAGGAAGCCACGGAGGGGTCATGGTAGTGATGGGAGGAGATGCAGACAAGGGGGGATCAGGGGAAGGAAGGAAGGACGAAGACTGGGGGAAGGGGGTGGAGCTGAGACCTCACGCCCCAGAGGCCTCCTGGTCCCTGGAGGGGCTTGTTGCTTTGGGGCTGTCTCTGCCCTGCAGAGATACAGCAGATAGGCAATACTTGCCAGCAGCCCCTGTGAGGATGCCACAGGTCAGCCTAGCTGAGCCTCCCTCCGCCACGGGCTGGCCTCCTGGAACCTAGGCCAGCAGCCACCGCCCAGACCCCATTCTTTGCCAGGTCAGGATCAGTAAGCAACCCCAGGAGACATCCACCCTCTCCCAGGGGCTGCTCAGCAGCCTGGGGGGCGGGGGCCTGCAGGCCTGCCAAGCTCAGGCACCCACGTGAGCTGGGCTTTGGATTCAGATCGGAGCCTTCTGGCATCCAGGCCTCTGGCAAAGGCCCTCTTGCTATTTCTAAGAAAAATGCAGCAGGAATCTTCTCTGCTTCTCCAGAGCTCTAAGGGCTCCCTTGAGGCAGGGCTCAGATTCCCAGGACAGCGCCAGGTCAGGCCAAGAAAACATACTCTCGGGCCAGTCATGTAGATGCCCAAGTGAGTAACCCAGGTCTGGTCACCCCTAGCACAAGCTGTAGGAGCTAGAACAGTGCAGGGTGTGGGGTCGGGGGGGTTGCGGGCTGTGTCACTGCAGCAGATCGTGGGCCCCAACCAGACTGGGACACTCATCTCTGGGAGAGCCTCCTCCATGGCATCCCTTCCCCAAATGCATTATCTTTTTCCCAGTATGTATTTGGTACCTCTGCCATGAAGAAAAGAGCTCAAAAACCACAAGGAGAAAGTGCAAACTCTATATCCTAGCACCAAGAGCAAGACTCCATCTAGCGTCTCGCCCTTCCCCAACTGCTGCACCGCACACACCCCGCCTCTGCTCCTGCTCTTCCCGCTCCCGAAATCTCCCTTCCCGTTTGTGATGTAGCCTCCTCCACAAATCCTGTCCAGACACCCATGGTAGGCATCCTCCTCCTCCTGACCCCACTCCATCCACAGGGCTCAGGGTCCCTCTTGCAGTCCTTTCCAAACACCATCTGCTTTACCAAAGGTTAGAAATCTAGAGGGAGAGGTGAGGCAGTACGGACTCCTGGGGCACCCCCAGGATCAGCCCTCAGCCCTCTGAGGGTGTCTGCCACCCTCAGAGTAGCTCTTAGTTTCTGAGACTTCCTTTGCCAGAGCCATAACTGTATTCACAAAAAGTTAACGCACAGGGCTTCTCTGGTGGCGCAGGGGTTGAGAATCTGCCTGCTAATGCAGGGGACACGGGTTCGAGCCCTGGTCTGGGAAAATCCCACATGCCACAGAGCGGCTGGGCCCGTGAGCCACAACTACTGAGCCTGCGCGTCTGGAGCCTGTGCTCCGCAACAAGAGAGGCCACGATAGTGAGAGGCCCGCGCACCGCAATGAAGAGTGGCCCCCCACTTGCCACAACTAGAGAAAGCCCTCGCACAGAAATGAAGACCCAACACAGCCAAAAATAAATAAATAAATAAACAAAACAAAACAAACAAACAAAAAAGCCAAGCATTTAAAAAAAAAAAAAGTTAATGCACAAAACACAATGAAGTCAGCACCATTTTTGCCCCCATTTTACAGATGAGGCAGCAGGGACACAGAGGGACTTCACTACGCAAGGTCTACCCATGGCCAGGATGCAAGCTAGGCAGCTTGAGACCTCAGGATGCCGTTTCCATGGGGCCACTGCCATCCCTACCTTACATGGAGAAACCGGGGGTGGGAGAGCCTAAGCTACTTGTCTTAAGATCACACAGCTGACAAGGTAGGATAGAGGTTTGCCTGCCTTCAGGGCCAGCTCTCTGGTTGAGCACACACAGCACCACCTCTTCATTCTACCAAATTAAGTGTCCCACCGCCTGCCCTGGGGGAGGAGCGGGAGGTCTCCCAGGAATCGGAAGCCAAGTACCCACAGCTCTGAAGACACCCTCTGGGCTCCCCACCACCTCTGGAGAGGTCACAGGGTTGGAGGTGCACACACACAGGTGCAGACAGCCAGGAGCCCACTCTGAGGCCGCCACCTCCCAAGCCACAGGGTGAAAGATGCCTTTATGGGCCAGGATGAGATTTTTATCTTGGTGGTTTCTCTTTAAATTCTTTACGATTACGAAGCAGTGGGGGCTGCCAAGGAACATGATTTACTCCTTGAGCATGCACCAGCTCCTCACTCCGTGCCAAGGGAAGCTGGAGCCAGGGAGGGAGGGGTGGGCGTCGTGCCAGGGAACCAGAGACAAGGCCTGTGCTGCGGAGGCCCAGCCAGTGGCGGTCCCATCTGAAGCTTGGCTGGACCTGGAAGGACCACAGCTGAGAGCCTCAGGCCCTGGCCTGGCTGACCCAGGCTGGGCCTCAGGCAGGCTCTCGGCAAGCACAAGGACCTGCCCCGCTCTCTCCAAGGGCTGATCCCTGGCCAACTGAGGGGCAGCCAACCAGCACCCAGGACCTCCCAACTCCCAAAGCGGCCATTTCCAAGTCCCCTCTCAGGAGTGAGGCGGCTCTCATTTCCAGGAAAACTGAGATTCGAAACGCAGGGATCTCGGCTCAAGTTCATGCTTTGGGTCTTCCTTCCTCCCTCATCAGGCTCATCCTGGAATACCCACACCTCCCCAGTTTGCTAGCTCCAAGTCCCCCTGTAGCTGTCAAAGCCACCTACCCAGCACCCCTGGCCTCCAAGCTCCTGGGCCTTCTCACCTGTCCCTTGCAATGTGAAGCTCCAAGCCTGTTTGGCTGGCCAGGGAGCCTCCCTGGTGGGCAAGGGAGGGTCCTTAAGCTCCCCAGCCCCACTCCTCACACCGTTCAGTCAGGCCAGCTAAGTCGAGGCTTGCTAAAGGCCCTTCCAATTCAATCCATATTCACCCCATACTCACTCCCCCTTGGGTGAAGTAAATGGACTGTGACCCTTCCTAACCTCCGATCTCATTTCCTAATAAGGAGACCTGGCGACTTTGGTTCTCAAATGCCACACGCAAATGATGTAAGTGGTGGCACTGTTATGGGCCCAATAGCCCCAGAGGCTCAGAAGCTGGGCTGAGGAGGGCTGGTGGGCACTGACCAGCACCAACCCGTTCACCCTCCACCTGCAAAATGTCCTTCCCAAAGAGCAAGCCAGATACACCCAGACTCTTGAGAAGGTTGAACCCCAGGGCTGCTCTGGTCATAGAAGCCCTTTTCACTCCTGGACCCTGGTTTTCCTTCTCTGAAGGGAGAGAGCTTCCTAGAGGACTCTGATCAGTGGAGGGGCTGGGGTGATGGACAACTGGATTCATAAGAAATAAGCAAACCCAAGTGCTGTTTCTCCAGTGGTAGAGAGCACAAGAAGACTGACCAGTGCAAACCCAGCCCTTTCCTTGGGAAGTGAGGCTGGGCAGGCTAAAGCCGGCACTGCAGGGTCCTGGAGCTCGAGCCCAAGCCCGAGCCGGAGCCCATGGAAGAGGGCTGCGCCTGCATCCCCAACCTGCCCTCCACCCCCAGTACTGGGACAGGTTCAGACATCAGGCAGAGCCAGGCTCCATCTTAGTCCTGCTCCTGAGTGACCCGGGAAAGCCTCTGGGTCTGATTCCTCACAGGATACCCAGGCAGTCCCCCTCTCCAGGCCTTGGAGGGACTACCACTTGGTTATTATCATGGGTACCTACTGTTATTTCTATTATTTTCATCTTTCCTGACCTCCCCTGGCAAGGTGACCTTCCATTCCATCTCCTTACTCCGGCCTCAGTTTCCCCAGTAGCCCAGCCACCTCATGTCATCACAAGACCGCTTTCCCCCTCCAAACACCTCTTGGCCTCAAGTCCTGGCCAAAGCCAGCCCAGGCAGCAGCAGTGTATTGTGGGGGTGGCTTCCTGGGAAAAAGTAAACATTCCCCAAGCTAAACAAAGGACCTGGCAGGGCCCTCACACCTCCCTCTGCAGTGGGAGGTGGTACCCCAGGGCTTGGACCATCTCAGGGTGGGGGAAGGGAGAGGTTTTTTTCTCCCAGGCTTGGCCAGTGACTCTGGGGTTAAGGGGACTCCAGGCCCAGGCAAGGATAGGTGGTGAAAAGAGGGCCCTGCTGCCCAGGCTCTCTAGTTGTAAGCATCCATGAGCTCTCAAAAAATAGCTCTCCTGCTCCTGAAAATCCTCCTCACTTGACCCCTCATTTCTGCATGACCTTGGCTGTGCTGCTGATGGAAGCTCAGCAGATGGGCCATAGGAGTCTCCCCACTCTGACTGAACCCTGGGTCCCTTCTCCCTTAAACCCTCTCTCAGCTTTAGGCCTGGCTGGGGTGCCCAGGCGGATGGGCAGGCAGCAAGCCCAAGCCTGGCCCAGTTCCGGCCTTTGTTCCTTTATCTGCCCTGGGCAGTGTGGCCCCTCATACCAGAACCTCCGGCTTAGAGGGTCTGGCCCGTCTAGGCCGGAACTAGCACCTCCCAACTGCAGCAGGACCCAGGCAAGGGAGGGGATGTGTCTAGGGTAAGGGAGGCCCTGAGGCCTGGTATGGCAGCTGCTATATCCATCCAAGGCACAGATGGAGAAACTGAGGCATGAAGCCACAGTGACCACCAGTGTTCCCAAGAGCAGCCCTCTCTGTGCCCCTCTTGTATATACAGGAGGAGAAGCTCCCCCCAGCCCTGGCCACAGCCAGGCCAGGGTCCAGGTTCTGTAGGTGTTGGTCTCTATTCTCACTCCACAAATGATCAGTGAGGGCCTACTCCTCACTGAGGGCCGCATCGTAGGCATGAGCTGCCTGAGACCATCCAGCATGAGGGGGGAGAGGGGTGCACAGGGCCTGGTGCACAGTAAGTGCTGAGTTCCCAGGACTCACCGGCCAGCTGGGTGTCCATTGTCTTTTCAGCCACTTTGTCTGTGAGCACCCCATCTTGTTCACTGCACAGTCCCCAGTGCTCAGCACAGGGCCTGGCACATGGCAGGTACTCAAGAATCTGCTAAACTAAGTGACATCTAAGCATAAAAGTAGGACAGGAGATCAAGTAGGAAACAGAAAGGTCATTCAGGACAGGGAAACCTGCCCGTGCAAAAGCACAGAGGCCTGGGGATGGGGTGGCCCCAGGCAGCCTACAGCCCCACCCCAGGCTGCCACAAGAGTCAGCGCCACAGGCTGGCTGCCAGTGAGTTGGGCTTTTAGTCACTGTGGGTGTCAGCTTCAGAGCTAATTGAGGGGGAATCGACCTGACCGATGTGGGCTTCAGGCGTCGGCAAGGCCAGAGCACCAGCACTATTTCTGGCCTCTCCTCTGCCTCCTGCCTGACCGTGGCCCTGCCCTTGCCTGATACTCGGTTTCCCTCTCTGGAAGAAAGGAACAAAAGCCTTTGCCCCTTTGCCCCTGCAGGTCCAAGAAGGTTTAAAAGGAGTGTACAGAGACCCTCCCAATATCTTGTTTCTCCTGCTTCCTCTCATGGGTCTCCAGGGTGATGACAAAAGTAATACCCAGAGTGGACGTCTTGGTTCCAGGATCCCAGGGGTGCGGAAACCAAGTCACCTGCCCTGCCCCTGTGGGGGGAGGGGATGCTCTATTCTCCCTGCTGGCACCATGGGCTTGGAATGGGGTGAGAGGGGGACCAGGCCCCTTCAATATTTATTAATCAGCTCCGAGGACTTCCACCAGGAAAGGGTAGAGATATCAGCAGAATAAGTATCTCACCTTCTTAGGCCTAGGAGAGAAGTTGTCTTTTACAACCCAAACAACCAACTCTTCTGCCCATTTCTCAGGCCCTGTGCAGGACTCCTTCCAGGCACATCCTCAG
The DNA here is from genome assembly GCF_003031525.2 of Neophocaena asiaeorientalis asiaeorientalis. Lineage (NCBI taxonomy): Eukaryota > Metazoa > Chordata > Mammalia > Artiodactyla > Phocoenidae > Neophocaena > Neophocaena asiaeorientalis. Next base: position 109,693 of record NW_020171816.1, read on the forward strand.
AAATTCACTCCCCACTCCCCCATCAAGTTGCACAGGTAATATGGAGCCAGGAGAGGGGCTCTGCTGGGGGACATGGGAACATGGTGAGGTGGGGGCTGGGCCTCAGCCAAGCCTGAGGAAGGAAAGATAGGCCCAGCCTTTCACCCTTATAAGTGCATCCGGAAATCTGGTCAGCCAGGGCTGAGTCGGTCCCACTCAGGGCAGGCAGCTGGACCAAGTGACCCTGGGCCAGAGGAAGGCCAAGGCTGAGAACTCAGCGGTGACCCCAGGTCCCCCAAGCATGGCTGCTGTCCCTTACCCCAGGCCAAGGATAGACTCTTGGATCATGCACACCTTCGAGGAAGTGGCTAGTGAGTGAGCCATCGGTATGCCTGGAGAGTATGTGTGGCACATGTGTTCACCTGCCTAGTGGGTTAGCTGCAAAGGTGATGGAGCCAGGGGACTAGCATCTCATTCTGCAGACCCCAACTCATCATTGTAACGTTCCAGTGACTTCAAGCAAAGTGCTCACTGGAGATGTCAGGCCTGTCAGAACAGCACGTGCTCTCCCTGAACTTACCGGGTGGTCTAGTCTCTAGTCACAGCCAAGAGCCCCCTCCCCAATTCCTGGGAACCCCTCCCACATGGAGACCCATAGGAAGATTCCTCAAGCACCCACAGCCCAGCAGAGCAGGTCCTGCTCCTCTAGCTTTCGGAGGCCTCAGTGTCTGCCCTGATTGTCTCACCAGGCAGGGCAGGACCAGTGGCAGGGAAGGGCTTCTGTTTGTTTTGTTTTGTGGTACGCAGGCCTCTCACTGTTGTGGCCTCTACAGTTGCGGAGCACAGGCTCCAGACGTGCAGGCTCAGTGGCCATGGCTCACGGGCGCAGCCGCTCCGCGGCATGTGGGACCTTCCTGGACCGGGGCACGAACGAACCCGTGTCCCCTACATCGGCAGGCAGACTCTTAACCACTGCGCCACCAGGGAAACCCAGGGAAGGGCTTCTGCAAACACAAGTTTGAAAGGCAAGACACCTCTGTCACCCCAGTTATCACACAGAGGGAGATGGTCTGCAGACTCAAACCCAGAGGCCACATATTCTGGCTCTAGAAGCGGTCTGGGGACTTCCCTGGCGATACAGTGGTTGAGACTCCATGCTTCCACCGCAGGTTCAATCCCTGGTCGGGGAACTGAGATCCCTCATGCCATGCAGCCAAAAAAAAAAAAAAAAAAAGCAGCAGCCCAGACTCAGGACCCTTCTCCAAATATCTAAGTAGTCCAGTCTCCAGCCTTTCCCAGCAAGTCACCACTTCCTTTGTCAGCCCCAACACACCCAGTGTGACCCATGTGGCTGCACAATTTGTCCTTTTTTGCTCTGACCTCTCTTCTCTCTCCTGTGCAACAGGGCCAAGTGCTCTGGACAGAGGAGGATGCTGGGGAACAGCAAGGCAGCCTCTTACCTTTAAATGAAAGCCGGACCCGGGGCGTGGCCGGGAGGTAGTCCTGGGTTGGGGTGGCTGGCCAGGCCCCAGTCAGTAGGGAAGCCCAGAGGAGGAGGCCAGCGACAGGCATTGTGGGAGGGGCCTAGGGCCCAGAAATCAGGCAGCCGGCTAGACACCTGGGAGGGGGAGCAAGATTGCAATGTGTGAGGCAGAGTGGGGTATCCTGCCCTACCAACATTTCCCTGTGTAATTCTGCCCAAGGTGCCTCAGTTTCCCTATCTGAATAAATAGGGCGATGGGTGTCTCCTTGCTCACACCCTCAGACTGGGGCCATGAATGCCTCAGTGTGAAAACCTCATATTCTTTCTTGTCCCAAACAATGGGTCTAAAGACCAGCCACTGAGTGCAGCCTAGGGTCCCAGGACTAATAGGGGCCATGGGAGACTCAAACCCTCCCCGCATCACAGCTTCCTGACTTCCATTCACAGTGCTCAGCTCAAGCAGGTGATCTTACAGCCCTCTCTAGTTCCCTTGCATCCACCCCCAACCAAATGGGCTGTTCCTTCCCTCTCCCACTTCAAGGAATGAGGGAAGAGATGGGTCCAGTCCTGCTGGCTCCAGCCAAATCTCTCCTTCTAGTATAGGGAAATCTGAACCTGATTATTGGGGTTGGGAGCATGAGGGAGTGGAGGATGAGTGAGACACACACAGATGGCCTAGAGTGAGAGAGAGACAGCAGCCAGAAAAGGAGAGTCAAAGAACAGTAGGGTCTACTTTTACTGAAATCACAGCAGGAGGGATCCAGGTCAGACATACAGAAGGACTTCCTGCCAGGAAAATTTCCAGCTCTGCCTACAGAGGGCAAAGAAGGGGAGCGAGGACGGCCAGCAGGCCTGGGGCAGGGTCTGAGCCAGCCTCAGTGTCCCCTGCAGAACTCCCATACCCCCAGCAGGCCCAAGTTTCCATACAATGTTTTTCAAATATTGTCTCCCCAGGCAGACTGGCTGTTGGGTAAACGCAGCCCAGCACCAGTTGTCTGAACATATTGCTCCCTCCAGGCGAAAACCAGTGCCAACTTCCCAACCGCGCCCCCCCCAACCAGATGCACTGGGGGTGGGGGCACCAAGAATGACAATGTGAGCCCCATCCCCCAGATCTGTCTGGCCTACTTCCTTCTCCCATGGGAGACAGGACCCCAGGCCCACTTCTAGGACCCTGAGGTGGGGGTGGGGTGTAAGAGGTAACGTGGCCTGTTAATCCCCTGCACTGGCTAACACATACTGAGGCAAGGCCCAGGCTCCACATCTGACTGTCCAACCCCACTCGACAGACCCTGATGCCCTCCCTAGCCCACTTCCCCCGAGACCTTGCCTCTCCTGCCAAGCAAACCACTGGTGGTTCCTCAGACAGGAAGTGCAGCTTCAGGCTGACTGACCCATTCCCCATGTGGTGCCCTCTGTGGGAACACCCTCTCCTGAGTGCCTGACACACCTCTCATGTTCCTTCCAAATCCCCCATCACAGGTGCTCCCTCCTAGGGAGGATGGCTGAAGGAGGGAGGGGAGAATCAGAACCAGCCCTTCCGCCAGTCTGCTGGGGCACAAAGCTGGTGCTGACTGAATGGCAGGCCCTGATGAGGCGGGCAGGTGGGAGAAAGGGCTGTGCAGCTACCAGCACCCTGGGGTTCACCTGGGAGGCCCCCACTAACAGTTGTGGATATACACACGTCCACACTTACATGCCCACACTCGTCCTTACAAGCATATGTTTGTTCAAGAACTTGACCTGCTAGTGGGGTGGGGCTCAAGGAAGCTGGGAGACACTGTCCTGGCTTGGGAAGGACAAGATGCAGGCTGGGTCCCTTAGAGAGCTTTGTTCCTCTGTATCAGGGGGCTCAGGGTGACTCACCTCCCATCCTCCCTGTGACCTCATTTCTCCTACAGCCATTTTCATGGTGACAAGGTCAGGGTCACCAAGGACAGTGGTGGAGTCCCCCAAGGTGTCCAGAAACGTGGAGGGCTTTGCTCCACTGGGCCCCTACAGGGACCTCCCACAATGCTTTGGCCCTTTAAAAGGGTGAATGGGGGATGTTCAAATCTGTTGGGGCCTCAGGCCCAAGTCTAGGCCCCCTCCTTGGCAGCCTGGGGGGTGGAGGAGAGAAGGAGACGGAAGGAAAAAGAGGAAGAGAAGGACAGAGAGAGGAAAGGGGAGGGCATTTCCACAGTTGCTTCCCCTCTGCCAGCCCCTAGATGCATTCCACCCAGCCCCAGCCCCAGAGAAGCCCCCAGTCTGGCCCAGCCCAGGTGGGTGGACAGAGAAGGAACAGCCACCGCCACCTGGGAGCCCACCAGGAGGAGAGCAGAGAAGGAAGGAAAGAAGGCTGGCGGGAGGGAGCAAGGGAGGGAGGCAGGCGGGAGGGAGGAGGAGAGAGGGAGGAGAGAGGGAGGGACGGAGGAGAGACGTTCGAACAAAGAACCGAGGAGCTGGGGCTGGCAAGGGGTGCAGGGAAGGGGCGGCCAAACGAGGGGGTCTGGAGGCACCTGGGGGTGGGGCAGGGGGCTAGGAGGTCGAATTGTCCAGACTGATCCAGACTTCTCAGGCTTGGGGGGGTTGTGGGGGGCAGCCTGCCTCAGGGAAGGAAGGTTGGCTCCTTCGAGCTGAGAACTGCCTGGATGGAAGGGAGGCAGGAGCAGGGGCTGCGGGGGAACATGGTGAAGAAATTATTAACAGCACCCCACCCCCCACCTAGCTGCTCTCATACTCCCCCCCAGCAGGCCAGAGCTCCTTCCTGATTCCTTGGCTTCCCCCTCCCCCAACACCCTATGGACCAGGAAGCAGAGACACACCAGCATAGCTAGTATTGAAACCCCCCCATTTCATGGCCAGGGTTTCCCAGTCAAGGTCACCTGGGCTTCGCTCCATCTTCCCCTTCAAGGTATTCCTGGAGCGGCAGGGGTCTGAGGCTGGGTTCCTGGCCTCCTCTCCCCAACCCCCTGCACTTCTGGGCCTGGCTCCTTCAGAACTGAGGGGCAGCAGCAGGGGTAGGTGTGCCCAGTGTCCTCACCTTCCAGGACACCTTACCCCAAGGGTCCAGGCACACTCCCTATGCAGCCTGGGAAAAGGCTCCAGCTCCATCCAACCCCCTGGACTGGAATGAGCCTACCAACCTCTGGGTGCAGTTTTCCTATCTCTCCAACTAGGACAGGGGCTTCTGGGAGACAATCTGTATGAATTCAGGACAGGAACCCCCAACCTCCAGAGCAGACACATCGGTGCCTTCATTCCCCACCCCCACCCCCACCTCCCCCAGGTGTTCATGGGCTGGTGTTCACAACACAGTTATCTCAAGAATTAGAAGTTATTTATCCAGCCAGGCCTCCAGACCTAGCTCCAGCTGACCCCTCCTGCCAGTCCTGCCTCATTCCTGGGCCACCTTGACACGCTCTGGTCCCATCTGCTCTAAGCAAGTCCACCTAGCTCCTAGTGTCCCCTGCCCACTTAACCACTGGGGCCCCAGCCTGCCCAGATGGGGGGCTTGACTGCAGGCTCTCCCAGCTCACTTACTCCCCACATACAGCAGGGCCCCTAATCCAAGCAAGACTCCCTGCTGGAAAGCAAACCCAAACTAGCAGCAGGGGGTCAGGGGGCTGGCACAGAGCTGGGAGAAAAGCCTTGGGGCTGGCAGTCCTGCCCTGTTGATCTTGGAGACCCTCCACGTGGGGGCTGCCAGTATAGCGCTTCCCTTCCAGTAGACGATCCCCAGATCCGGACACTGAGGCAGGGCAGGCGTACCTACTGGGGAAGAATGCTGCCTGAGGCGTTAGTGGGAGAGCTCAGCCAGGAGAAAGGGCATGAGGCCTCCCGCTCCAGGAACAAGGCGGTGTAGGTGTAAGGAAGCAC
>NW_020171816.1:115071-129531 GCF_003031525.2 Neophocaena asiaeorientalis asiaeorientalis
CTTAACGGGTTCTGCGGGCTTCGGGCGCGTCAGCAGTCGAGGCCCCGGGCCCCATCCCGGGCCATGGGAAGGCTCAGGGGCGCTCGGGGCCGCCTCCCCCCGGGTGGGCACCTCCCGCCCCCTCCCCACCTGTCCGCGGGCTGGGCTCGACGCTCCCAGGCGGTGGGGCAGCCTGCGCCCAGGGAGGCTAATCGGCACCTCGCGCCCCCGCCCTGGCTTCGCAGGCGGCGCCCCCGCCCCGCCCTGGCTTTGTCTATCCGTGGATACACCGCGCACACCGCGCCTGGTGTTTACCCGAGCACTCAACTCCCTGGCGGGAAGGGCAGGCGCGCCCGGGAGCAACGAGCCTACGCTCACCTGCGCACCCCCTGCCGTGTCCCTCCTTCCCACCCGCTGCCCGCCATGCCTGGCCCAGCGTGAGACCCGCAGCTCAGGGCCCGGGACTGCCCGGGCCGCTCAGCAGGTGGCAGTGCAGCCCCTGGGACGGCTGGCACGGCGGGACCTGCCCGCCGCCTCCAGCCCAAGCCAGGTCAGCCTTACAGCTCCGTTCAACCGCTGTAGAGCTCCCTGAGACGCCCTCAGCAGCCAGTCCTATTTCAAGCCAGTAGCCCCACGGACCCACCCCCTTACAGTTCCATACCCCAGAGAAGCCGGATAGGGCTTCCTAAAAGGGACATTTGCTTTCAAATAGCCTCCTGATGAACTGAGGGCCCTGCAACTGATCCGAGGACGGGACCCTCCACCCAACCTAACCCTACTCCCAAGGCCGTAGCCTCACCAGCCAGGACCACAGCCTCAGCCTGGCCCCATGCACTTTGCCAAGGTCCCAGTGGGCATAGGACCTCTTTGTCCTTCTCCTCCCTCTTCTATTCCCTCCCCTTCCTCCTCTCTCCTTTCTATTCTTTCCTCTCTCCTCCTCTGCCCTCCCCTTCTCTTCCCCCTCTTTCCTCTCCCCCTATTTTTCCTTGTCTGCTTCCTCCTTCTCTCCTTTCTCCTCCTCTCCTCCTCTTCCTCTACACTCCTCCTTTCTCTCTTCCTCCCTTGTTCCCCCTCTCCTCTCTCTTCCTTCTCCCTCTTCTCTTCCTGGCTAACAAGACATCCCCCAAGACATCTCTCACTCTGACCTATTGGCTGGTTGACTGCAAATGTAGGTTGGGGTGGGATGTTAGGGATCCTGCTGAGGGTCTCCTGACCCGGACTTGGACTTGGAGTGCTGGCGCACATGCTCCAAGCAGAGGCTGGCCACTGGATCTAAGGAAACACCAGCCTGCAGGGTTTTTTTGTTTTTTTGCCGCACCATGTGGCATGCGGGATCTTAGTTCACTGACCAGGGATTGAACCTGGGCCCCCTGCATTGGGAATGCAGAGTCTTAGCCACTGGACCACCAGGGAAGTCCCTTTGCTTTTTTTTTTGGTTGCAGCCTGCAGTAATGGTGGCTGCAGTGACAGTGCCTGCACGTCTCTCGTTGTCATGTCTCATTTAAAAACACTGTATCGGGTTTCCCTGGTGGCGCAGTGGCTGGGAGTCCGCCTGCCGATGCGGGGGACATGGGTTCGTGCCCCGGTCCGGGAGGATCCCACATGCTGCCGAGCAGCTGGGCCCGTGAGCCATGGCCGCTGGGCCTGCGCGTCCGGAGTCTGTGCTCTGCAATGGGAGAGGCCACGGCAGTGAGAGGCCCGTGTACCGCAAAAAACAAAAAACACTGTGTTGGGACTTCCCTGGTGGTGCAGTGGCTAAGAATCCGCCTGCCAATGCAGGAGACACGGGTTCGATCCTTGGTCTGGGAAGATCCCATGTGCCACGGAGCAAATAAGCTCGTGCGCCACAACCACTGAGCCTGCGCTCTAGAGCCCGTGAGCCACAACTACTGAGCCCGCGTGCTGCAACTACTGTAGCCCATGCACCTGGAGCCTGTGCTCCACAACAAGTGAAGCCACCACAATGAGAAGCCCATGCACCACAATGAAGAGTAGCCCCAGCTTGCTACCCCTAGAGAAAGCCCACGCGCAACAATGAAGACCCAACGCTGCCAAAAAATTGAAAAAATAAAAATAAAATCACTCTGTCAGTCATTCCTCCTCATCCCCACTCCTCTGTACCAGGGTCACCCCTGAGGTCACCACCACTGCACCACCATTACCAGTGCAGCATATGACACCATTACTGTGGTTTCCAAAGCCATCAATTCCAACACAACCCCACAAACTCCCTGGCTTCCTCAGAGCCTGGCCTCCTCTGTCACCACCACCAGCATGATCATTATCCTGCTCACTAAAGCAGAACTGTGAGGACTTGCCAAAGACAACTCCAGCGTTCTGGGTTAGGAAGGAAAGAGACTCAATTGATTTGTCCATGGAGCACCTCTCAGACACACAGATTAGGCCCAGCACACAGAGTTCTTTGGTGGCAGGGGGGTGGGAGGAAGGGGACAAGGAGAGGGAGGAGAGCTAGAGCTGGGCTTGGCTACACACAGTGGAGTGATGCCACTTCTCTTCTAATCAGTGTGAGAAGGCTGAGTAATCAATAAAAATCAAAATAATTTTATTATTGCCACAGTGAATCCACACTGCACCCTTGCCCTGTGTGTGTCATGCTGGGATGAGCATTTTGTAACACTATTTGTCATTTTATACATAATATGTATCATTGGGAGGAATACTGTAGAGCATCCTGTGATTTTGCCTTCAATTGCAGGGGTCCAAAGACCCCATGAAACCAGCCCCTGATGCGGGGTTGGGAGGCCCTGCATGCCAGCAGCGTTTATGGTCTTTTGCCCCCTCCCCAGCACTTCACAATCCCATTGAGAAGCAAGTCCTGCTGTCCCCATTGTACAGATGAGGAAGAGGAGACTGGGAGAAGTGGGGTGAGGCCTATAAGCACCAGCCTGTGGTGTGGGAAAGGTGGCATTTTCAGGAGCTATGGGAAGGCTCCAGGAGGGAAGGGCCAGGCCACAGGGCCCACATGAAGCCAAGGGCCTGCAACTCAGACCGGTGCTGGGGGGCTGGCAATGAGTGCTAGAGCCATTAGGGAGTTCAATAAATCTTTACTGAATGAATAAGAGGGCAAATCCCTGCAATACCAGATCCAAGAGGGCACGTGAGCCAAGAGCACAGGAGCACAGGAGCCAACTCCATGCCTACTACCTGGCTCCTCTGGACTGGCTGCCCCCGCCCGACACTCTCCCTGCCACCCAGAGTCCTTCAGTCTTCCCCGCTAAAAGCCACTCTGCTGTGCTAGCTCCACCTGAGAACCACCCAGGATGCCCTGTGGCGTTGCCTGAACGGAGACCAGGCCAGGCTAACACCTGCCTGGCCTCCATCCCTCCCTCCTCTACAGACACTTGGACCCCACGCATTCTTCTTTTCCAGCTCCCCCGTGGCCCACCCTAGTACCAGCCTGGACACACAAGGTGGTAGGGAGTTCAGAGATGGTTACGCCAGGTCAGGTTCCCCCACTGACCCAGCCCCTGGAGCAGCCCCCTCTCTCTTCCCACATGGGGATAGGCCCTTGGGGTGATATCCTGGCTGTGTAGCCTTGGGCTCATGGCTCAGCTTCCCAGAGCTTCTGAGGTGCCACAAAGCCCAACAATGGGGGTTACACCTGGGAAGGAACTGGCCCCCTTTGTCCCAGCCCCCGCCCTGGGTGATGGTGCTGCGGTGGGCAGGAGAGCTTTGAAGGTCTTCTCCCCCAAACACCTCCAGCCCTTCCACCTGGCCCAGACTTTGTTTCTGGCAGTGTTCATGCCTGTTTCACTTCCTTCTGGCTCTTCCGGCCTGTGCTGCTGGGGACTGAAGTGCAGCCCTGGGCCTCCTGCTGCCTGTCGATCCTCTGTCTGTCTACACTATTTGTCTCTATCTGGCCTCCCCTGTGGGGACAGGGCAGCCGCTGTACTGGGTAACCTTGAGAGAAAACCTGCCCTCCTGGCCTCTGCATCTGGAAGGCTGAATGAGGAAGACCTGGGCTCAGGGACTGGCCATGCCCCCTTGATGAAGGTGGCGACTAAAACAGCACTCTCTCCTCTGGCCCGGTCTCTGGGGAACCTGTTTCCCGGGCCTAGCAGGCTAAGCAAGCCTCGGCCCGCCCAGCCCCAGCGCTGCTGGCTCAGATTTCCTCGCTTTCTGGTTTTCTCATCTCCTCTGCCCCAGGCGCTGCCTGCTTTCTGGCCCAGCCCCCACCCATCCGGAACTGAATCCCACAGAGGGGGTGTCGGAAAGGGGGCCCGGGAGGGGGCGCACGGAGGTGCTCGGCCATACCAGGAAGGGGCGGGCCGTGAGGAGTCACCCACGGCCAGGGTGCAGGATGGGGTTCAGCTCAACCTTCCCCTGCCCAGCCTGCCCCAGGAGCTGGCTCTGAGCCCATCAAAAGCTGGAATGACCCGCCTCCCTGGCTGCTCCCCAAAGCTGCCTCTAGGCCTTTTCTGCTGTTGTCCCCTCTACCGGGAATGCTCTTCCCGACTTCAGTGCCAGTGTAAACCCTGTGTTTCCTCTAGCCCAGAGCCCTCGGCCACCTCCTCCAACCCCAAACACTGTCCCTTTCTGCACAAAGGGCCGGTGTCCCTTCTTGAGGCTGCTTCATCCTCCCTTTCCACACCAGAGCCCTGCAGGCATCCCAAGCCTCTTTGAGGAGCTCTGCCCTCTCTTTCATCTCTGGGTCTTTGCACATGCTGTTCCCCTGTGCCTGGAATGCCTTTCCTATTTCCTTCTAGATTCTGCAGGCTTCTAGGAAGATATTACCTCCCAGAAAGCCAATCCTAATGGCTGGGTCAGGAGCGTCCTTGGGCCCCTGCGGGTCCTGCATCCCCATCCAGACATTAACAGACCCAGGCCTCTCTGCGTTCTCCTGGCTGGGTCCCACGTAGACCCATCAGCAACTGCTTCTCGTGAGCATTCAGACTGAATAAGAGAGGGAGCCATGGGCTCTGAGTTGCCACATACTCCCTCATCCCATATTTGTATTACTGTGTGTGTGTGTGTGTGTGTGTGTTTGTATATGTTGAGGGAGGTGGGGGTCGGGTGGGCCCAAGCTTGGCTGGCTGCCAAGTGACCCATGACCGTCAGCCAGCCTGAGCATATCCTGTTTAGACAGAGGCCAGACAGCCAGCCCTCACTCACTTGGGCCTGTCCTGCCCCTGCTGGGGAGCCCAGGTCTTGGGCCTAGAGCTCAAACCTTATCTGCTCCGGAGAGGCCTCCTTACTAAGAATTGGGATGGGGAGTTTGCATTTCCTCTGCCCCCATGGTACAGATCTTTTTTCTGGGTGCCTGGGCCCTGGGTCATTTATGGTTGGGCAGCCCCAGCCACTGGCTAGGGGTGGGGGATGTGGAGCTTGGCTGAAAAGACCTTGGATCTGGATCCCACCTGGGAGGACCACCAGCCACTCTTTGGCTTTGCTCAACTCAGTTGGGACAGCCCCATCCTTCCAGCTGCTCGGGCCAAAACGTCTTTGAATAAGCCTGGACTCTCTCACACATCTACATCTAAGCCATCAGTAAATACTTTCAACTTCACCTTCAAAATATGCAAAATATCAGGTGACAACTTCCTACCTTCTCCCTGGCTACCAGCTCTGCAGCCACTGCCTCTGCAGCTTCCACCTCCACAGCCAACCTCATCTCTCACCTGACAAGTATGGGAGACTCCTTACTGGGCTCCCAGCTTCTGCTCTTGCCTCCTGCTAGCCAGCCAGGATCCAGAGGGACCCTGTTAAGATGGAAGCCAGGGCATGTCTCTTTCTTATATAAGATTTTTAAAAATATTTATTTTTATTTATTATCATTTATTTTTGTCTGCATTGGGTCTTGCTGCGCACAGGCTTTCTCTAGTTGCAGCGAGCGGGGGCTACTGTTCGTTGCGGTGCGCGGACTTCTCAGTGCAGTGGCTTCTCTTGCTGTGGGGCACAGGCTCTAGGCGCGCCGGCTTCAGTAGTTGCAGCGCCCAGGCTCAGTAGTTGTGGCTCGTGGGCTCTAGAGCGCAGGCTCAGTAGTTGCGGTGCACGGGCTTAGTTACTCCGTGGTGTGTGGGATCTTCCCGGACCAGGGATCGAACCCATGTCCCCTGCATTGGCAGGCGGATTCTTAACCACTGCCCCACCAGGGAAGCCCCATGTCTCTTTCTTGTCCAAAGTTCTCAGTGGCTCCGACTTCATTGAGAGTCAAAGCCAAGTCCCTGCAGTGGCTGTCTCCCCAGCCTGCTCCCATCTCTGACTCATGTCCTCCTGTTCTTGGCCACAGCCTCCTCCCTCTTCCTCCCACATGAGGCACTTCAGCCTCAGGGCCCGTGAAATGACTGTTCCCTTTGCCTGGATGCCCTTCCCATAGGCATCTCTATGACTTCTCCCTCACCTCCTTCTGGTTTTTGCTCAGATAGTACCTTCTCAGTAATATCTACCACCACTACCCCAGCACTCTTGACTTTCCCTTCCCTTCCTCTCTTTCTATACGACATTTTTTGCTTCTTTTTTTTTTTTTTTTTGGTACGCGGGCCTCTCACTGTTGCAGCCTCTCCCGTTGCGGAGCACAGGCGGACGTGCAGTCTCAGCGGCCATGGCTCACGGGCCCAGCCGCTCCGCGGCATGTGGGATCCTCCTGGACCGAGGCACGAACCTGTGTCCCCTGCATCAGCAGGCGGACTCTCAACCACTGCGCCACCAGGGAAGCCCTTTTGCTTCTTTTTATGCTTGTTATTTATTGTCCGTTTCCCTACCCCTGCTAGACTATCAGCATCAAGAGGGCAGGAACTGTTTTGTCTGTTTGCTGCTTCCCCAGCACCCAGAATGGAGACTGGTATATACCAGTCTCACTGAATGAGAGAGGCTCAACCCAGGGCCTCTCTGTACTCTGATCAGGGACCGGGAGCTGCTTTCTTCCTTGGTCTTTGGGTCTCTGCTCACACTCCCTGGAGCTGAGGACAGGGCAGGGATGGGTACCCATGTGCTGTTTCCTCCTCTATGGAAGAGCTGGCCTGAGTAGACAGTGTCTCAAGCTACAGCCCCAGAGACTCAAGGTAGACTCTGCCTTGACTTGAAAGGCAGGGAAGCTCCAGCTGTGAGCCCCCCAGGGGCAGGCATAGTCCCTTAGGCAAAGGTGTGTCTCAGAGCTAGGGGAGACCCAGGCAGCCCCCCAACAAAGCTGACTGTGCCGGGCTCTGATCCTGTGGGGTTTCTGGCTGCCTCCCAGGCCCACATCTGCTGCACACACCCCTTCCATGTGTCTGTGTGGCCACAGTCCTGGGAGAGGGGGGCCCAAGGAGGGTCCTGCAGCCAGGCCTGCAAGCTGGGATCTGGAGTTACTTAGTTCCAAATGACTGGGGAATGTCTCTTCCGTGACAGCCGCAGCATGGCCTCCCCTGGTCCCTCATTCCCAGCAGGGAAGTGGGGCCCAGATGAAGGCAGCCCCCCGGAAGGGGGAGGGGCAGGTGGGCAGACCGTGGGTACCCTGCCATCCTGGCCCTCTTCCCTAAGCCTGGCTTCAGGTCTTCCCTGAGGAAGGACTACAATATGAGGTCACTGTCCATACCCTCAGACCAGAGATCTAAGGCCAGAGCATCCCATCTCGGTCTCCATCCCCCGTGAGCCAGGAAATGGATGATCTTGGCCAGCACCCTTGCCTATTCCGGGCTGTAAGGCATCTGTGGCACAGCAGCACTGGGACTGGCCAAGGAGGAATGCTCCTTGCAGAGAATCTCTCCTTTACAGCTCATAGCCTCGTGCCTTAGGGGAGTGTCGGGTAGCAGGGCTAACGCCAGGCAGTGGGGAGCTGGGCCTGCCCTGGCCAACCTGGTGTCCTAAGCACTCCATCCAGAATGATGAGCCTCTTTGCTCCATGTATGTGGTTGGCAGGGCAATGATGCTGAGCTCACACTCCCTATCCTGGGATAGGGTGCCATCCTGTCTTGTGAGGGTTTGATTTCCAAACATAATTGGGTAGAGTGGACACCTTGGCCTTACCTGGTTTCTGGACCTGCATCCAGGAACTGGGGGCTCCACTTGTGCTATCTGTGGAGTCTTAGGGAGGATGAAGGCCTCTGGCTCACCTTGGCCAGAACACTACTGTGTAGCCATTTCATAGAAGGGAATACTGAGACCTCGAGGAGCAGGAGCCTGGGCAACCTTTTCTGGTGATTCCAGACTAGGGCTGCCTTGAATATTGGGGTGTAGCCTCTGATTGAGGAAGGACTAGGACTGGCCTGAGGGTAATGAGGCCAGTATAGTCTGATTTAAGATTTTAAAGAATTCCTCTGGCTCCTAGGGGGCCAGAAAGGAAGCTATGGGCCTCCAAGAGAGAGGGGACAGGGACCTGGCTAGATTACTAGCGGTGCTGCTGGGTATCCTCAACTCAGCCAGGGTCCCCTCACCTTTCCCTTGAGCCTATGTATCAGATCTGACCCGGGATTTGGGAATGGGGAAAGAGACTTCCTTCCTGGCCTCATACACCCTCCACACGTGGTCTGGCTGGCCAGCCTCCCTGCCCCCGCTCCCCTGAAACAGTGGTTTAAGCTTTAATCCGAGGACAAGTTTCTGCAAAGCTCATGTTTGCTGCCGGAAGGAGCAGGGACCAGCTGAGATGGAGGGATAAGGTGGGAGGGGGATTTGGAGGAAGGGAGGGGGCAGGGAGAGATCAGAAATCCACACTCCACCCTCTGCCCTGCCTGTCTCCTGCTCCTCCAGACTAACTTGGAGGGGCCTTGTTCTTGCCACCCAGAGGGATGCATTCATGTGTCCACAGCCTGCCTGAGTACCTCCTGTGTGCCACCTCTATCAGTCACATCCACTCAGCTCACAAGGAAGGGTCTCTGGGACCCCAAGCTGCACCCCTTGGCCAGCCCAGCCCTGGACAGGTCCTGACTCCCCAGGACACTGGTCAGGGGCACAGAGGGGGCACTACCTCCTCAAAAGGAGGCCGTTGCCGTCCCCCCTCCCCAGTTTCTGGTCTCCTCACAATCCCTGAGGGGAAACTGCAGCCTGTAGCATGCCCCTGCCCCTTGTCCTCTCATGGAGTACCCCTTTTCCTGTCATCTAGCCCAAGTTGCCCCAACTTCTTTCCACCCCACTCCTCACTGCAGCCCTCCCACACCACCCTCCACCGCGAGGCCGCCTTCTCCTCACTCTTCTCTCTGTGCACCCAGCCCCTGCCCAGGGCGCCCACCACTCTGGACTCACTGCAGCTTCCCCACCAGCTGAGTAGCCCCAACAATCCTCCCAGCCAAGAATATCTGTACCCCAGGCTGAGAGGAATCTTACCCTTGGGGTGGCCCAAATATGGCATCTTGGGCAGCAACTCAAAGCCCTGAGTCAACACCGAGCCTCAGGAAGCCCACATTTCCCAGCCAGGGTCTGGCTGGGCCCAGGCTAGGCTATGGGGCCCCATTCCCCAGGAAGGGGCCAGGCAAGGCTGCTGGGGCCCAGCCTCTGGTTAACATGGTGTCCCTTGCTGCAGGTTTAGTCACGCAGAGGGGGGACCCAGTCCTGGGTGTTGGCTTCCTCATGTCTCAGGCTCTGCGGTCTTGAGGACACAAGGCGGTCCAGTCCAGGCCTCCATTATCCTGGGGCCTTCAGTTGGGGAAGGCTTCCTGGAGGAGGAGGTAAGGGCTGAGTTCGGTGTGGTGACACAAAGCATGAGAGCTCCCCCGACCCCAGCCAGAGTTTGGGGTTAATTCTGTGTTGAATTCCCCCAAGCAATGCCCCTCCTCATCTGCTGCCCTGGACCGGGTGTTTCCTCACAATGGGGCTGGTTGTGGAGGATACCTTGGGGCTTCCAGCTGTTCAGGCAGGGTCAGTTCCTGCTCCCTGTGTCACTTGTTGATCAAAGGCACAACCCCTACCCCCCCCTTCCTCATCAGATAAGACTGCACACCCTGTGAGTCCTGGGCTCTGGAAAACTCACTCCTACCCATCTGCTCTTCCCACGGGTCCGCTGGACGAGATCTCCACAGCGTCCCATGCCAGCGACCCCTCGCCCCCTACCAGGCCAGACCTCAGACAAACGTGCCACTTGGCAAATGGGGAGAATGAGGGCCCTGAGAGGGTCCCATGGAAAGTCTGAGTCAGAAGCAGCAGAACCCAGTTTGCCTGCGCTGCTCAGTCAGTCAGAGGGGCCTCTACGGGGAGGGGTCTCCCAGGCAAACCTCAGTGCCTGGAAGCCAGGTCCCTAAGCCCTAGCCAGGTAACTCCTCGGGTCACTCCAAGGTTCCTGGAGGGCCGCCGCCCCATCACACCTAGTACCACGTTGCTCTCAAGCCCTTGCCCAGGCTTTTCTCCCACCAGGAAAGTCTTTCCCATCTCCCCAGGGAGGTTCTCCTGGTCCTTCTGGCCTGATTCCAATGTTGTCTCTCCCCAGAAGCCTCCCCTGATTGCCCAGCTAGTCTCTGTCCTCTAAGCTTCTAGGAAAGAACCTCTCTACCTGTGTCTTGGTCAAATGTCATTTATTCATTCATTCTGCAGACATCATGTGTGCCCAGCCCTGTGCCAATCGTTAGGCCACAGAGGGTGACATCTCCACACATCTCACACTCATTCTGGACCGTGAACTTCAGAGGGCCTGGTGGAGTCTCCTCTGAGCTAAGGGTGCAGAGCTGGTTCTGGGAGGTTGGGCAAAATGGACCAGACTGCCACTGAGCCCCTGCTTACTGGGTGAGTAAGCCCTCAATCCCACCCCCCATGCTGATTCGACACCCCAGTGTGGCCTGAAATTTTAACAAAATTGTCTCTAAGGAGTGGTAGGCTAAGCTTATAGGCCTGGGGCTGAGGGAAAGGGGTCACCTCAGAAGACCTTAATGGCACAGAGTCTGGGGGATCAAGTCCCTGCAGGGCCCAGGCCCACCCTGGACCCTACACCTTGGAGAGGCCCCATGAGGGCTGGCAGATGGACTAGAGAAGCGTGAGTCCCACAGAAGTGTGGAGACCAGTGTGCAGCCTGGGCAGTGACAGAAGCCCTGCAGCTCTGGCCTTGCTCTCTAGGCAGCCACTAGAGCTCCTGTGGACATGGGAACATGGGCAGATGCAGGCAGGGCCACTGAGCTCTTTGATCTCACTGTGCCTCACTCTACCTACCCAACCATCAGGGCCAGCAAGGCTGGGGCTGCAGTATGAGCGCACACATGTGTGGGCAGGTCCCCACTGGCCCCATCAAGGACCCCCTGACTCCAAGCCTAGCGTCCTGAGGGTCTTACCCACCCATGGCCCATGTGCATTCATTTGCTTATTCTCTGGAGACCAGTTTCCTCATCTGTAAAATGAGAGCAAGTCCCTCATCTCAGGGTGGTGAGAGGATGAAATAAGCCACTAAGAGCAGATTGCTGGGAGCAGCATCTGGTATATAGGACACACTCTGCCCATGTCATCTTTGCTATGACTCATTGTTTCTCCCCAGTGGATGACAGAGAAACCCAGGGGCATGAGGGCTTACCTGAATTGCTCTGCCACAGGCTGGGGCCCCAGGAGAAAGTAGGCACCCTTCTCACCTAGCAGAAAGCTCCACTCAGGATGGGGCAGCCTTGACCCCCATATCCAGCCACTGCCTCAGCTCCTCAGGCATCCAGGACCTGTAGGGCAGCACACAGGATTGCCCCCACTGGAGCCTCTACCAGTAAAGACAACCTTGCTGTCCTCCCTGGGAGAGGCCAGCATGCAAGTTGTCATGGGAATGTGGTGCTAGCAAAGCAGGCTACCTGGGACTCCCAGGCCACACACCTGCTTCCCTCCTTATACCAGCCAATCCCACTCTGGGCCTGACCCCAATGTCCAACCCACAGTTCCTCCCAACATTTATGAGCCAGGAGCTATTGGAGTTGGCAAGGTAATGAGGCCCCAGATCAGCTCCTAGGTCAGCCAGGGGGTACTCTAGCAAGTGTGTGTACTCAGAGGGCTAGGAGGGTGACTCAGGGAAGGCTGCATAGAGGAGGCGACACTGTCACTGGGTCTTAAATAACCAATCAGAGACCTCCCAGCTTGATGGTTGAAGGAACAACTTGGGCAAGAGCCTGGAGGCATAACCTGTCAAGGTGTGTCCTAGAGGCCAGATCATGGGGCTGTCTTGAGGGGGACTCAGTGTCAGAGTCTACTAGAGGTATGCATGGGACAGGGGCAGGGGCCAGGGCCAGGGGTAGGGGGTAGGAGAAGTGGCACAGGAATTCCGTTTTGACTGACACAAGAGCCAAGAGGACCCGAGATGAGCTCAGCAGAGGCAGAGTGAGGGCAGATGTGGACCCCAGAACAGTCCTTGGGGAGGTGTCAGTCAGAGGAAAAGGCCCAGTGAGGGGACAGCAGGTGGCCCAGACAGCTGGTGAGCTAGTCAGAAGGGGAAGCTGCAAGGAACCAGGTCAACCCTTCCCAAGGAGCTGGGCTTGGGGGCTCCTATTTTTTTTTTATTAATTAATTATTTTGTGGCTGTGTTGGGTCTTCGTTGTTGCGCGTGGGCTTTCTCGAGTTGCGGTGAGCAGGGGCTACTCTTCGTTGCAGTGTGCGGGCTTCTCGCTGTGGTGGCTTCTCTTGTTGTAGAGCACAGGTTCTAGGCGCGTGGGTTTCAGTAGTTGTGGCACGTGGGCTCAGTAGTTGTGGTTCGCGGGCTCTAGAGCGCAGGCTCAGTAGTTGTGGTGCACGGGCTTAGTCACTCCGTGGCATGGGGGAATCTTCCTGGACCAGGGCTCGAACCTGTGTCCCCTGCATTGGCAGGCAGACTCTCAACCACTCTGCCACCAGGGAAGCCCTGGGGGCTCCTGTTGACTCCCGGCCTGCAGACCTTTCTGCCCCTGAGCATAGTCTATTGGTAGATTGCGAGTTATCCTCCCCAGAGAGCTAGGATGCCTCCTCTGGAGAAGATGCTGCTTTCATTAGGGATGGGCAGCTGGGAGGTTTTGAGATTCCCAGGAGGGCACAAGGCCGTAGGTTGTGTCCCTATCATACCTTCCACACTCCTCAGCTTCCTAGTGTCCATCTCTATACACCTGACTGCCATTCAAGCACACCCCCAGATGTCGCTTGGGCTGGGGCAGGGTCCACCTGTTTCCAAGGCGGTCTGGGCTACTCCTGTCCTGGTACTCTTGTTCACAAATGGTGAAACTGAAGCCCAGAGGAAGGGTGCCTTGTCCAGCATGCCAAGGGGCTGAGGGCTTCAGCCCTCCGTGGTATCCATCGGCCTTCCTCCCAGGTCCCCATAAATGAGAATTCCCAGCAGAGAGTGGGCTCAGACTGCCTTCCAGAGCCCTCAAACCCTCTCCACCCTCCTTGCTTTGTCCCCTCCTCGGGGGCCCCAAGCTTAGCTGAGCTTCCCTATCCAGGGTGCTGCTCCTGGAGGGTTCCAGGCTGCCTGCTTTTCCCTGTAAAGACCCTCCACCCTGCCCCCTTGCCGGCTTCCTGTGGGCGCCAGTCCCTGACCACCGCTCTGCCAGCCCTGCCTGGGGAATCCAGGGATGGGGTCTGATGGGTTGTGGCTCCTCCAAGAGCTTTTCTAGGAAGTAAATGTGCTGAACCAGGCCCAACAAGAGACAGGGAAGTGTGGGGAGAGGGGGCCCAGTGGGGTTGCAGGGCAGGAATCGCAGGAAGACAGACGCCCGGCCTCAGTCTCCCCCAGGGGTTGCCTGTGTTCTGGGTGTCAGACAAGGCTCTCAGCTGCCCGGCCCCCACCAGGTGTGGGGCGCCCGGCAGCTCAGAGGTCCCTTTGTCCCTTATCTTTTCTGCCTCCTAGGTGGCAGTATCCAGATAAGCATCCCATTCGGAGCTGAAATTCCAGCCCGGCTGCCCACTTCCCCACCTGGGGGTCTGAGACCTGCCAGCTGCACACTTTCCCCAGGACCCACCCAGAGTGTACAGTCTACCCAGGATGCCCCAGCTGCACATTTTCCCCAGGACCCCCTCCCCTACCTGCACGCTTGGACCTGCACCCACACCACTTGGCTGTGCGGATCCGTGCCCCCCACACACACACTCACTGTGGGCCACTTTGAGGCCCCCCCCTTCCCCCATTTCCACCCTTCATAGCTGGGGGTGTAGAGGTTTGCTTGCGGAGGAGCCCCTGACCTACGGGAGCCTGAAGCTGAAGAGCTGACCCCTGTGTGATCCCAAAGACCCCCAGGCAACCCCCAGACACATACACATCCCTGAGCTTCCTGGACCACCCTCTCAGGGACTCTTGTCTCCATCTCCCAGCCCCACTCAGCTTCTCTTCTTCCCCGTCTCCCCCCTCCCCCTTCATTAAGCCTCCTAAACCCGCCAGCTCCCTGAAGCAGGAAATTGCATTCTGCCAAGATTAAATGGACTTGAACGCCCTGCCTCTGCCCGAGCGGGAGGGGAGCTGAAAGGAGCCAAGTTTGCTGGGGGGTGGGCGCCCCAGGACACCGAATCCCAGGTTGGGGAGGGGATCCAAAAGGGTGGGGGTATTTCAGGATGGGGTGGGGGCTTCCTGAAGGGCAGAGGGTAGAGGACAGGGACTGCAGGGAGGCAGGGGGCCGGGGTGCTGGCCTCTCCCCG
>NW_020171816.1:129578-138149 GCF_003031525.2 Neophocaena asiaeorientalis asiaeorientalis
CAGGGGGAGGGGTGGGAGGCATGGTGATTGCGAGGTGAGAGGGGATGCCTGTCAGGTTGAGATCCCACCTACAGGAAATGGAAAATGAACTTTGGGGGATGCTCTTCCTGCTTTACCCAGAGGGAGGGTCACCCTCCCCCTGGCCCAAGATGTCATAGCAAGGATACAGTCAGGCCGGTTAGGGACCCCTGCGTACCCTCGGGTCGCCGGGGAGCGACAGTCCTACAGGCACGCAGGACCCCACAGCCCCTGCCCCTGCACTGTCTGGAAGTCCCCCATCAGGAGACAGAGAGCACTGACAGTCCAACACGGGAAAGATGCATGAAGGTTGATGTGTCCCCTGCCCCCACCCCTAGGTAGCAGGGGAAGTGGAGGGGCTGAAGCCTTCTGAGTGGTGCCAGGCACAGAGTGCCCAGATCGTATGTCTGCAGGAGCCCCACACCCCGTAGACGGGGCACCATCATCCCCATTTCTCAGGTGAGAGCTTGGAGGCCCAGAGAGCCTGCTCCTCCCAGGTCACTGGGCTCCGCCCACCAAGGCCAATGCCAGATAAGAGGGGCATGGGGGAGGAGCCATGCCAGTCCCCTCTTTCCCCAGGTAGGCAGGGACAGGGAGCTGCTGGACCGAGTGTGGGCCTCACATGGGCAGCTCCCACCTGGGGGCCCAGCCCAGCCCAGCCCAGCTCTGCATCTGGGTCACGCCTCCAGTGCCTGATCAAGCCACGTGAGCTGGAGGAGTGGGAAGAACAGCTGGTCCAAACTGGTCAGGCATTAACCCTGGGACCACTCACCCCACAGTCATGACCACGGGCAGCAATACTTACTGAGCACCCACTGTGCGCCAGCCTGTCCTTGGCATCGGGACAGTGGTGGACACTGGGAAGGACAGCCCGGCTCGACTGGCGTGGTGGCAGGGAATGGAGGGCCATGGGCAGAGGCCCTTCGTGTACCAGGAAGAGAAGACAGGTTGTCTGGGGAGGGCCCAGGAGAGCTTCAGCCTGGCTGAACATGGGCAGGCAGTGGTTAGCCATGGGGCTGAGGGGTGGGAGGTTCATGTGGTCGTCAAGCAGGACTGGGACAAAGGCAGCTGTGGGACTCCTGTGAGCTCCAGAGCAGGGCTGGGGGCACTGCATCCCCAACACCACCCCCCCAGCCCCACCCCACTCAGGGCTGTTTGTTCAGATGTTGGTGCCCATTTCAGGCAACCTGAGCTAGGCAGATGGTTTCCCAGGAAGGAGGCTGGCTCCTGGCTCCATTCTGGCGGCTGGTGAAAAATGGGCTTCACCTGTCCAGATGTGGGGGAACTGATCTCTGTGTCCCTGGGAGGTGGGGCAGGTGTATGCCTAGCTAGTGCCTCAGGGGTCACCCTGGCAGGCGCCGGGGGAGGCAAACCAGTCCCTGGGAATGGGGTGCCTGCTGAGAAGGAAGACAGCTGAGTCCAGATAAGGCCAAGGGGACAAGTAACCCCCCCACACCAGCCTGCTCCCCAGTGTTCCTGGCCAGAATGTCCCTGGTCACTTCCTGGTTGGGTTTTCAGTCTCCAGTCAGATCAGTGGAGCCGGCTGCCCGGGAGATCTGAGTTGGCCTGTCCTTCAAGTCAGTGACAGGCAGTGACCCGAGGCCCTGCCACTGCCTCATCCTGTCTTCACGTCCCCAGGCTATCCATCATGAACAAGAGGTGGGCCCTGCACTCCCCTCTGATCTCCCCTCTCAACACCCTCCCCTGAGACCTCTCTCAGGGAAAGCCAGTCCAGACAGCTCCAGCTCTGAGGGGTTCTTCCCAGGTCCTGATGTGCCCCCTCCTCTGGCCTGCAGTTTGGAGGCCCTGGGACCCAGCCAGCTCAGCCCAGGAACCTGTCCTCAAAGAAGATAGCCTAGTCCCTCCTCCTTGGGATCCCATGTGTCCTGCATCCCTTATCACAGGTCCAACCACTGGATTGGCTTTGTCCTCCTTACCCATGGGACTGTGAGCTCTGGAAGGATGAAGACCACATCTGTCTCAGTCACACTTGGTCCCCAGGTCCTGGAAGCACTGGGTAACAGCTCAGTCAACCGACTGACCACAAAGCACAGGTACATTTCCAATGCTTTAAGGCAAAATCATTCATTGCCTCACACACACAACTCCATGTGCCCCTCTCTTTCCCAGGCCCCAATGTGGCAGGGTGGATGAGCATTAGCATTAGTATGGTTTCTGCCTGCCCAGAGCTCAGACTCTTCTTGGAGGACAGGGCTGGGACTGAGGAAATAGGAGCCATGCCCCTGGCCCCCACAGAATCCTAAGATGAATGGGCTGTCAGAGCATCAGGAGACCAGGTGGGCTGGGAAGTTGGCTCTCAGGTGGGTGGGTTGGGAGGGCTTCCTGAGCTTCTAATCTCCAGCTTGCTCAGCCAGCAGTGGGGACCAGCCTCCATGACACCCAGTGCCCTCCATACTTCCATCTCTGATCTGCTCCCTGCCCCTGTGGCTGGGTCGTCTAAGCAGCTGACAGGACAATTCATATCCTCCACTTCTTAGCAACCACCCCTATAGATAGCCAGACAGCCTTAGCTCCACGCAGAGGGAACTGGACTCCACTCCCCTCACAGGAGGCCTATTCAACCACCCTTTGCTGTTGACCAGGCCTGCCCAGCCTGGCCTGGGCTGAGAGCCCTGCCCTGGCCTTCCGAGTATATGTTCCCATCCCAGTGGCCCTCCCCAGCTATGCTGTGCCCTGAGTTAGGCATTGCCCCCGTCCTCACCGTCCAGCTCCCAGGGCTGTGCAGGTCGTGAGCTGTGGGATTTCAGATAGGTCTGCTCTCTGAAGCTTTGGGGTCTCCTGCTCTAGTTCAGGGATGCTTACTCCATGGCTGGCAGGTGGCTGGCAAGAGAACAAGGGCATGCATCCTGGGTTGGGGCTGGCATATCCCACAGGCTATAAATAGTTGCTGGCATTTCCTCAGCTTCTCTTAAATGCCCCCTGGGGAGTCAGGCTTCTAGGCCCCGATTCCTGGTTCTAAAGCCCCAGGGACCCCTTTCCACTGAGGCAGGGCAATTTGGCGTCTCTTCATATTCAGGCATCGGGATGGTCCAGGGATACCACCCATGGAGTGTGAGGCCTGTTCCCTGCCTGATGTGAGTACACAGGATGTGGGGGAGAGGGTGCTGTCTCTGACCCTAGAGAAGGTGCCCAGAAACTAGTCCATCAGGTGTCCCAGGATGGGGTGGTCTCTCTTCCCATGCCACGGACACCCATCCTGCCCTGCCCTGCTGTTCCCCCTCTCACCTGCACCCCTCCTCTGACTCCGGATGGGGGCTCCAGTGCTGCACAAGCCTGCCAGGGCCAGCAGGCCTTCTTGGAGGGTCTGCCCAGCTGGACAGTCCTCTAGCTGATGCCAAACCCCCATCAGCAGCTCGCACTGAGTGTGGCTCGTTGGACGCGTGCTGCTCACAAGAGAAACCTCGGGCAGCACTGCTCCTCAGTACTTCAGCTGCAGGCTCTCACGTGTGGAGGCCCTAACGGAGCTGTAGTGTGGTTCAGTATCAGTTCCCTAATACTAGGAAGCTCTTCAGGAGCCTAGGAGCCACAGATGGCTGAGAGAGAGAGGGGTCTAGCCTTCTCTGGGTCCCATAACCCTGGGAGGGGGTCACAGGCTGTAGAGAGGAAGGAGGTGCCTTGGTGATAAGCAGAGAGACTGCAGGTGTCCACCAGCTGAGCGTGGAGCAGGGTGCCCCACCTGTGACATCCCCACTCTCACCTAGGGCTGGGGCTGGGTTCCCTCCTCCCCAGCCTAGCCTGGGGCTTCCCTGGTCTGGCAGCCTGGAAGGAGCAGAGACTGAAAGAAAAGTGGGCAGGTGGGGGTAGGGTGGCCACAACACTCCTCTATCCTCTTCCTCCCCAACCCCTGCCCCATCACCTCCTTCCCAGAAGTCTCTGGTTTAACCCCTCCTCCCCCCGCTCTCCCATCAGCTGACAGGAGAACAGAAAAGAGTTAACCATACTTGCTATGGAGAGCCCTGTGGCTTTGTCTAGGCCAATGGAGTCTACAGGGCAGGTGGGAATAGTAAGTCATGAAAAGTGTCAAACACAGACTTTATTATCCTACACGTTGGGGGCCACAGACCCAGGTGTTCAGGCACTTGTGGACTCTGTAGGGTCTTGTGGGTCCTTGGTGGGAAGGGCATGAGTGACCCCCACCCACAGCTGGCATGGACCCTGGGGCTGGGGCTACTATTTAATAGAGGAGATTGGGAAGGGCAATGCTAACCCAGACAAACCTTCCCTGCCTGGAGTGAGGGAGGAGCAGGCCCTCAGGCAGCGTGAGCCTCAACCTGGGGGGGTTCTCTGTAGTCTCCCAAGGTTGGACTGCCCATCTATGGCCTCAGAAGGGCTGTTGCCATAGGGTCTTGGCCCTTGAGCTCAAGGGACAGGTAAGCTGGAAGTGACTTCCCTTTGGCCTTGGCACCCACCTGCTGGCCCTGCAGTGCTTGGCTTTGGCACTCCACATCCATCCTGGGGGAGAAGGGCCCCTCTACCCAACTGACTGATGGAGTAGGAGAACAGGCATAGGGAGAGAACAGGGGAGGTGGGGAGGGTGCCCTTGCTGCAGGACTCTCCCCAACTTCTCCTTCCTCGAAACCTCTTCTTTGGGGGAAGCTCTGCCTGTGGGGCACAAACCTGCTACAGAGACAAGTCAAAGAATGAAGGAATTACATGCACACGAGTCATGATGGGGCAGTGCATGGGGCTTGGGTTCCCATCATCCCCTATATCCAGTCTACTCTGATCAGGGGGGCATCCACCTGTCTGTCCTGGGCTGTTGACTCCTCTTCTCCCAGCCAGGAGGCAGGCCAGGGCAGGGAGGGGATGCTGGGCCTCATGAATTTACAATGACCAGACTAATGAAGCGGGTTCCTGGGGAAAGAGGACACTAGTGGGGAGGGGGAGGGGGAGGTACTGGACAGTGCCTGCATCCCTCTCCCTCCATCCTTCTCAGATGCCCTCTGCCCAAATCTGGCCAGCACGGGGCTCCACTAAGCTAAGCTCCTTAGCACCAGGACAGAGCATAAACAACATCTGTCCCCTATTGTCATGGGGTCTGGGCCCTGGTGCCTTGAGATCCTCACGTGAGCCCTGGAGACACAGCAGGGAGGTCTGGGAGGGTCCCTGCTGACTCTCTCTGCTTCTGCATAGCCATACAGGCTGTACCCTCAATCAGGCCTCCCAGGTATGCTGACCTCTGCCTGCCCAGCCATGCAAAGCCCTCATATTCCCACCATGGACCTGGATCTGGACAGGGAATGGGGAAGAGGCTGCCCTATTCTCTGGGGTCTAGTCTGCATGGAGGAATCAGTGAGGAATGGGGCCCAAGTCTTCCCACCAGCCCCTCTGACCCTCCACCTCTGACTGGCGGCTGTGGGCCCCCCTCCCTTCTAAGACTCAGAGAAGAAAAGAGAAGAATGAGGTGTCTGAGGATGAGGATTCAGGGGTGGAAATTACCTCAACTGAATTTTAAAAACCCCTGGCTGGTTGCCATGGTAACAAAAAAGGTGCATCCCATTGCCATGGCAACAGGCAAACACCAAGGTTTGCTGCTGGGATTGGGGATTTGGGAGGTGGCCGGAGGGAGTAGGTGGAGGAGGCTGAGCCTGGGCTGGAGCAATTTGGAGGGAGGGGTTTGCTATCCAGCCTGGGATCACCTACCCCCACACTTCCAGAAGGCCAGGCTGGGTGCCTTCTCCTGGCAGTGGGGTCAGAGGAGAAAATATTGTCAGGAATAATCCCCTAACCCCTACCACCCACTCCTTTCTCAAATGTCTCCGGCCTATAGGAGCCCTGAGTGGGATCTTGAGTCTGCTTAACTGGGCTCTTAACTGGGCACAGCCTTGGGCTTGGAGACCATCCAAGTCTGCGCCTGACCTCAGGGAGTGGCAGTCTGGGAATCACCATCACAGTCACTGGTCCCCAAGAAAGAAAAGTGTATGGCCAGGAATTAGTTCCATGAGGCCTGGAGGACAACTATGTAGTATACCCTGAGGACAGCTATACACACCTGGAGGGTTGCTAGGTACACCTGGAAGATGACCAAACATACGTGGAGGATGGCTTCTCAAGGTGACAGTCCTCTCCTCCAACAGCCTATAGCCTCCAGGACTCTAGCCCTATCACCAGAAACTTGGTTTAATGTAAGGGTTCAGGGAGGGACAGAAAGGCTCCTGTTCTGTCACCACTGAGGACACTCTCAGAAACCCCAGGACAGCCTGGCAACCAGAAGCACAAGTCACGTTCAATAGTTCCTGGTGTGGGCTCAGGACTGACCTGTGCAGCCATTGGGTCCCAAATGACCCTCTCACCCCACAGGCTCCATGCAAGGGGCTGGGTATTTAGGTTTACTGGCCCCATGGCCTGACATCCTACCATCAGAGTCGGTCTCTGGGGTTCCCAGTGACACCAGAAGATGCTTGTTAGATACACCTGGGAGCATCTTGGCTCCTGGAGTCTCAGGCTTTTCCATTAATGCATTAGTGTAGCCAAGTTCAGAGATTATATGGGCTGCCAGTAACCTTGGAGACCTGGGTGTGTGTGTGTGTGTGTGTGTGTGTGTGTGTGCGTGCGTGCGCGCGCGCGCGCGCACGCGCGCAGGTCAGCAGAGGAGGCGGGGGTGTCTACCATCCCAGTCTGTCAGCCTCGAGCAGGCTTGTTACATTCTAGATTCCCGGACCCACGCCCAGAATTCCCTTCTGCCGAGAGCATGGCACAAGAGTTCTGAGGAGACAAGGGAGCATCAGGGAGGCTGTGTAGCCCCATGTGGCTATGTGGGATGGGTGGAGAGAGGAGTGAGTCTGTCTAGGGGAAAAGCACCTCTCAGGCAGGTAAGAAATGCCTCCCGCCGCTGGAGAAGCAAGAACCCAAGGCACTCTGATGACTCTTGCCCGTCCTCACAGCTGCCTTGGCCTGGTCTTCCGGGAGGCTGGGTACTACTGGGTGAAAGAGAGGCATGCCTTCCCTTGCTCCAAGAGCCCAACTGCCCCTCTCGCACGTAGGAAAGCTGAGCCCAGAAAGGACCTACATCAGCAGAAGCTGCTCCACCCAGCCCTGGGAGGGGAGATCCAGCCCAGGGCTGCCCCCTCAAGATCCTGCCTCCCCACTAGCCCAGCTGGCCCAGGTTAAGGAATTCCGAGGTCTGGACGGTCGACAGTGTGACGTGCGCGCGCGCGCGCGCACGCGCGCAGGTCAGCAGAGGAGGCGGGGGTGTCTACCATCCCAGTCTGTCAGCCTCGAGCAGGCTTGTTACATTCTAGATTCCCGGACCCACGCCCAGAATTCCCTTCTGCCGAGAGCATGGCACAAGAGTTCTGAGGAGACAAGGGAGCATCAGGGAGGCTGTGTAGCCCCATGTGGCTATGTGGGATGGGTGGAGAGAGGAGTGAGTCTGTCTAGGGGAAAAGCACCTCTCAGGCAGGTAAGAAATGCCTCCCGCCGCTGGAGAAGCAAGAACCCAAGGCACTCTGATGACTCTTGCCCGTCCTCACAGCTGCCTTGGCCTGGTCTTCCGGGAGGCTGGGTACTACTGGGTGAAAGAGAGGCATGCCTTCCCTTGCTCCAAGAGCCCAACTGCCCCTCTCGCACGTAGGAAAGCTGAGCCCAGAAAGGACCTACATCAGCAGAAGCTGCTCCACCCAGCCCTGGGAGGGGAGATCCAGCCCAGGGCTGCCCCCTCAAGATCCTGCCTCCCCACTAGCCCAGCTGGCCCAGGTTAAGGAATTCCGAGGTCTGGACGGTCGACAGTGTGCGCTAAACACAAAACCACCCTGGTGAAGGCTCCAGGCACCCCGCCACCCACATCCACCCTGCTCTCAGCCAGTCTGCCGGAAGGAAGCGCCTGACTGGGGTCAGATGGGGCGATTATCACTCAGCACTGAGAAGGCGGCTAGAACCGCCATGGCAGGAGTTATGACTGGTGGGGAGAGGGCACCGACCCAGAATCCTGAGGGGGGCGGCAGCTTGGGTGCAACCAGGCCACACCTCTCACTTACACACACGTTGGGCACACACACAGGGACCACAGGAACAATGGAGCTGGCTGGTGGGGACTTTGGGACCTCTTGCCGCCATACACTTTCCCCGAGGTGGCTGTCCTCTCTTCAGAGTAGGGACCCTCAGGCTGCCCCCAGGTGTGTGTGTGTGGGGGGCAGCCTGCTTCAGGCTCCATCCCCTCCTCGCCCCGCCCTCATCCCGCCCCCGCCCCGGCCAAGTGGGGTGCAGTCGCTGCAGCCCCAGGCCAGTATCTGATGTCCCAGGAGCTCCTGGAGCCACGTGCAAGAGGCCAAACCCTGCTGGTTCACCTGGGACTCTGCCCCGCACCAAAAAGAGCCTGGCCTTTCTCTCAGAGGGCTCAGCCAGGCGGCACCCAGCTCCCAGGAGGGACGGAGATCTGGGGCCCACTAGGCAGGAGCCATAGAGTGAGGGAGATAGGGACTCCTCCCCCAGGCTTCCTTAGGCAGCCCCCGCCCCCTCATCGCCAGCCCTGAGCCCCACTTGGCGGCCTTGTGAGGGTTACACACTGTAGGCAGGTTTGGAATTAATGGGTGA
>NW_020171816.1:138361-165208 GCF_003031525.2 Neophocaena asiaeorientalis asiaeorientalis
AATGGCGTTCATTCATTCCCTCTTCAACTTCACGGCTTCTTTGAATACCTGAACTCAGATTGCTCCTAAGTATGGCTTTAACCCTACCCTGGCTACAGCAGTTGTCCACACTGAGGAAGGAATTAAATGGGTTCCAAGTACGGCATGTACCCTCCCCCACCTCCCCCCACACAAGACCCGCCAGGGTTGGGGAGAGCGACCTTGTTTAATGTGACACCTTGGAGGAAACTCCCCTCCGGCACCCCCTGCTCCAGCCACAGCCCAGCCCAGCCCCCTCATTAGTATGGAGCTCAGGAGGCCTACCCAGTCAGGCCTGCCCCCACCCAGAACCGGACTCCTAGCTCTGCCCCCAGACACTCAAGTCCTGAGATTTTGACCCTGCCTCTCCCTCTAGCTCCCACGACAAAGGTTTGGGCTGGGAGGTGGCAGATCCTACTTATCTTGTCATAAATATTTATCAGGCTCTAGGGGCCAGAGCCTGCAGCTGACTTGGAGGTGGGGGGCTCGGGGCAGATGCTTCAGGACGATCTCAAAGCCCTTTCCTAATGAGGGTGCTGGGAGGGGAGAGTGCCACCTGGGCCTTGCGCTCCTGGGGGAGGGGGTGGACAGATGGACAGCGGGACAGAGTCAGAGGGAGCCTGGGGGGACTTGGGCATGCTCCAGCAACCAGACCTCCCCTTGCACCCCAGGAATGTGGGGGAGGAGGAGTCAGAAGAAGCCAAGGCTACCAGAAACATGGCAGCATTCTTCCTGGACTGTCCTCTGGCAGAATATCCTCGAGAGCTGCGCTCCCCACACACATCAGCCCCCCAGACTATGCTCCCCACACAGTCCTCCCAGAACTGTGCCCCTTCCCGGTGCGTGCTCCCAGCTACATGGTCCTTCCAGAGCTGTGCTCCCTCCCGCACACTGTCCACAAGGAGCTGTGCCCCCATGTAAACCTCTCCCCACCGTCCCTCCTGACCCCACGCTTTCCTCCTAGAGCTGTGCCCCAAACGCTACTCCATACTCTCCGGCCTCCAGAGCTGTGCTCTCCACACATTCAGGAGTCTCCCGTCACCCACCACGAGCCCCCACTCCTGGTCAAGAGGGACTCCTGACCACAGCTGCTGGGAAGCCCTCTGGCGAGCAGTGCAGACCCCATCCCCGGGGATCCTGGCAGCGCCTAAATTCCAGCTCTCCCGTGAGCCAGGGGCACAACCCCCATCCCACCCCGCCTCCCTCATTGGCATGCTGGTGGGGCCCACAGGTGGAATCAAAGCGCTCTGCTCAGAGCCGAGCTGCACAGCGGGGAGCGGGAGCCTTTGTCTCCCCAGCCCTGGGGGAGGAGGGGAGCTGGGGCCAAGAGGACACATTTTGGGGTCCAGAGCCTCCTCCTCACTGCCACAGGCAGGCACAGCTGCAGATGAGGGGGGCAGCCTGAGCCAGTGAGCACCCCCAGTAGATAATGAGCGGCTGGGGGGAAGGGACAGCCTCAGGCACAGCCTGTGGGGGGAAGGCTGCCTCCCAAAGCTCAGTGCGCTCATTAGTGGAAGCCTGGGAGGGGAGGCAGCTAAGTGGGTCAGTCTCCCTCCCCCAGCCTGCCTGACAGGTGTGGGTGGGAGAACCGTCAGCCCATTGTACCCCATTGAAGTCGGTCCCACTCTGAGTCCCCTTTCCCTTCAACCCCCTCCCTGAGCCCCTGACCCTCCAACCCACCTCCCAGAGCCCACTTTCCCTCTCTGAGACCCCCAGGTGGCCTCCTCCCCTTCCGGAGCCCCTCCCTTTCTCTGCACTGCCCTCCCCCGCACCAGGTGCTGGCCCCTCAGTCAGCCTCCCCAAGGCATCCTCCAGACTGAGCCACACCTGGGAGAAATTGAAATCTTAGACTCTTCCCCTACCCCCACCGATGAAGCAGACATCCCTGTCCGGGACCCGAAAGGCAGTAAAACACGGCTCTACTGGGGCCGGCGGGCGGAGGGCTGTGCCAGAACAAGCATCCAGATTTTGGGGCGGGAGCCAGGCAGGGTGAGGTGTGGGCTCCAGGCCAGGGCTTCGCTGCCCCCCTACCCCCTCAGCTAGTTGTCCCTAGGCACTTCCCCTTGTATCTCCAGCTTCCCTCTTTGCCCCCGCTTCAGTTATGAAGATAATTGTCCTGGCAGATCTATCACAGGAGTAAGGTGGGCGGAGGAGGGATGGATGGGGGTGTACCACAGAGGCAGGGTCTTCGCCCTGCAGGGTGGGGAGGTTCAAAGAGACAGGGTCTGTTGCCTGGCTCCCCTCTCCCAGCACAGGATAGAGCCAGATGAGCACAGGATGGGCAGCCTAGCTGGCGGTTGCCCACCCCCACTCCCAGCCCCCCTGCCTCTCCAGCCTTTGGCTGGGCCCCTCCCTGATCAAGGACCTTCTAGGGCTTCCTATTTCCTGTCAAGGCCACCTACTTCAGGCTCTGAGAAACCTCTGGACTGCCCAGCTGGTCTCGGGGCAGAGGGTATGTATGGTGCTCTGTCAGCCACCTTTGATGTTGCCGGGACACAGTTCTGGGAGGGGCTGAGTGACTGTCCTGGTTCTGCCAAGCCCCACCCCAGCCTGAGGCCCGAGGGGTCCTTATACAGTCATGAATCTCCATCTGACTGCACAAGGGTTAATCTCAGGGTGCCACCCCCTCCCACCACGTGTGCACAAATTCCAGGAACGCTTTCCATTAAGAACGCTGAGCAGATTTCATTTACATTAATA
This sequence comes from Neophocaena asiaeorientalis asiaeorientalis, assembly GCF_003031525.2. Taxonomy (NCBI): domain Eukaryota; kingdom Metazoa; phylum Chordata; class Mammalia; order Artiodactyla; family Phocoenidae; genus Neophocaena; species Neophocaena asiaeorientalis. The sequence continues at coordinate 141,080 of NW_020171816.1, forward strand.
AGAACCAGAAAAATCTGAGAGGGGGGAGGACAGCAGTGTGTGGTTGCCGCTCACGTTCTGTATCTGAGTCTGGTAGAGCCTGAGGGGCTCAGGCTGGGGCTCCTAGTCTTAGAGGAGAGGCCCAGCCCAGTCATTGCTGGGGTACCCAGTCCTAAGGGAGAAGCCATCCAGTCCTAGGAGATCCCAGTCTGAGGGAGGAGGCAGAGCCTAGCCGATTCTGGGCACTCCTAGCCTGAGGAGGTGATCCTAGGGTCTGCCGGCCTGAGGGGATGGCAGAGCCCAGTCTTGGGTGGGAGAGGACACCAACCCATGGAGATGCCTAGGGGCAGGGACAGACAGAGCCCTGGGCTTCCACCACGAGCTGTGGATGAACCCTATCAGTCAGGGTTTGCGGCAGGCCTTCTCTGAGCCTCAGTTTGCCAGTCTGTTGGAGAAGGCCGCTCAGTCCCATCCCCACTAAGTGTAGCTGTAAGTAATAGAAGGGAAGGTTTTGAGCTTTGAGTTTTTTCAGGAGCACTATGTCCCCTTCCTCAGCCTCCTCTCCCCCTTCAGCTCTGCATTTCGACACTAGAGCTGAGCGGAGGACTCTGTTCAGTAAGCTCGGGAACCTGTTTAGGGTGGAAACCCCCAAGATCCACCTACCTGTGAAGGGGAAGCCGCAGAGTGACTGCGTGCATGTGTGTGTGCGCGTGTGCACACGCACGGGGGGTACCTCTGTTCTGCCAGTCCGAGCCCTGCCCCACTGAGGCCTGTGAGCTCCCACCTCCTTCCCAGCTGCCAGACCAAGCTTCTTTTCTTCAAGGGTAGCAAGAGTCTGATTCCCACCCCCCTGGGCCAGAGCAGGTTATAAGTGTGTGCAGGGGTGAGCTTTCATGACTGGACCTGGCCTGCCCATGTACAGGTGGTTGGGAAGAGGTGTGTGTGAGCTTGCATGCTTCACGCACGGGCGGGGTGGGCGCGGGAGGTTGGGGTCTGCAGGCATCTGCGTGTCCTACCCCCACGCATGTCGAGGGTGCTGGAGAAGCACTCCTGACTCTGCTGGATGACTATCCAGGCCTGTGCATGCATGTGCATGTGTACTCTGTCATGCTTGTGCATGCAGTGGGCCACCCCTCAGCCCAGCCTAGGATTTGGGGAGAAAGGAGAAGCCCCTGCCCGGGTGCCCCCCAGGATTTGGGCCCAGACTTGCCTTGCTCCAGGCTGGAGTTCTGGAGTGGGTGATCTGAGGCACTTGGCTGTGCTTAACCCCACCCTTGCACAGCAGGCCGGGGCTCCCATATCTTCATCCTCTTCCAATTCCCTTTCCCCCAATCCTGCCTGAGGCAAGGGGATGGTATGGGGACACTTAATTGCATCCTTGAATCATTCTCAAAGAGCTCCTGTCCAGCAGCCGAACTCAGGGTGCTGGTGCCTGCCTGGAGCGGGAGCCAGGCCTGGTGGCCCAGGCTCTGTGGGGCTGCTCAGTCTGGCAGGAAAGCCGGCAGGGGTTCCGGGCCAGGCCTCCTGGCCCCTCCTCTTTCCCTGGCCTGCTGCGCCTGGCCTCCCCGCTCAGCATGCAGAATTCACCGGCTGCTCCTTGGCTGTCTTATCTCCTCGGCGGCCAGGGGGGTGGAGCGGAACCGACTCCCCCAGACCTGGTGGGCCGCCCCCACTCCACGTTATCTTGCCCCACAGCCTCCTCCCGCCCCTTGCAGCCGCTGCAGACCTTTCCTGCTCCTCTTCCTGGCATCCTCTAGGCCTTGCTTTGTCTGCAGCTGTCTTTTTTCCTGCCTCTCCCCGTCTGTCTTCTCTCTCCAGGGTAGTGGGGGGCGGGTGAGGGTGGTGGTCATCCCCAAGGCCGAGCTTATCCATCTCTACCGGTCCCTTTGGCTGGCCCAGATGTCAGTTGGGCAGAGGTACCTGAGTCAGAACCTAGGCTCAGCACTTGCCAGCCTGGTAATTTCCAGCAACTGCTCTGCTTTGAGCCTGTTTCCTCTTTAAACTGGATGAAAATGATTCAGGGACTAAAAGTGGTTCAGAGACTAATCGGATGCAAGGGCCCTGCCCCTGGCTATGCCTCCTGCTGGAAAGTTCCCCCCTCCTTCCAGCTTTTGGGAGGCTGGTTGAGGGCATGTGGGCATCCCCTGCCTCCACCTGAGAGCCCTGGGCAAGCTCAGCCCAAACTTCCTCTGGCTGTAGAGACAGAGGCTCTGGATCCAATGTGGGCTCTGCCAAGGGAGTATTTCTGTGAGTCAATAATCAGGCAAATGGGTAAAGAGAGTGTGAGAGGCAGAAATGCATTTTATCGACGACAGAAATTATTTACCTGGGTTGAAAAGAATTGCTAAGAGACTGAAGCACTTACTGTGCACAGGGCTAGCCTGACCCTTTGTCCCACAGCTGGGCAACAACTTTCCTTTCTAGCCAGTGGTGATCCCTGGGGGTAAGGGACCTGGCAAGAACCTGCAGGGGAACTTCCCTGGTGGCCCAGTGGTAAAGAATCTGCCTTACAATGCAGGGGACACGGTTCGATCCCTGGTCAGGGAACTAAGATCCCACATGCCACGGGGCAACTAAGCCCGTGCACCATAACTACTGAGCTTGTGCGCCTCAACGAGAGAGCCCGCATGCTGCAACCACAGAGTCCATACGCTTTGGAGCCTGCGCACGCCACAACTAGAGAAGAGAAAACCCGCACACCACAACTAGAGAGAAGCCCGCGTGCCTCAGCGAAGATCCTGCGTGCTGCAACTAAGCCCCGTCGCAGCCACAACTAAATAAATAATAAATCTTAAAAAATAAAAAGAACCTGCAGGGCCCCAAACTTGTTGCCTATCCTGCTTCACACAGAGCTTCGAGGCCCGAGTTCTAGCCAGGTCCCCTTGAATCTCAGAGACCTGGAAGAGGTCCTAGGATCCTCCAGCACCCCAGGACTTGGTGAGATATGCTCCCAACGAGAGCACCTAAACGAGTCCAGCCCATAAATGATGAAGTGCTGCCACCTGGTGGCCACCAGTAGCACAGCCCTTCTCCAGGGTCCAGTCTCCAGGGCAATCTCCCCCCCATCCCCCCCATCCCCCCTGTCCCTGAGGGCATTCATCCTTCGGGAATCAGGATGGCCGATGGCTGGACTCCAGGCACCCTTGAAACCTCCAGCCAAACTGTGCATGCCTGGGGAGCTTAGCTCAGGCCTGACTGCTCATCTGGGCTTTGAAACTCTTTTGATGCATGGCCATGACATCTGCTCCTGGATGGCCCTCAAAGCCCTGCACATTGCAGCAGCTGTCCCAGCAAAGGGCAGGCTGGACTTGGGATCCCTGGAGGCTCCCTCTAGGTCAGCAAGAGACCCTTCCAAATTCAGGATTTGGGTTTCCCTGATTGGGAACTTTGCACTGCTCTCACAGCACCCTCGTCGGCCATGGCTGTAACAGCGGTCCTATGGTCAGGGTAGGCAGGGCAGGACATGACACAGTCATCCCTGGGCTTGGGGATGGAGTAGAACCTGACAGGCCAGCGGGGGATGCCTGGGCCCTTGGGCTTCAGCCTCAGGTCCTCAGGGGTTAAAGAGTCATTTAGCACTACTGGCAGGATCTCCCAAATACGTCCTTCTATGAGAGATCTGAGCCAAAGGTACAGCCTGTCAAACTTTAAGAAATTGGTCCATGGGTTCAGATGCAAGATGAGGGTTGAAGTCACCTGGCTAGGTATGCTGGTGACAGGTATAGCTGTGGAACAGGCTGAAAGTGGGAGAGGGAACCGCCAGCTTCTCTCAGGATCTGATCAGAGGATGGACACTAAATTCATGTTTATAGGAAAGCCCATGCCAGTGCAGACAGCAGATGCTGTGGTCCAGAGCTGTCTTCATGGGAGCCTTGAGCAGCTGAGTACGGCAACTATCAGCACCAAGTAGGGCTGGGACCGATTCAAGTGCCCTTCCTGGTGTGGGGAAGTCAGAGGCTCAAGATGGCTGATGGAGGCCTGGCTCTCCTGCCAGGGCTCAGCTGTAGCTTCCCAGGGAAGAGGCTTACACTCACCTGCCCTTTGATGAGCTGGCTATACGTAATTAAGAGCTTCCCCGATTTCATAACATGTGGCCTCACCTGTGTGGCTGCAGCCTTCCAGGCTGGCTGTCAGATGTGTCTAATTAAGCTGCTTGCGACTGCTGCTCAAATGCTAAGAGAACAAGCGTCTGCAAGGACTCTGGAGTTGGGGATGGTATCTCCCCACGGCTGTCCCTGGAAGATGGGCATATCAGTTGGGCCCTCATTTGTGAGGTTCCCAAGCCTTAGCCCACAGAAGCCCAAGCCTGAGGTTTCTGCATTTGCCTCCACATCTCCCTAGCAAAGCCAGGCTCAACCTCTCTGAGGCACCCCCTAGGAGGCTGGGGTGAGGGCCCGTGCCCTGAAAGCTCCTCCTGAGCATTTTTCATCCTGATTTTATAAGGGCCAGGCCTGCCTGAAAACAGAAAAATATGACCATTCACAAAAGCCATGGAGGTCTAACTTTAAGAACAAGTTCCCCTTCCCTGACTAAATGCCAAACAGGGAGCCCAAGCACTCAGTTCAGCTAGATGGGCAGCATGGGTACCCCCCATCACCACATCTGGTCCCGGGAACAGCCTCAGACTCAGACACACTTCCTGCTCTTGTCAAGCATGGTGTTGCTGGCCAAATGACAAGGACTGGATGACACCACCCTGAATGGAAAACCCTGCAACGTCCCTGACCACCTTACCTCCTCAGCAGCTGAGATGACAGCGGAGAAGTAGAGTGCTTTGGGGGAGACAGATAGCCTCTCAGCTCCTCCACCTCAGCAGAGGTCGCCTGTATTGTGGCCAAAAGCAGGGAGGCTCTTCCTCACAAAGCAGTAACATGCCTACCCCCCGCAGGTCTAGGATAGTCTGTGAAAAGTGAAGAAGCCCAAGTTCTCGCACTCACTTAGGCCTATACAAAGTAAGGAAGTGGAAAAGCCGACTCAGTTATGATGGAGTTTTCATGATGAATTTTCACACACTTCCTTCATCACCCCAAGAATAAAGAGACACAGACACACATTTTTCAAGGTATTTCTTTTGTAAAGGAGCCAGATTTGGCAACTAGACTGAAAATCTTCCAAAATTCTGTACAAATGTGTAATATACAAATATACACAAGGCTTTTGCCGAGAAAAGACAGCACAACAAACAACAGAGGCGGCTTTGGTGTTACATACCACCCTAGGGCATCTCAACACCCCCTAGGAATGCAAGGGGCTGATGGACCACAACATAGGCTACACATGTAAAACACACTACAATTACACTATGTACACTGAAGTATAAAAGACCCACTGTCCCCTTGGCCAGCTCACGAGCCCTCTAGCAGGAAGGCAGGCCATTCACCAGATAACCCATACTAGGGGAACTCCTTTAAGTGGGAGAACCTTGCAGAATGAAGTGGTTTGCCCTAAAAACTATTAACAGCACAAGGCATGCCCTTAAACAGAAAGGTGGTCAGAGTGAATTCAAGAGATGGAGCACTCCTTGTGCTCTCTGGAGCTCCGTGTCATATCTGTCTCTCTCTCTCTTTCTCTCTCTCTCTCTCTCTCATCCTCTCTGAGTCTCACTCCATCTCAGTGAACCGGGCAAACATGGCCTTCCGGACAGCATCTTTGTAGGAATCTGCACCAGACAGTCCGTATGCGCTGCCTTTGGCTCCTAGGCCAGCTCCTTTTAGCCGGACTTGAGCCTGGGGGGGGATAAAACTGCTGTCAGCAGCTGGCAGGTAGGGTGTGGATGGCTCCCTCTCTCCCTTATCTAACCCACTCCCTACTGAGCTGGACCACCCTCTGGAAGACAGGAGAGGAAGTTTTAAATGAAGATATGGATTTCTATATTGGAGACCTGGAGTAGGTTTAAAGACTGAAGGGATCAAATAGGTAAGGGAGACAGGCAGATAGAACCACACCCTCCCCTACTCCTATGCCTGTTCAGCAAGCATTGTAAGGGCCCCAAAGCACAAAGCATTGCACTGAAGCCCAGGGAAGCTCTGGTAATTTTGGGCACAGATCACAGCAGGACAGCTTGAAGTCAGCAGAACTCACTTGCACAAATCAACAGTAAGAGTCTGACCTAAGCTATGTTACCGGGTCAGAGAGGGAGCAATCACTGGCGGTGCTTTTGTCTAGAAGGCCAGTGGTTGAGGGCCTCTGCTCCTGAGATCTGAGTAAAGGATTTCTTATCATGGAGGGAAATCCTACTAAATTATAATTTGTTTTATACATAAGCAAAATCACTTAGAAATTAAAGCACAGTACCTTTCTAAAAATCCAATCTAAGCTACACGGGTCTGAATTGGTATTAAATTAGGGTTTGTTTATAACAAAGGACATGGAAAGACACAGCCCTTAGGAGAAGGTAGGTTTTACCCAAAGATACCAAAAGACCAGAAAAATCAAGTAGGGTGCCACACCCATTCCTTCCAACTGGCATCTTAAAAGGAGCGTGAAATATGGGAGGGCTGCAGAGAAGACAACTCCCACTGGGTCCTAGGTCCTCTGGGTTCTTCAATCTCATCTCATCTCTGGGATAAGCCTGCAAGCCACTGCTTACCTCAATGGGGGCTGTGATGCCTTGACACTTTCTTCCCAAACCTGAGCCTTCCCGCCAACCCATGGCCTGCAGCATCTTGTTGCCAATGTTACTGTGGTCAATGCCATCTTTGGTGGGCTGCTCGTAATTCCTGCCAGTGGCAAACACACAGTTACTTAAAAAGCCAGAGCCCCGGCTCACAAAGTGGAAAATGTGCACAACACATACACAGTGCCAGCATCAAACTGCTTCTTGCGCTTAGGTTCTGGAGGTTCTGGAATGCCGTACTTCTCCCGTCTTTCTGCAGCTCGATCCCGGTATTTCATCTATGTGAGAAAACAAACATGGTTAGAGATATTCAGACTTCAATCTGTAGCAGTCTCATGCACCCACACTTCAAGATTATCACCTCAAGTGCTTTCTTCATCTGGAGCTTGGCCTTTTAGAGTGCTCTCAAATACCACATGCCCTGTCTCCCTTGCTGCACTCAGTCATATCCAAAACGGCAGGTTTGTAGAGATGAACTGTGTGTGGAACCTGGGGTAGAACTATGTTTCCAACAACCAGTTTTATTTAACGAGTCACCTCTTGTCAAGCTCTTCAACCAGCCTGCTGGGCGTGGGCACAGCCTGCCAAGGTCCTCGAGGGAGAGGAGGGCAGAGCTGCTGTACCCCCTCAGCATTGGACAGGCCCACCTCCAGGGAGACAGAGCCAAGGAGACTTCCAGAGACCTATTCTACAGTCCCTGGGGAGACGGCACTATAAACAGTGGAAAAAAACAGGAAAGCAAAAGCCCTAACTACAGATACTATCTTGGGGTGAGAAATTTCAAGTAACTTGCTCACTGGTTCATCTCTAACCCATAGGCCTCTATTTGTATTTAAAACCCTGCCCAGCTGGCTCTCAACCTGCCTCGTCAACTACCAAATGACTGCCCATTAGTGGCCCCACAAGTTTCTCCTGCCCACTGCTTCCTTCCACATCACCTGCAATCATCTTGTGTCCTGCTGTTCCCTGGGCCTCATTTGAAGCTCCTCTCATTGTTCACAAAGGCTTCCCTGGCCAGGCCAAATGAGCTCACTCTCTCCTTGCTAAAATCCAGCATACTTCACCAGCAAGTATTTGGCACTCAGGACTTGTGAGCAGCCTTGAGCACCCTCATTAAGCGTCAGTTCAGGGCTCACAAAGCGCACAGAGTTGGGTCCAGTCTACATGAGCCACAATGGCCAGGTGACAGGTATGTGGCAAACCCAACCCTGTCCCTGGGACCTGAAACAAGTGCTACAAATAAAAGCCAAAGGCAGTTACCCCAAGACACTCTAGCGGCACATTGACCCCCATTCACCTCTCTCTCCCTCAGCTCCAAGGCTTCCAGCTCCTGCTCGCTCAGCCTGGATCGTCGGTAGATGTCCATGTTTTGCTATACGAGAGATTTTACAGACAGTAAGAATTCACACCTAATTTGAGATATCACATTATCAGTATCTATTATATTCTTTTTTTTTTTTTTTTTTTTTGTAAAGCCCCAGTATCTATTACATTCTAAGAGTCAAAGCCTAATTCACTACACTACAGCATGAAAGCCAGAGCCCGGTACATATGGAGCTGCCACGGTCCTTTCCACTCTATAATCTAGAACATACTATAATCAGGAGCAGCCTTCTAAAAGGCAATCATTTAATACAGGTATTTACTGAAACTTCACTACCGTCAGGGCACTCACAGCATCTTGCTGCCTCCCCTCCCTGCCTCAGATCAGCTCAGAGAAGCATGGCCACCTTGTGTAGGTCTGAGAGCTGCTGGTGCCTGACCAGGGCGTCTCTGTTTGGGAACTGGCGCCGGCAGAGCAGGCAGGCCATCTTCTTCCAGTCGGCCAGCTTTTCTTCTTCACTCTCAAGTCTCTCCACCAGCTCCTCTTCATTGTCACTGTCACCACTGTAAGCAGCAACGAGACCCCTCTAGGGACAAAAGGAGGGTGGGTCATTGGAAATGTACAACAGGAAGATAGCAATGGCTAAAAGTAATGCCTAATCCAAACTGTGAGAGTACGCATTACCCATACTGAGTGGAGCAGCCAGGTCCTCCAGTGCTGGGCTTGAGAGCCTCCTGGCACCAACCCTCTTGGGGCCCCAAGAAGAGTTCCTGGATGGCTGTTCTCAAACTGCTAACCATATTTGAAAACCCCAAATACAACAGATCAGAGTAACGGCCCACCCACATTAGTATCTACCAATAAAATACGTTTTTTTCTTGTCTTAATTTTCTCTTTCCAGTCTGTTAAAACTCTCTATTTACAAATGCAATAAAACTCAATTAACTGAGCTCAGGAATTCGGGCTTCATTCCCTGCTCCATCTCTCCAGCTCTCACACAGGGAAAGCAAAGCCCTGAACATGGATTCTATGTGCAGAAGCTGCTCCAAATACCCACTGACAGGGACCAATTAAGTAGAAGTCACATTAGCCACGATGCAGCTGAGTTTCAAAGTGAGACACAAAGCACAGATATGGTCTTTAAACTGGTGGTACTTCCTTACTTTGAGGGGATTCTCCTCGTCTCCATTTCGCACCAATTCGGGGATAAGCTGCTGCCTTTCTGCTAAGGCTCCCTGGGAAACAGAGAACACGTCATAAGCCTCAAATTTTACATAAGTTCCCCTCATGAAGTAAGGCCATTCCTGCTACTGTTACCTTCTTCTCAAAGAGAGCAAAGCCAGCATCTGCTGCAGCAGATTCTCTCCTTTCTTCTTCCCTCAAAGAATTGACAGGTTGAAAGCTGTTTTTAAAATTTTCTTTCTGCTTGTTTAAACTCTTAGCCCAGCGTTCCATGTCTTTGGCAATCTAAAGTCAAACAACAATTACAAAAAATACACTTAGGTAGAGGAACTTAGAAAACAGTCTCCTATGCCATGAAAACAAGCCATTATTGTAACAAACTGTAACAAAACCCCTTTTGCCCTTACCTTTATGAGGTACATACAACCAAAGTCATTAAAGGTCTCAAAAGTCAATGTATTTTAAATTCCATAAATAGTTTTTATGGATGGCCTCTATCAGCTTCCCATTGAAGTTACCTGTATAAATGACTTTTCCTCCCTGGACTGAAGCTGGGACTCAAGCAGGCTCCTGCACTATGCAGGCTGATTAATGACTCTTTTCTTCTTGCTGCTCCATCAGAGGGAACTCTTCAGTGAATTCTTCTAACCGCCGAAAGGCACAGGAAACCCCATACAGCCTTATACAACCTAAATCTCAGGGACTTCCCTGGTGGTCCAGTGGCTAAGACTCTGTGCTCACAATGCAGGGGGCTCGGGTTCTATCCCTGGTCAGGGAACTAGTTCCCTCATGCCACAACTAAAGACCCTGCACGCGGCAATGAAGATCCCGCGTACCACAACTAAGACACGACGCAGCCAAATAAATAAATATTAAAAAAGTCTTTGAGTCTTTCAGGATTTTTTTCCCCTAAGTACATAGGCAACTGACAGACAACATATGGTAACACTAAAAAATTGCAAAATGCTCTACAAACTTGATATAAACAAGATGTGTGGCCCCATTTTAAAGAATCCAAATAAAGCAGATATAAATGCCTCGCCCCCCTGCCCCCCAACAAAAAAAACCATAAAAATTAAGCCCAATATCCCAGAGAGAAAGCTGGGTCTGCTGGCTGGGTCATGACCTTACCTGCTGTGCTGTTTTGCTCTTGGGTTTCTCCTTCTTTTCCTTCCCCTCTTTTGCAGGAGGTAGGCCTGTCTGCTGGTGGGAGTTAGACTCCGCAGCCAGGACGTAAGTCTCCTTCTCTCCATCCCAGTACAGGTACTGCTGGGTTAAGGAATTGTAGTAGTACTGGGAAAAAAATACCATTAATGCAGATTTCTGCTGTGTTGAACCATTAACTTAAAGGAGTATTTTGTCAAAAACCCACATCAAAGTTGTTTTGTCAAAAAAACTAAACATAAAAACAAAGCATGTTGCAGACTAGTAATATTTTCTATGTAGAGAAGAGGTGCTGTACACCTTGGTGTAGGTGAGGATGATGAACCAGCCAAGAGGTGTGAAACCTCTTGGGCAAAAGTAGAGTGTGGTTTCTTTTCAAGAGTCTAGTTCCTATTAACTTAATCCCTGGGCCTGGAGGGTACCCAAAGAGAAACGCGTCTGACTCCTTTCCATAGACAGACCATTTACACAAACCAAGTGCCCAGAACAGGTGGTTCAGGAGGAGCTTTTTCTCATACGCCCTCCATGACAACCAGTTAACATGTCATTGTTGGGTTCAACCATACAGAACACGGCCTGTGGACATTCAGGCAACCAAACAGGTTTGTAAGAGGCTAGCTCAGGAGCCTGGAAGGAGGTGACATGTGAAGGAACTTGATCTGAAATTTGTGGGGAGAACCACAACAGAGAATAGGTAGCAGTTATCTCTCCTCTTCTCTATTCTTCAATCACTCACTCTACCTGCTCAACAGGGACCCAGGAGAGACTGCCTGCTGTATCTCTTCCAGGGAAGGTGGTGCGGGTCAGGCACAGGAGCCACAACTTCTATGGCCGCCAAGAAGAATGGCCTGGGAAAGGTCAGACTTCACAAGCAAGAGCAGTGGAAGAACCACGCACAGGCTCAGCCTCCCTGGCAGGTCCCACACAGCTTCACACCTGACTCTCAGAAACCACAAGCTCTCAATGCCAAGTTCCTGTTAAAAGCACTTATTTTTACTGTTCTATATATACATACAGCTCCTGGTCATAAATAGCTGTTTATTTTTGGAGTGTTAATGTTGCTTTTCCTCTTTAAAAGTTATACACACCACCAAAAATAAAATATCACTCCACACATCTGCTAATTTCTATTCTCAAAAATACAAAGGGTTGCTAAGTAAAAGCCAGACACAAAAGGTCACATATCTGATTCCATTTACACAAAATGTCTAGAATAGGCAAATCCATAGAGACAGAAAGCAGACAGCATTTGCTGGGGTGGGACGGGATTAGGAAGTGACTGCTTAATATATAGGGCATAGGGTTTCTTTTCAGGTTGATGAAAAGGTTCTATAATTAGATAGTGATGATGGCTGCACAACACTGTGAATATACCACTGAACTGAACACTCTAAATGGTTAAAATGGTGAATTTTGTGTTATGTGAATTTTATCTCAATTAAAAAAACAATATATAGTAAGAAAAAAAATCACAATTAAAATTTTTTTTTTTTTTTTTTTGTGGTACGCGGGCCTCTCAGTGTTGTGGCCTCTCCCGTTGTGGAGCACATGCTCCAGATGCACAGGCTCAGCGGCCATGGCTCACGGGCCTACAGCTTCGTGGCATGTGGGACCTTCCCGGACCGGGGCACGAACCCGTGTCCCCTGCATCAGCAGGAGGACTCTCAACCACTGCGCCACCAGGGAAGCCCACAATTAAAATTTTTATCCAGGTCTTTACATGAAGGTTAACAGTCACCTATAAATTTTAACTTGACAAAATAATCCATGCTTTAGGAGTAAGAATAGTGGCTACGGGTGGGGTTACTGATCGAACAGCAACAGGCACCAGAGAATGTCCAGTGTGCTAGGAATGCTCTCGTTCTTATCTCAGTGCTGGTGTATGTATGAACGCATATACATGTAAACATTCAAAGAACTGCAAGAACTGCACGTCAGTTTCATGCATTTTTTCCGTATGTACATTATACCTCAAAACATGTATTTTAACTCTTAAATTACCTGTGAGTTGGGGTCATAGTACAGCCCTGTTGTCGGATCATAGTAATATCCTGAAGATTCATCATACTGGTAAGTGGACGTGTCAGGCACTGCTGCAAAAAACAAAATCCAGCATACAGTCATTCCAGGTAAGAAACTGGCTTTACTTTAAATTCTAAGCCACTGAGATGCAGCAGGCCTTAATGGTCTTCTCTCACATCCCCAAGTGTCCCTCTGACACCCACAAAGGGAGAGGAACTCTTATTAAACAAAGACAACAACTAGGACCTTCCAACTATCAACAGCCCCATGAGGTTTGGCTTACCATATTTGGTACCAGGAACTACACCAGTGGGGGAAGCGGCTGGGGCCTGTGTACTAGTGCTAGGCTGTGCTTCCTCAGTCTGGAAAGAACAGCAGCTTCAATATAATTTCAACTGTAAAGTCTCTCAAGAGAACTAAATCACTGCAATCATCCAGCAGGAAGGGCCCCCTGACAGACCCACTGTAGCAACGATCTAAGGCAATCCTTGATCAAAACACATGTTGACAACTTTCTTCCTAAAGGTCAAGTCGAAACATGCATAGTATAAATACACTGTTTGGAATCTTGCACTTAAAATACATACACAAAATTATTTTATTATCTAATAATATTTGACAGAGAAGTGAGACTGGAATGTGTATTATTCAATCCTAGCTCATACAGCAGGCAAAGACAATACTAGTATGGCAACACAAAGCTTTCCCAACAGTCACCAGTTCTGTATCTAAAATGACAGGATTACCGGAGAGCCGGGTGGATTGGAGGTCTGATTATATAGCTGGGGACTCTGAGATACTACAGCCGCTGAGGTGGTGGTCACCGCTGTGCCTGATAATAAACACAGGAGTTAGAAGAGCCAACGCACTGAACTCTAAGCCAAACATCCTTATCTGTAATGCCCAATCTAGCATCTTTGTATATGTCAGTTCTTAACAACCTAATTCCCAGTAAGTACTCTTGAACCTACGATATTTTCATTTTTATAATCCTACTAGAATGTGACACACAAAGTCAAACATTCTGTATGATGGTTAAGAAGAAGGAAGAGAAGAAAGTCTCCATATCTGCTCTGGGGTTGCGAATAGATTTAACTGCCACACCTTTATAATTCTAGAACAACTGAAGCATAAGCTTTTAGAGTGACCCTTCTGATTAATGTCTGGACACCAGACTGCAGGGCCACACCGTCTCTGCTTACCTGAACCTACATGGTCACCCACATGATTCCTAACAACACAGAAAGGGAAAATACTGAATTCCAAGAATGAACACTCATCACATGGTCTCTAAGAGCTTCTTATCAGCTCCTGATGTACACGAGCAATCCCAATATTCCCCTAGGACCTTAGGCACATGGTGACAACCCTGAATGTGTCCTATCCCCAAGTTTTGCAGGGAAATGGCCCTCATAGATTTATTTGGGTCTAGTGAGAACATCTAGTTCTATCTCCTCAATTGTATTTGCTTAAACAAAAATAAAGGGAATATGAAGTTTATTACCTGATGCAGATGATGCATCAGATTCCAATCCTCCAGCCTGTTGCTGATAAAACTGTTGGTAATCCTGTGAGTACTGTAGAAGAGTCCACCATTAAAGCTGCTATTCTCAGACACACTCTGGAGACCAGAAGTTGGATGCTGGTCAAATCTACCTACCTGAGCATACTGGGTGTAGCCATCTTGGCCTGGCTGCAGGTAACTGTAGTCAACATTGCCTCCTTCGCCACTCTGAGACTACAAAATATGAAAAGAAGAGGAAACACAGACATCAAGTTTTTCAAATGTCCTTGGAGTGAATCCGGGCAACACCACCACACTACATTGAGCAAAAAGATCCTCCATCTTACCTGGGTGGAAGACCACTGAGCGGCAGCAATGGCTGTACTAGCCACGGAGAAAGCACTGACCCGGTTACCATCTGGAAGGACCAAGTCTCTGAAACCACAACGATCCAATCACGTGATTCTATCTCAGTATGCTTCCAATCACTAATGCCACACTACCCAGAAAACAGCAATTCACTCCAGCCTTTGTTGGAAGGTCTCTAATGCCAGCAAGGCCACATTTCAGATGAGGAAGGGTTCCCATGGGCAAAGCCCTAAGTGGGCAAGTGTCCCTGTAGTATTTCTATTCTCCTTTGTACCCTTCCATCTAATAAGGTGTCTGCTGGATGAGCAATGACACCAGAAAGGGGAAATTTACATCGCTAGAATGAAGCTCTATATACATGAAACTGCATGTTGTTCTGGAAGTAAAGAATTATATCCAGATGGGTTTGCACCATCTTGAAGCAGTTTGCATAGCATTTATTCTCAACCCATCTGCCATGTCTCTCTTTGTCCTGCTCTGAAGTTTTCTGGCAACTGGTTATTGAGACAGGAGGGAATAAGTTCTAAGAAGACAACTGTATCCTTCCCAGCCAACCAGGAAGGATAGTGTCTCAATGTAGAGAACACGGGCTTTGAGTGCAGTTAGTAAAGCATCCCTGGACAAGCACGTGGATGCAGCCGTTTGAAGTAAGGACAATGAAGCCACTCACTTTCTGGCACTTTTTGCAAAATCAACCCCAATAGTTTTGCCATCAATTTTCAAAGGAGGATGGAGACTCTGTAGTATCTGAAGCAGCTGAGAAGCGTCCTGAAGGAAAATGTGAAGAAAAACAATTTTGTCACGTAATTGAAAATCTCTCTCTACTACCTAGCCCAGTCAAAGAAATATTAAAAAAAGAATAGCAATTCATTCTTATTTGCGGATATGAAATCATTAGAAAAAAATCAGCCCTCTTTCCTCCAGGACATGAAGGTATCCAGTATTATTGAAAGAGTAAATGCTAAAACAGTCTAAAACAAAGCATGATGAAATGACAAAACTATGGCTCAACCTTCAGTTATCTACAGATATATATGGTATTTTTACCACTTACTGAAGTCATCAGCCTATAATTTAGCACTGTAATAACTGTCATTTCTTAAGTCTTGAACTTTGGGCTCTAGGAGCCTTACACACAGTATCACAATTGGATGAACCACATTTGCCTCTTAAATCTCAGTTTCTTTTAAAAGGAAAGATTCAATGAACATCTCACCATTGCAGAAGACAGCTGCACAAACGCGAAGCCTCTGTTCTGCTGGGTCTGTTTGTCTTTTATGAGGCGAATGTTATTGACAGCTAAGGATGCGTAGGGAGACAGCGCTGTCATGATGGAATCCACCACAGTGTGTGGAGCTATGTTTCGAAGTATGATTGCTGCAGGTGAATGAGACAGATGACAGATACATGCATTCCCACAACCAATGCTTTTCAAGGCAGGTTCAAGTACAAACAAATCCATTTTGGGAGGTTTCTAGCATATTTGACCCTTGAATGCAGGGGGATGAGAGGTGCTGACCCCACTCCCATCCCAGCCACGCAGTCAAAAATCTGTATATAACTTTATAGTCAGCCCTCTGTACTGGTAGTTCCACATCCCCAGATTCAACCAGAGGATACTGTACTACTATAGCATTCATTGAAAAAACCCACATTGTTCGTTAAACCCATGTTGTTCAAGAGTCGACTGCATATCTTTCACACTTTGACATGGAGAAGATTCTAAAAACCAGTCTTTTATGAGGCAACCTGAAGCTACTGCTCCTCATTAAAAAACGGCAGGATGAAAAAAACAAAACAAAACAAAATGGCAGGATGGGACTTCCCTGGTGGCGCAGTGGTTAAGAATCCGTCTGCCAATGCAGGGGACAGGGGTTCGAGCCCTGGTCCGGGAAGATCCCACATGCTGCGGAGCAACTAAGCCCGTGCGCCACAACTACTGAGCCTCCGCTCTAGAGCCCACGAGCCACAACTGCTGAGCCTGCATGCCCAAACTACTGAAGCCTGCATGCCTAGAGCCCGTGTTGTGCAGCAGGAGAGGCCACCGCAATGAGAAGCCCGCTCACCGCAACTAGAGAAAGCCCGTGCGCAGCAACGAAGACCCAGCGCCAGCCAAAAATAAATAAATAAAATAAATGCAAAATAAATAAATAAAATAAAAAAGGGTAGGAGAACAAAAACATCAAATGGAAGTTAATTTCCAACATAAAGACCAAAAGATTACATTTGAACTTACTATCACAGTAGTAATCCACAGACTGAACTGATTCTGTGGTTCCAGGGGGCACTTCCTGTTCGGAGTCTACAAGAAAGGAAAGAAAGAGGAAGAATCAGTAACTGAAGACAAACAAACAACAAACCAATATAAAAAATACATTGAAATACCAAAGTTTTAATTTAAAGTAAATGTATCAGTTGTTTTTTCTTTTTTAACCATTTGTGGCTATAGTAAAACCTCATTAATTTTGACATGAATTTTAAATGGGGAATGCAAAAATTGGGCCAGTGGAGGACTGACATTACCTCTATACTAAAGAAAAGCAGATGCAGAATGTAAACAAGGCGAGCAGACTTAATTTTGGAACATAAAAGAACTATGTGTACTCTCACAATCATCAGCAGGATCTACCTAACCTAAGGTAAGAAGGTTTAAGCAAAATATATAGGTTACTTGTTTAAATGCCCTACAACCTGTACTTTTCCTTAGGTTCACAGACAATCCAATTAGTCAGGGTTTAATACATATTCCCAAACAGCTGAATCTGGGCTTACCAAACTTGTCTGCTCCACATCGGAAGCATTTTAGTCTTTTCCTGAAATTGTTAAGGCAGCACTGGAAAAAAAAAGTTTTATCTTAGTTATTTCTCACAGTAGGCCGGGCTTACTAGTAACAATGTGGTAAGTTAGAGCAAGAGGGCCACGGGCAAGTCCCAGTGAGGAACAACCAAAAAAAAAAGCAGAAAGTGATACCATGTATCCAAGATAAAGGGATATTAACCTAAAAATTTAGAATGCTTTTACTATGTGAATTCTCCCAAGAAAAACAAATTTTGATGTATTCTGAAGTAGAATTCCATTTTTACCAAGCTGGGGAAAACTTTTAGTTCACCCCAAAATCCTATAGCAAGCCACTGGCAAAGTTCTCCCTTATATCAGAAGAGCACCATAAGGACTTCCCTGGTGGTGCAGTGGTTAAGAATCAGCAACTAAGCCCGTGCGCCACAACTACTGAGCCTGCGCTGTAGAGCTCGTGAGCCACAACTACTGAAGCCCATGCGTCTAGAGCCCATGCTCTGCAACAAGAGAAGGCACCACGATGAGAAGCCCGCACACTGCAATGAAGAACAGCCCCCATGCACAGCAACAAAGACCCAATGCAGCCAAATAATAATAGAAAAAAAGAGAAATTGCCAAAAGTTGAGAGCTCTAGAATTCAAGAAACCATAAAGTGAAATAAACTTAAAATCTTAATTGAAACACTGGGCTTAGAACCAGGATCTTAAACAAAATCTCTCATGTTTGAGGGATTCTGTCCTTTAGTACCTACTCAGGAGGACCCAAGAAAGTCAGAAAGTACAAAAATCACCTTATGATAAAAGCTGGTGATTGTGTACTTACTCATGTCCTTGTTTGGACAATCAAACAAACAAATAGAAAACAACAAAACCTCAAAAGAGTTTTGTCTATTTGGGAAGAACGCATGCTTACCTTGTTACAAAGCCAATCTTCAAACTTAGGTCTGGGATTGCTATAATGCATTGCAATATGCTTTCCTTGAATCACCAGCTTTTTCTGTAAAAAAAGAAGTAATTAGTTATTCCCATTGTGAGGAACATGTGTCCATTTTCCCAGGGCAGAGCACACTTCGGAAAAATCAGTGCTCTGGAATTAAATGGACAACATACGGGGAGGACCAACCACCGCCACCTATACTCTGCCCATCCAATCCTTCAGATAGGCAGTAAGAGAATGGGATGCGGAGTAAAGGTAAACGGAGTCAGGGAGTGCTGAGAAAGCTGCCACACACTAAACGCTGACATGCACCAGGCCGTGTCTCCAGCAGAGACAGAAGTCCTAACATTCATCATTGACAGGCTGCCTGAGAGTGACAGTCTATTTCAAAAAGCAGAAGACACAACTCTCCCAGTTCTGAGGTTGTCTCCTACTTTAGCCCTTAGCATGGTGTCCTTGGGCTTCGCTTCACTTTTTCCCCAGTCCCCCATCCTTATGCAAAGTGAAAGCCTTTACATTTCCCCTTCCCTCAAATTCCTGCTTCAGGATGTGTCCTTTGGGGGACAATGGGAGGGGAACTCATTTTTAAAGGGAATCTGGTTACAATTTTCTCAGGAGGAACTAGTCTGAATGCCATCGACTCTAAAACAGCTAAATGAGATTTCTTCCTGCCAAGTGCAACCACGTGATGTCCTGAGTGACAGATGTGTTTTTCACTGAAATAGATGGTACTCTCCTTCAAGATGAGTAACCAGGAGGCCAATGAAGTTTCTTCAGGGGGTTAGGAAAAGTTTGTAAATGTTCATATACCACCTCATCCTTCAAGTCAACCATGTGACTAAAAAGGACTTAATTTTCAAAGGTCAAAAACTCCGAGCTGAATCAGTCTACCAAGAGTATACCCAGCACCTGCCCCCAAAGAGCCTTCATTTAACAGGCACATCTTTTTTCTTTTTTTGGGGGGGAGGGGAAGGGAGCAGGATGTTCTGACACTGTCAGAACAGATTTAAGTAGGAGGTTAGATATCCAAATTTTTTTAAAGGAGTCTAACCCCTCTAAACATACATACTGTTGAGTAATTTGGTTCTTGCAAATCCTGGAAGAGTTAAGACATGCTGTGAATGTTGTCTCTGCAATATCTAAAGACAAGACTGCATGTCTGGCCAAGAGGGAAAGAGCTGAAGGCCATCCACTCACTGTGTTGTAAAGAAGCAAAAATAAAGAAGCTGGCAGATATGTCAACAGATCATCCCACTAGGAGGGATGTGTGCTGGGGGAGACTCCAAACTATCACTGAGTCCCTAATCCTACTGGTCTTTTATTTCTGGAGTGAATTTGAACTGTAATGAAATATTACACATTAACATAGCTTTGTATACATTAAAATTGTGGAGATTTTTAAGTGTCTTACAGGTTTTAATTTCCTAGGAGTTTTAAACTCCCAAGCAAGTCATTCTGATACATCCACCATATTAAAAGATGCTGTCATGTAAAGAAAGCAGATTCACATGAAGCTTGTGTATGTCCTGAATTTTATTAGGATGGTGTCCATGGTATGAAATGAATGAAGATCTACCATTATAAGATCAGGCTGTCACCTCTGGGTTAAGGAAATGAGAGGCTTAAAAATCTAACAAGTCAATCAAAATGATACCCTCATTAGTGAGCCTTGTTATAAATGATAATAAATCATCAAAGAATATAACTCTTATTTATGAGTGACAAATCATAAAATGCTGCAGAGAAGCAACATAATGAGTTAAGAAGACTTCCCAGAATGCACTTGGTTAAGGCATTCAATACTGTGCTTTGGAGTTCTGGCAAAAAACGTTATTTAAGTGCCAAGCACTGAACATTATCTTGACAAACTGTAGAACACTTCAGTTAATGCTTCTTAAAGAATCATCAATGATTTGCTTTGAACAGACTACAAAAGGCATTCTCAGGTAGATTAGAATGTTAATGCCACTCTAACTAGATCAGACAGCAGCAGGACACCAGCTCCCAGGCTAATATCATCAGACTTATTGTTCAGAAATTCTACTAGGTCCTTACATAGTCCTTGAAGACCCACTGAGCAGTTACGCCTCCAGGAGGCTTGCAGTCTCCAAGAGAAATAAAAAATTACTTACAAAATGCCTGTAGCAGACTTCAATTATATTCTCTTCACTGTCAAATCGAGAGTTGGATAATCTAAGATTACTCTCAATGGACATAATAGGAATATAATCAGGTAAGGAAAAGGGGAATATTAAGATGTCTTGATAACTACCAGACAAATATACAGTGGTTAACAAGGCCCTGCCAGGTAGCCATGTTTAAAGGCAGAGCAAATTCTGCAATGTAGTGCTTGGTACTGTATTTATTCTAGTAACAGCAATTTTAATATATACAAAGCTTTTCTTTTTTTAAAGTCACTCCTTTGGAACAAACCACTCCTTCAACCTTTTTTTTTTTTAATTGTACAGACTTGTTCCATTTTCATGAATATCTAGACTTGGTGAGTGAAGCAACCTGATTGGCTTCCATCCAGCTGGTAGCATCTTGCAAGTGATAAAACTCCACGAAGGCGAAACCACGGCTTACACCTAGAGACAGCATTCAGATATAGACGGGATACTCGTGTTAGTCAGTTCCTTTATAACAGGTGAATCTCTCTCCCACTGCTTCAACACTGCGTGACAAAGCCAATTGGGAAGCAGCTTTACAAATGTGACTTGACTTGGGGATCTTCTTGATACTTTGCCATGGCAAGGAACCAAGCCGCCTGAACTAAATGCCACTCGATTTGATTCCACGCTTAAAAAGTAACCATGCAACCGACTACAAACAGTCAAACAAGGAGTTTATAAATCACTACTTACCGAAGGGAAAAAAAAGCCCCTAAAAACAAAGTTTTTAAAAAGGTCCTCAGATGCTTTCTAACATCGTTTTCAAACAGTCACATTCCTTAGCCATGGCAAACCTTTCATTCTGAATTCATGTGCTTGAAGACTGGGGATATCAGGATGTTCTTTAGGGACTGAGGTGGGAATGGGGAAGAGAACCAGAACAGCAGGAACTAAGCAAGCTCTCACCTGTTTTCCTCTTCATCAGCCTCACGTCCGCAGGCTGAGGGCCTTCAAAGGATTCCATCATTTCTCGAATCTGCACAGACAGGGATTTACACATTTATAGTTAAAGCTTTAGCCACAAACTATTCCACATTAAAGAGAGGTCAAAGACTAGGGATTACATTAACTGCTTAATTAACCAAGTTTTTAACTTCTATCATCAAAATGTAATTATTCTAAAAATAGAATAAAAGAAGGAACACTTCTCATAGAAACTGATGTACTGTAACAGCTCTGAAGGCACTCTTTATATGCTGACTGGGAATTTCCTCAGGCACAATTATTTATTTTGTGATATACAGTCTTGCTCATGGTATGCTGTCCCTCAAGCCTCCCTCCTTTAGCCTAATCTTGTTGTTCTTTGTACTAAAGGACCAGAAAGAAAGATGAGATTTAAAAAATGCAGAAGATATGTCACTGTCTTCTGAAGTACGCAACCAAGTATCAATGCCAAAAATGAGGAACTCCCTTAAGATAAATATTTTTTGCACAATATCTTAAAGAAATAGCTTCCTTACATTTACATTAATGGTGAAAATTAACAAAGCTCATAACGTTCTTCGGTTCCTAGTAAATCAAAGTAAACATTAATTGGGCCTGAAGAAAGACTTCTGGCTGGTAGGTTTGTTATTGATGTCAGATCAAACCCTTACTGCAAAAGGCAAAATACATTAATAAATACATTAGTCTCTTTATCAATCATACCAGGCAGCGATACTCCCAGGGAGAAAACCAGGGCCAAATTTGTGAAACAGAGATTCTTCGTGGCCTCCACTTTCCATAATTACGTGTAAAGGCTGCAGGATTATATACAGTCAATCCTCATTATTTGGGGATTCTGCGCTTGTGGATCTGCCTACGCATTAAAATTCGTTAACTCCAAATCAATACTTGTAAGTGCTTTCATGGCCATTTGCAGACACGTGCAGAGTAGTAAAAAATTTGAGTCACCTGATGTATGTGTTCCCGGCAGAGGTGATGCTCTGCCTTGTTTCAGCTTTCATACTGTAAACAAGTGTCCTACTCATAGTCTGTTTAGTGCCAAGTTTTTCACATTTTTGTACTTTTTGTTGGTGATTTCACTGTTTAAAATGGCTCTCCAAGTGCAGTGCTGAAGTGCTGTCTAGTGTTCCTAATGCAAGAAGGAAGGCTGTGATGTCCCTTACAGGGAAAATATATTAGAAAAGCTTCATTCAGACATAAGTTACAGGGCTATTGGCTGTGAGTTCAATGCTAATGAATCAACAGTATATATTAAATAAGGCACCTCTAAACAGAAATACACACGAAACAACAAGGTCATATATTGATCAGTTAATGTAAATGTTGTAACCAGAGGCTCACAGGAACCTAACTTTGTATTTCCCCTAAGAGCATGGTTCCATACCCCCAGTGCCTTTATAGACTGCAACTACCATAAATATAAGGAAAATCGACTATTTTTTCACAAAGAGTATGTATGAGAAGCACTACACTGAGCCAGAGCCAACCACCTGACTTAAGTTCATGCTTGGTAACACAGTAAGTGAAAAATCAGTCACCAGAGTAACTAAAAACAGTTTCTAAAAAGTAGTGATACAGTAACATACATAGTAACATAATTAGCTAAAGACTGTTACTCTAAGAGTTCACATGTCAGTGGGGGACTAAAATAAAATGACAATACTGAAAGTGATAAACTGAAATTCAGGAGAAGATTAAATACTATAATTTTAAAAGGTTTTAAAGATCCCAATAAGCAAATTTTCTACAAATATTGCACAAAATTTGGCAACCTCAGAAAGTCTACTTTGAAAACCTGCCTTCTTAAGGTAAGCACTTCTAGTTCTCTGAGAAGCCTGAAATAAATAAGCATTTCAATCTTGTTTCATTACCAGAAGGGAGTGCCCCCAGAGTCAGCTAAGGCACTGCTCTCCCCATGCCACCCACTTCTTCTGCACGCTCCCAGGGCCACAGGCCTAAAAGACTCAAGGGAACAGTATGATCAACAAGTAAACTTTCCTCAACTGACTCCTGCAAGATTTCTTGTATCCCCTACTCCACATGCTCATGGCTGCTGCTACCTGAGCTCAGCTCTGCCTTCTTTCTACCCCCTACCATTCTAACCTACACAGCTTTTGTTACCAGGTAAAAACCTCAGTAGCTTTCTTTTATACTTAGCTGGGCTTTCAAAGACTCCATCATTGGCCCCCAAAGCACCTTCCCATCCACCTCTCTCCTGTCAAAAGCTTTTGATTTCAGTCAAATCAAGCTGATTTGGGCCAGTCCACATCTTATCCTCAGTTCTCCACCAGACCAAAACATTTCTATCCCCCAAGAATCAACTCAACTAAAACCTCCCTGGAGCTCTTCCTTGCCCTCGACCAGTTAACTCAGCTCCCTTAAAGAATCCTCCAGAGTTACTCCACAGAACCACTTTCAACAGGACCTCTTCCAACACCTATCCCTTTCTACTCTGCATTGTCTTCATTATCTGCTGACCTTAGCTATTCATCCTTAAGCTTTTATGAGGCAGGATCCATGGTTCTGCATCACTATAGCATAGCAGTACACAGTGTAGCAAGTGTGCTGTGGATCACAAATACCCACTATTAATTCTAATATCCCATCTCACATTTGTCACTTCCAATGTTTAGAAGACCAAGGCTGTGTGAACTGAGTACTTATCTTTAGCTCTAAAATTCACTAAACATTAGTCAGAATATTACTCTGAATACTCCAAGACAATAGATACTGGCATAATGCATGTTTTATAAATGTATTTCAAAACATCATTCATTTCACAAACAACATTGGCTGAGCAGCCTCCTGCATTCAAGGGTTGGGAATACACTTAAGAAATTCTACCTGGTAGGTCAAGAAAGGCTTCAGGGACTTCCCTGGCGGTTCAGTGGTTAAGACTCCGTGTTTCCACTGTAGGGAGCATGGGTTCGATCCCTGGTTGGGGAACTAAAGTCCTGCATGCCGCACAGAGCTGCCCTCCCAAATGAAAGATGGAAGGAAGGGAGGGAGGGAGGGAGAGAGACGGAGGGGGAGAGGGAAGGAAGAGAGAAAGAGAGGAAGGAAGGGAGGAGGGAGGAAGGAAGAAAAGGAAGGGAGGGAGGGAAGGAGGGAGGGAGGGAGA